>NW_025963779.1:62666922-63036922 GCF_023055435.1 Haliotis rufescens | reverse complement strand
CATCATCGACCACGCGCGTCTCGTCTTACAAAGGGTAGGAAGTAATGCCTATGGCCCTCACTGATTAGGTGGGCGGTCGGGTAGCCTAGTGGTTAAAGCGTCCGCTCGTCACGCCGAAGACATGGGTTCAATTCCCGACATGGGTAAAATGTGTGATGCCCATTTCTGGTGTCCCCCGCCGTGATATTGATGGAATATTGCTAAACGCGACCTTAAACAATACTCACTCACTCACTGATGAGGTTAATCTGATCTGTGTGCCATGCACAGTCTGCAGATGAGCAGATGGATGTTGTATTTCCCGCTACCCGACGCCAGTGACATTGTGACTGACATAATCTCCAATGTTCTTGCAGCTTATCTGAAATTCAGAGAGAAGTATCCGGATCTGACGTCAGAGCTGAGCCTCGATTCCGTGAGACCAGCTTTAGAGAGGGGCTATCCCCGGGTGCTTCCAGCCAGGGATAATCAGGTGGAATACTGGTTAACGGGGGACTAGGCTCTGGCAAATTGACAGTCCAAGCAAGTTTGATTCACGTCAAATCGTGCGATAATTATCGGATATATATAATGCAATAAGCAAGGGGTGATATTAATATTAGACTCCTTGATGTGAGTGAATCTAAACTGCCAGGCAATTGAAAGTATACATCCATGATTGTAGCTAAAAATGAAATATACAAGAAATAGTTATTCGGGTACCGTGGTTGTGTCTTTGGACTATAAGTTTGCAGTGTGTCGACGACTGTTTTATGCTAAGTTGGTTGGTTGGTTTGTTGTTTAACGCCGCACTCAGCAACTTAGAGTTTTCTACAAAGTAAAATTTTGACAGCGTTTGTAACAGTTTGGTAAAATCCATTTTCAGGTGTATACTTTCTTTTACCCGACAGTTTAGTTAGAACACGTGAAATTCCAGCATTTGTCACAATACCTATTACTGTCGTCTAAAGAACAACCCAACACTGAATTAGTGCACTCGTATGTGTGTCATACTATCAGTGTGTGACCATAATGAATTACAATTGATATGTTAGCGTTAAGGACAAAAATATAAAAATACAATGTCTAGGTCATGCAACGAATACAGTATATATACCCTCTTTAACGTGGAACACTACGCGGATGTTAAGTCATATAAGTTCTTTGAGACACGAATTGTCATTTCACGTGTTATCCCTGTTTCAGGGGCGAATAGTGTTCCTGTTCTCCATCGGGTCATGGGATGCTGCGGAAGTACCGTTCGAT
The DNA here is from genome assembly GCF_023055435.1 of Haliotis rufescens. Lineage (NCBI taxonomy): Eukaryota > Metazoa > Mollusca > Gastropoda > Lepetellida > Haliotidae > Haliotis > Haliotis rufescens. The sequence continues at coordinate 63,035,677 of NW_025963779.1, read as the reverse complement.
GACGTCATGCGGGCGTACATCTACCTGCTGGAGGTCCTGCTGGAGAACGCGGAGAACCAGGTGTCTGGGTTCGTCATCGTGGAGAACTTCCACCAGTACACACTCAGCCAGGCCATGTCTCTCAAACCCTCCGACCTGCAGAAGATGGTCAGCATGCTGCAGGTGAAGTCCAGACCATTTAATTTTTTAGGAGGTTTGGGGTGTTTGTTTGATTTTTTTCAGTTAGCGTTTCGAGACATAAAAGCCCTTCTCGATGAAAGAAGGGCAAAACAATTCTTTTGAACACACAAATTTGAACAAGTAATTTTCATCCAACATTTTAAGTTTCTGTTAAACCTGCCTCACAGGTTGAATACATTCGAGGGAGCTGAGAAGGAAAATCGAGTCCGCACATCGAGCATGGAAACAACGCAGTACAAATGGATTATTATTATTATCTACAGATTAAAATATATAAAAAATGCAGCAAAGAGGGTTTGGGTGATCCTGGCACAGTAAGGCTGGTTTGGCTCATCATCAGCTCAGGGCCCTTGCCCCCTCTACACGCAGCCCAGACAGCGAATGGGACTTCTCCCAGGAAGCGCTGCCTAGTCAAACCCACCCAGAACTTTTCGGAGAATGTGAAGACTCCCCAACACTCCAGCCTTCTGCACTACCAAGATTGTCAGAAGGGCTGTATTCCTGGTTACAAATCCGGATACTCTCCCAATGTCAGTCAACAGATTGGGAGGTACACAAAAACCTAAGGCACCGAGAACAATGGGGAATCGGACAACTTGGTACTTGGGATGCAAGCCTGACGTTCTGAAAGCGAGGTCTGCATATTTGCCATGTTTTTCCTGAATCTTGTCAATGACATTAGTGTCACAAGGGACAGAAAACTCAATAATATAAATGATTGCATTAGATTTATCAAAAAGAACAAGATCGGGTTTGTTGGCCTGGGTACGTCTGAGGCTGTATACGGGCCCGTTCCAAAGAATTTTGTATTTATCATTTTCCATGACGTCCTCTACATATTCTGGATTGTACCATGGATGGAAATCAAAACAACAGTCAAGCATTGCGAAGGCAGTAATAAAATGATCGAGCCACTCCACCATGTCGTTTAAGATACTGTGTATTATTATTATTATTATTATTATTATTATTATTAATGTTGTTGTTGTTTTGGTTGTTGTTTTCAAGCATATTATTTTTTACAAATCGTGCTTTAAAAAATATTTCAGTTATATCACTATCAAAAGTGACGCAGATCTTAGAGGTTTAAAACAAGGTGGATGAGCCAAAGACATAATCAGGGATTATTCATATACTTGTCACGATCGTTGGATCCGTGCATGACTAAGGAACGCATTTCTCTGCTGGACTACATAACCATAATTCATTTAGTGCAATATTAACCGTATTTTAAATCCGTGCTTGTATTGTCATTGCAGGGTGCTTTCCCAATACGGTTCAAAGGTGTTCACTTTTTGTATCAACCCTGGTATTTTTCCTGGACATACGCACTCGTTCGACCCTTCATGAAAACCAAGATGACAGAGAGGGTATTGATGCAATGTCTTTGGTTAACGTAAATGTCATGTATGTGATGTGTTGTTGAAGTTATGAAAAATACAATATGCAAATATTTTTCATTACGGATTAAGATACAAAGCCATGGATAATGTGACAGTTGTTGTATGGAAACGGCAATGGTGTTTTGGTCTGTATTTTCATAAGTACTTAAACATATTATTTCTTTTTACAGGTCCACATTCACGGTTCGAACCTCGAAAAGTTTCACCAAGCGTTGGATCCGTGCACTCTGCCACCAGACTTTGGAGGTAACGGACCAGAGCTCTCTCCCATAGAAATGATTACCTTGCTGGAGAAAAATGGGGAATTATAGACAATGTTAGAGTTATGTCAATATAACAATAGCCCCCCAAAAACAATGTACACGTATTCAACACGACCATGTTCCTAAATAAAATAAACGGAACCAAAATGCTTTGAGTACATTTTGTCCTTGGCAGAAATGAGTAACATTATCAACGTTTGGCGAAGACAATTCCATCTCGACTAAACACACGTTATGCGGAACCACGATCAGCGATCCTGAAAGTGATTGGGGAGGACGGAATATTTCTCAAAATATCTTCTGAGAGAAATACCAAGTTCAGCACCACCCAATTATTTCATGTTACTTAAGGAGGCACGGGTGGCCCAGTCGTCTAAGGCGCGATTCGCTGTGCAGAGTTGCATCCCTTGGTCACGTCAGAAGCCTTTGATTGTGGGATCGAATCCCGGTTCGCCCGGTTTAGAGTAACATATGTATATAAAGCCCTACACTTGGGATAACAAATTCTTCTAAACAGTGCAACACCCAAATTTCTTGATGACTAGAGTTATGTTTTCTATACACTGCTGCGCGTTAAAAGAGCGATTACAAATCCATTTGTGTTAAATACTCAGTAAATGTGAGTGTCATGCCCTAAAGTGTCTACTGTTTGTCAAGGTCAATTTAAGAAAAGACTTGCAAAAATGTACTACCCACGGCGGGACTCGAACCCGCAATCCCCTGCTATCACCACTGTCTTTGTGTAGGAGGCCGGTGCCTTATCCATTGGGCCACGTGGGCTTGGCGAATACAACCTGTTTTCTACACTTGGGATAACAAATTCTTCTAAACAGTGCAACACCCGAATTTCTATATGACTGGAGATACAGTATATTTTCCCTACACTGGTGCGCGTTAAAAAAGCAATTACAAATCCATTTGTGTTTAAATATTCTGTAAATGTGAGTGTCGATCATTTCTTAAAGTGTCTACCGTTTGTTAAGGTCAATTTAAGAATATAACTGCAAAGCAGCAATGGCGAGCTCCAAGTAACACTGCACACAACCGTCCATGTTCGAATCCTCAAAGGGTTTCCTTGTACCAAATCCGTGAAATGTAGGCAACACTTGCAGGGTATCACCGCTACGAAACTGGAGTGTGCCGGGGTGTCCAAATCAGTTCTAAACCCATTTCCGACCTCGACCATGTTCGAATCCTCAAAGGGTTTAGTTGTACCAACTCCGTCAAAATGTCGCTACGAAAATGGCGTGTTCCAGGGTTATATTACCACCAAGCGGTGTTACCTTTAGCATGCAACCAAGAACCAAAAATGAGGTACATATATCCGACTAACTTACTTCATGTAAACTTTCATAAGTTTCTATGGAGAACCTTACAATATATGATCTTTAAAGTAAAATTTTGGTGAAAAAAAATGATACAAATCAAAATCCTATATGGCCGCAACTAAAAATGATATCCGAAAACGGCTCTTAGAATTTGTTGTGTTATGTGTGGAGAGGATTCTCAGAACGTTTTGAAGCATTTCATATAGTAGATTCAGAGGAGTATGCATTTGAAGACAGGTACCCAAAAGACACTGTGAAACCTTGAATCCAATATGGCCGCAACTAAAACAGATATCCAAAGACGGCTATTAGAGTTTGATGTGTTATGTATTGAAACATACTTTCTCAGAAAGTGTGAAAGCATTCCATTCAGTAGATTCAGAGGAGTACGTATTTGAAGACATGTACCAAAACACACTGTGAAAACATTGAATCCAATATGGCTGCCAAACCATTAAACCAATGACCAAAGTTAAAGAATATGAAATGTCAATCACCTAAAGCAGCAGACACATGCAAAGTTTGAAAGTAATCAGACGAGCGGTTGCGGAGCAATAGGGCAAACTATATTTTCAAAACTTTAGTTATCTGCCCTTGGTCGTTGGGCCTTATACCTTGGAATGTTTTTCGTATCTAGAACACAACTGTTTTCATACACGTGCAAAATCTGAACGGAATCGGGCCAGTGGTTACTTTGCTAGCTCTGGTACAAAAATCAGCGGAATACTAATAATAAATAAATCGGCCGATTACAATAGGGCTTCAAGCCTTTCGGCTCGGAGCCCTAATAATGTGTCAAAAGATACTTCACTATTTCCCTTTCCAATGGTCCTCTCGCGAGCGCGAAGAACCTTGTGTAAACATATCGCGTACAAAGTCAAGGACGAAAGTAAGGGACGTTATTCTAAATGACAACGACGATACCTTTGATCGAACGGCAGGTGTTTAGCATTATAGATGCGTGTTCACATATGACGTTACGTGATGTTCTGGGTCAGTTTGACAATACTGAACGTTTGTTGCGTTTATGTCAAAAGTCAAATTGATACTGAAACTCGTCTGCGAGTTATTATTATCAGTTACATTATCTGTTGTTATGTCAACATTATGTTTTTTTCAGAGTGTAAACCCCCTGCATGCCGCAGCGACACATATGTCCCTCCTCTTCAACCCTCACTTCGAAATCGAATAAAATTCAAAATACATCACGCAGACTAATACACTTCACAGTTTTGAATTTCCCCTTCTGTTTATCATTTACTTTCATTTTAGGCAGTTCAAAATTACTGGTTGTTTAACACCGCACTCAGCAATATTCCAGCTATATGACGGCGGTCTGTAAATAATCGAGTCTGGACCAGACAATCCAGTGAATAATATCATGTGCATCGATCCACGCAATTGGGATCGATGACATGCATCAACCAAGTCAGCGAGCCTGACCACCCGATCCCGTTAGTCGCCTTTTAAGACAAGCATGGTCACCTTTTACGGCAAGCATGGGTTTGTGAAGACCTATTCTACCCCGGAATCTTCACGGGTCTCAAAATTACCGAAAGTGACTTCTGAAAATTAGGTACATTGTAAATCTCGCCAAATCACAATTCACCGCGTTATATAAATATTGACTGTGTTTAGAAATCTAAATATCGGATATTTACTCGAATAATTAAAGTAGAAAAATAGCATATTGGCGATCACGGGTATCAAGTCACTAATAATAATTCTGAAACGTCGCTGATAAGCCTAGAATCGTTTAGAATGTTTTGGAAAATACGCATACACGAACGTCGAAGTGTACGTTCCGCCATATTGGATTGTGTTTACAAAATGCCGGTTATGAGACGCCTATTCGATCAGGTATATATCAAACTCAGCTGCTATACATGTGTTGTGTTATGTTTGTTTACATATGGTGAGCGCCAATGTGCACGCGCTACTACGTCACATGCCCCAGCATTGGGAGTGACGTCATGACTATGTACCTGCAGTTCGTCACGAAAAAATCATTGTTGAGTTTGGACGTCTTGTTGCTTGATGTTCCTCCCAGCCTAGGTGCGGGCCGTACAAGTAAGTACCTGAGCATGATGTGCAGTTTTACAAATACATTACAACATGCATCCCTGAATTCCTCATACATTTTTTAAAACAATGGATAAATGGTCTTTGTCACCAATGCAAATTATCTAGATAAAATCATGCGAAATACATTAGGTATGGAAACGAAAACTGTGCTCGGAAAACTCTACTTGCTGAAATGTAAACAAAGCAAAATTCAGATTTTACACTGTGTAGCATTTTTAGAGGTACTTTGTACTAATTGTGGCATACATTGGCTCGATCACGCGTTTGAGAATATTCATGGGAAGAGTATTGTTGCACTAATTATGGAAATACACATGTATACATTACAATGATGTGGTAAATTCAACAGAAGCCGTAAAAGTTTCCGTCCTGTGTGACGCCATGACTAACGCTAAATCACGCACAACGATGACGGTAGTTAAATCTATCTGCATTTCTGACTAATTCCCTTTGTTACATTGGAAAACATGGTAAACAAATAACAGTATGCAGGTTGTCAGAATGTTTCTGATTACTTACGTGACACATTTATGTGTATACGATCCCTCAATCAACGAAAATCCTTCTCTGGAAATCCCGCGTACTGTTGTCAGTGAACACGCCATTTTGTAAAAGTCGGTCACCGGTAGTGATGTCATACGGAAGTAAACATTGGTAATTTCTTTGAGGTGTAAACTTTCAACTTGGCACCCAGCGTGATCTTTGTTTTTGTCTAGTTTGCATTTTCATCATCGCCATGATAATCCACAGATATGACGGAAACCTTTTTGTGTAGGGTCACATTATTTATTGAGTAGTAAGCAGCTCATAGGATGACGTCACTTATGACAATGGTATTATGTATTAATGCGCTACTGCAATCATGAGAATAGACAAAATGCATCGGTTCGATGCTAAAAAGGTGCGATTTTAGGGTGTGTAAGAAACAGATTACTGCACTCGTGCCTGTCAGATACAATTGATCTTACAACTCTTTCGCTCGTTAGATACGTTTTGAAACAACTCGTAAGATCAATGGTATCTGACAGACACTCGTGTAGTAATCTCTATATCCAATATATTTCACGAATAAACAAAGGCCTCAAATTCAATTTCAAGCCATTTGTATTTGGATGACGATTTGCTTTTATCTATCTATATCCATAATTCTTTCCAAATTTAAAAGTGGCACTAATTTATGTTCACAAAGGGAGATAATTTAGGAATTGTCAAGTTACATGTATGTTGTCTAGTGGAACACGCCAACGTTAACATGAACACACATATAATGTAGTCCTTTTCGATCTGTTTAAAGCAATTAGAGCTATTAAACTGATTTGTAGTATTTGCATGATTGACTGCCCATTTTTTATTTCATTTTTGAAATCGACAATTTGAAAATACAATACAAGTATATGTTAATGTTTTACTGTCAAAATCTCAATAAATTGCTATATTTAATGGAAAACGTCTATGCCGTTGCTCGGCTGTTTTTAAAGAACACAATTGTTCAACAGACAATAATCACTTCTAATCAAATATTTGTCTAGATAATCGAGGTGCTGTTTTTAAAACGAAACAAAACACAATTACTTTTGCTTGAATAATTATGAAATATACACTTTATACAAATACATTATACAAATATATAGTATGCGTTTTCTTGTTAAAACAATAAATACTACACTGTATAGTTATAATTCAGTTGTTAACCGCTCGTCCCACTCGATTTTCAGATGTAAAATCCTATGAGAAACGCTTATGGCTTTTCACTTCGTTTTATAATGAAGATTGATATAATTTTATAAAACGCGAAAATAAACACCAAAGCACTGAAATCGGCGACTAACGGGATCGGGTGGTCAGGCTCGCTGACTTGGTTGATACATGTCATCGCTCCCAATTGCGTGGATCGATGCTCATGATGTCAATCACTGGATTGTCTGGTCCAGACTCGATTATTTTACAGACCGCCGTCATATGGCTGGAATATTGCTGAGTGCGGCGTTAAACAACAAACAAACAAACAAATCCGATCCAGAAAATATAACGGCGGATCTCTGCGCTTTGTAAAAGTGTAACATTGACCTAGGTCTCTCCATATTTAAAAGACATTCATTTATGAACACAAAAATGTTTTATATGAATAATCTCATTATAATTCTGAATATTTGTGTTTATGCAACATAAGTTAACTTGCTTTTAACATATTTTACACGCACCTTGGTATACACACAAAGATGACATCCTGTATAAAACGATATACACTCAACGATATAACATCAATAAATGACTACACTGAACACAAAAAACAAATAGCATGGACATTCTTAACGGACAAACATAAGAATTTGAGATACACATATTTGTATACATGTACAATCAACACTATGTTTTTATGCATTCGGATATTTTTCAGACCTAAAAAGATATTTATTCTACACATGTATAAGCAGTATATCTCAAACTATCATAATCCCTATTGTAAAATCTCCTAACATATCTGAGATAAAAATGAATTTCTATATACAATACACATACAGTTTGGGGGAAGGATTGCAACAAAAAAGTCAAAGACTGCTCAAACATCCAATATGTTTTCCCTTTTTTATAAAGTGTTTCTCTGCAAAACAAACGTGTATATTTATAGCTATGGATGACAGGTTACCTGATAGAATAAACACACGTAACGGAATGTGAATTAACAATGTGAAGATAACAACGGAGAAAATGGTAATTTAAGCTCATTTTACGTCAGCTTTCGAAAACTGAAAATAAACATATGAAGGGCGGTGTATTGTTGATCAAAGACCTGTGTTTCCAACATTTATGAAATTATAAATTTGAATTTAAACTTTCCTACCAATTAAGAAGTTGTATCAAAATCTGAAAAAATAACCAGTGTGTTTTGATGAATATCTATTGACATAACTATAAACTGGATTTTTTAAACCTTCTGATATGACCTAACCTTGACATCTGTTAAACAGAGCCTGCATGAAGTCATGGATCTCCAATGCCTGAGCTCTGTTCCTAGGGAGATCATGGTGGCACTTTTGAACGACCTCGTGGAGGTCCATCAAATTGCTGGCCACTTTGATTTCACCCAGGACAGCGCAAAGCATAAACATCTGCCTGTGGGGAGGTGACACAGCCCAGCCTCACCTCTGGAGCAAGTCCAGGTTGGTGGCGTGTAGCGCTGGGCAGCTTGAATCTCTTCCCGAAGGACGCCTGTCCAAAGCCAACCAGCTTCACCTCCAGCGTGTCCTTGTTGATGATGATGTTGCTGGAGCAGATGTTGTTGTGAAGGACACTGCGGCTGTGGAGGGTCTTCAGGTGGCTGGACAGGGACAGGCAGATGTTTGTCCAACCGGATCTGGAGACGAAGTATCCAGACTGAAGGAGGTCCTGGAGCGAGATGACGCCTGTGCAGTCTTCCAGGACAAGACTGTATTCCCTCTCCAGGACGCCCTGCTCCAGAACCCCCAACAGCTGCGGCGCGACACTTGTACCAGAGAGAGAGGATATTACTTTGGCCTCGGTCATCACCTCAGCTACAGGCTCGGTCCTTCACAAGAACAGCTGTGTCCTCCACAATGGCATGGAAGAAGGTTGATGTGGAGCCACGACCATGCATGGAATATTCGTTTTCATCAGTTCTCTTGAATTGAACCTGCTTCCTACCTAGTATTGATGGGACGTCATCAGGAAGAACAGCCTGGCTTTTGATGTTCCAGAAATCATCTTCTGAAGGGTCGTACCAAAAGGCCTGTTTCAGAATATCCCCTGCTGGTGTCGGGGCCTTGGGTAATCCTGGCATGACATCCCCTGCTGATGGTGAGGCATTGGGGACGCCTGACAGGTCAGACGAGCATCTATCACCTGTCGACTCAATCCCCTTATCCCCCCTCGACCTCTGGAGTATTGACCGGCTGTGTCTGTGGGGAACTTTCCGGTGTCTGATCCAACCTTCCCTTTGTGGAAATGTCAGAGGGAATTCCAATTTCATCTGAATTTCCAGGGAATGTTTCATCCTCAGCACTCGGCTTGACGGCGATTTCTTGCGTGTTCCTTTTTAATACCTCCTCGGCAGATGTTTGGAATTGTTTAAAATCTGGATAGGTGTGACCAAAGGGCAGGAGTTGGTTCTTGTACCACATCCAGAGTGGTTTCTGCTTCCGTTTGTGTCAATCTTGGAAGACGCCAATAGCTGTTTCTTTGCACCAGGTGCCGCTCAGGAAGTTAGAATTTGTATTCTTGGATCGTGCCATGTTCCTGGGAATGAAATAAACAACAGTAATGTTAGCAGTTGTAAGTGTAGTTTGTAGTCATAGGGGTGTGTAGACAAATGTAGAGATTTCAATAAATGATTGGTTGGTTGGTTTGTTGTTTAACGCCGAACTCAGCAATATTCCAGCTATATGACGGCGGTCTGTAAATAATCGAGTCTGGACCAGACAATCCAGTGATTGATATCATGAGCTTCGATCCACGTAATTGGGGTCGATGCCATGCATCAACCAAGTCAGCGAGCCTGACCACCCGATCCCGTTAGTCGACAAGCATAGTCGCCTTTTACGACAAGCATGGGTTGCTGAAGACCTATTCTACCCCGGATCTTCACGGGGATCAATAAATGAGATCAGGTTTTTATTTACCTGATTTGATGTGAAGTCATTGATGCGCGACACTCCGGTGGAAGGCGACATCGCTCATTGTTGTCGGCAATGTTGTGGAGCCCGGTACGCATTGCCTGCAAAAGATTACCAGACCTTTAATGTTATTCCTGTTTGTTAAAACCGGCTTAGGAAAAACCAAAACACATACATTTGCTCCTCTTTGAAATAGAAAGTGGTGATTATTATTAACAAATAAACCAATCTGTCACTACCCGTGTGTACACGCCGAAATACCTTAGAATGTTATGTCTCAAATCTCAATTGATGGGTCAATATAATATCCTTCTGGCATTCAATGTAGGCGGTCGTGTCTCATCCACCCCTTCGTTCCGAAGAATACATCAAGATATTTATGTTGAATATTATTTTAACATAATCACCAAATTGTGTGAAGGGATAGTTTTTTCAATTTCCTTTTTGTGCTTGAATATTTGGTTTTGTCGGAGAAACAGGTGAGAGGTATATCGTTTGCATACAAATTGTAAAGTTTATAGGAACTGGTTCGGTAATTCTCACACTGAAAAAAATATCAATAAACTACGTAAATAAAAAAATAACACTAGCTAGAAAAAGTAAGAAAAACTTCATGCATGACAAAATATTGTTACCAATTTTCGGAATATGTAAACTTTACCTACACTGTATTTACTGTCCATTAGGGCCCGGCACTGCTCCGACAGAAGCGACAGAGCCTACACTGACTAGCGAGGGAATGAGGTCTGCCGCTACTAGTGACTCTCGCCACTTCGTCACCCTCGATGCTGATGAGATCATTGTAATAAACTCGAAGGCACAAAGCACCAACAAAAACACTAGTTGGGCGATTAAGATATTCAAACGTAAGGAAGAATTATATTAAATAATTATATTTAGATCTACTACTTATGAAAAAACAAAGAAAATATGAAAATGTGACGAGTTGACATTGAATTGAGTTGGTCTTGCCTAGCTTGCAATATGAAATGCACAATATTTCTTGATATTTACGATATCAGAAATACAAATATTGATAATGTAACCATTGGAATTATTTCTTACCTACTTCACAAGTCCTCCGGTAACAGAATATTAATTTCTATTTCCAGAATGGCTTGCTTTGCGAGACAAATCGCCAAGTTTTGAGACCCTTTCACCTCAAGAATTAAACAACTCATTGAAAGTTTTTTACGCCGAGGTCCGAAATTCCAATGGACAGTATTATTCGAAGTCCTCCTATGTCGGCATTAGATCTGCGATTCATCGCCATCTCCGTCAACCACCGTATGAGCGTTCATTTAACATGCTGCAGGACCAAGAGTTCGTCAGTGCGAACAATGTCTTCATGGGGATGCTTCGAAAAATTAAGAAACTTTGGTTGGATGTATCTACTGACTATGAGCCTATTCCGGGGGGGAATTGGTGAAAATCAGATCTAATCAATCAGTAGACGATCCAGTTAGCTTTCAAAAGAAGGTCTGGTTTGATCTGACAGTAGGATTTGGCAGGCGGGGGATTGAAAATCAACGTGACCTCACTCGCAATTCTTTCCGTGTCGAGGTCGACGACGTAGGGTGCGAGTTTATCACTAGCACACACAGTGAGTTGACAAAAAAACACCGTGGCGATCTTCGTGATTCGAACGAACCAAATCCACGCATATATGGCACTGGTACCCCTTCCTTTCCCGTTGCTTCATTCAAACAGTATGTTTCAAAATTGCATCAAGAAAACACTGCTCTCCTCCAAAGACCACGAAAACTCACAAACACGCCTCCCGACACTCACTGGTACACCGCACAGGCACTTGGCCACAACAGTTTGTCTAAAATGATGAAATCAATTTGAGAAGAGGCAAAGTTGAGCAAAACATACACTAATCACTGTGCCAGGGCCACAACGGTCACACCACTTTCTCATGCTGGGGTGGAATGCCGCGAAATAATGAAATTGACAGGGCACAGAAACGAACAGTCCCTCATGTCATATAATTGTGATTCTTCCTCGGCTCATAAAAGGCGGTATTCAGCCATTGTCAAGGGTGGTAGCAATATCACACCAGTAGGGATAGTTGGTTAACATGTTAATGTTGAACAGCATCACACGCACAGTACTGGGTTGTCTTCTGGTTTCCTGCAATTCTTTAACAGCACTGTTACTGTTAACAATTTCTTTGCGAGCCATAGTGACAACCGGGACACGTTAGGACGGTTCTCAATTCAGGGTGGGGAGATATAATTCAAAGATTCACACATTCAAAATAAATGAAAGTGATATCTAATTAATTTTGTTGAGAAAAAAATAATTGTTCATTTTTTTGGTAACTTTTTCTGAAACCCACGAACGGGTAGATTTCTACTTTCATTATTGAAACAACCGACAATGAAAGTGAAATAAACATAATAAAATGTGTTTGAAGACATTTTATTCGTGACAACATGGTGTTTACAAACTTTTTTTGATCGATATCCATTGCCATCTCCGTCAACCGCCACCGTTAGAATTTGGCAGGAGGGGATTTGAAAGTGCATCAGAAAACACTCCACTTCGAAAGTCCACGAAAACAATGTCCCAACTGAAGTGGCAGCTTATCAAACTTGATGAAATTCATTTCAGAACACGCACAATTATGAAAATCATACACGACCTACTATTTCTGGACCAGAAATGTCTACGTTCTGTCACTATTTGGCTTTGGATCCGTGAAATCTTGAAATTGACAGCTCACACCATGCAGATTCCTCGATTCAAAATATCCGGCTCGTCTGCAGCCTAAACAGCGGCTGTTCAGTCATACTCAGTTCCATTAGTAATCATATGGATGTACCCGCAGGCTCGATCAATCCCAGTAAATCTACAGGTAAATGTTGAACCACATCATAGATCGGGGTTGTCATCTTGCTTCTTTTAACTAGATCTAGAGAATGTAAACACATGATTGTCAGCCATTGACAGCTGTGAGGTGTGAGTAACCGTGATGTAGGTCAAGTTCTGCCACATCCAAGTTCGGGGTGGAGAGGCATTTACTTTGATGTTATTATTGTTTACTGGGGGTAATTGCTATCTAACTAATAACTTTTACACATGTTAAATGTTTATTAGAGTGTTAATTCATAAAGTTTGCTGTAGAAATATATTCGTTTAGCCTTTTAAAACCTTTTTCTATTACCCGTCACCCCTACAATAGAAATGATGGCATGTTCGATTTCCAAGAAATGACCTCTCGCACAAATTTCCGAGAAACGACAGCCACTCCACAGTGTACAACAGTTTGATAGAAATTAAAACATCTCTCTCAAAAAATCGTGCGTATGTATACATCGATATTGTTTGGTGAAAAGGCTTGACCTTTTTAAAGGGGGTTCCGTAACAAAAAAGAAAACCTCTTATTAACCAATCAGAATCAAGCATTCAACAATGTCATGGTAGAATTAGGAGATAAACCTACTGTGTTTTGAAATTGTGTGTTTCCAAATTATAATAAAAAGGTATCTATTCTACAGTGGGACTACATCAAATTTCAAAACACAGTAGGTTTATCTCCTAAATAAACAAACAAGGCTTGTCATCGAGCCTCTTCTGTTATGTTCTTTTACGTCAAGGCAACCAAACGGTAGTTGCGCCGCCATTTTGGAAGAGTGCGATTCGTGGCTTGCAACGCGCCCTAGACTTATGACTTGAGCAAGAACAGGGTCGAGATTTTCGAAACGATCTTAACTACGATTAATCGTAACAACATACATTAAAAGATCAGATATATTTAGTTAAGAAATTATATAGATATTTCGCAGACCTACAAAGTTACGTTACCTTTCGTAACTGTGACAGAGAACTCATTATAGATTGAAAAAGCTGTTTCCCCAATGACGTCACGGGGATTTCCCAGTCGTTGACAATAACAACATGGAGAAGTGACACGGAATTCATGATCACATTGTCACACGCATCTGTTTGAGTGACTTGCCGCACAATCCTAGCAGTAATGGTATCATCATATCACGTCCCATGTGAAGACTATTTGTTCTTATAATAAAGGATGCTATGACTACCCGAAACAGTGCAACACCCGAATTTTTTTATGACGGGAGAAACAGTATGTTTTCTCTACACTGGTGCGCGTTAAAGAAAGCGATTACAAATCTATTTGTGTTAAATATTCAGTAAATGTGAGTGTCATTTCGTAAAGTGTCTACCGTTTGTCAAGGTCAATTTAAGAAAACACTTGCAAAAATGTAGGGCTGGCTGAAAGGTTCTAAGCCTAACTGTAAAAGATCCGTTCCAAATCGTTTTCATTTATTTCTCCACATAGTCCCCTTCCAGGTTTACACACTTTTGCCAGCGATGCTGCAAGGCCTGGATGCCGGTCAAGAAGAAACTTTCTTCAGCCACCCTCAAAAAGTCATTCACAGCGGAAATGACGTCATCATTACTGGGAAAATGGCGACCGGCTAGTTCCTTTTTCATTTTGGGAATCAGGTGGAAGTCTGACGGGGCCAAATCGGGTGAATAAGGGGGATGGTCAATGAGTTTGAAGCCACAATCATGGATCGCTGACATGGCAACCAACGATTTGTGAACAGGAGCATTGTCTTAGTGGAACAGGACTCCTTTGGTGAGCATTCCCCGTCGCTTAGCTTTGATAGTTTCACGCAACTGTCTCAGTAGGTCAGCATATAATATCTTCCATTGATAGTCTGGCCTTTTTCAAGATAGTAAATCGCAGAATACCCTTGGAATCCCAAAAGACTGAAGCCATCACCTTTCCAGCAGAAGGAACCGACTTGGCTTTTGGGGGGACTGGTGATTCCGGATGCTTCCATTCTTTAGACTGAATTTTGGTTTCTGGTTGAAAGTGATGAATCCAGGTCCACGCCATGGTTACAAATCGGGCCAAAAATTCATCAGGATCTGCTTCAAAACGGCATAAATTGTCACGGGACGTCAGGAATCTAACACGTTTCTGATCCGCTGTCAAGAGCTTTGGCACCCATCTTGCAGAAACGTTTATCATTCCCAACTCGTTGGTGATAATGTGCTCAACCCTCTCTTGAGAGATGCCCTCAACACTGGCAATATGTCGAGCGGTCAATCGTCGATCAGCCATCACCATGTCATGCACCTGGGTAATGTTTTCCGGAATGGTTGCTTTTGAAGGCCTTCCTGGACGCGGGTTGTCGTCAAGGCTCACTCTCTGCAACGCTTGAATTCCGCGGCCCACTTCTTTACAGTGGAAAAGGAAGGGCATCATCCCCTACCAGCTGTTTTCTACACTTGGGATAACAAACTCTTCTAAACAGTGCAACACCCGAATTTCTTGATGACTGGAGATACAGTATGTTTTCTCTACACTGGTGCGCGTTAAAGAAAGCGATTACAAATCCATTTATGTTAAATATTCAGCAAATGTGAGTGTCATTTCTTAAAGTGTCTACCGTTTGTCAAGGTCAGTTAAAGAAAAGACTTTCAAAAATATACTACCCACGACGGGACTCGAACCCGCAATCCCCGGCTATCACCACTGTCTGTGTGTAGGAGGCCGGTGCCTTATCCATTGGGCCACGTGGGCTTGGCGAATACAACCTGTTTACTACACTGGGGATAAGAAACTCTTCTTAACAGTGCAACACCCGAATTTCTTGATGACTGGAGATACAGTATGTTTTCTCTACACTGGTGCGCGTTAAAGAAAGTGATTACAAATCCATTTGTGTTAAATATTCAGCAAATGTGAGTGTCATTTCTTAAAGTGTCTACCGTTTGTCAAGGTAAATTAAAGAAAAGACTTTCAAAAATATACTACCCACGACGGGACTCGAACCCGCAATCCCCGGCTATCACCACTGTCTGTGTGTAGGAGGCCGGTGCCTTATCCATTGGGCCACGTGGGCTTGGCGAATACAACCTGTTTACTACACTGGGGATAACAAACTCTTCTAAACAGTGCAACACCCAAATTTCTTGATGACTGGAGATACAGTATGTTTTCTCTACACTGGTGCGCGTTAAAGAAAGCGATTACAAATCCATTTGTGTTAAATATTCAGCAAATGTGAGTGTCATTTCTTAAAGTGTCTACCGTTTGTCAAGGTCAATTAAAGAAAAGACTTTCAAAAATATACTACCCACGACGGGACTCGAACCCGCAATCCCCGGCTATCACCACTGTCTGTGTGTAGGAGGCCGGTGCCTTATCCATTGGGCCACGTGGGCTTGGCGAATACAACCTGTTTACTACACTGGGGATAACAAACTCTTCTTATCAGTGCAACACCCGAATTTCTTGATGACTGGAGATACAGTATGTTTTCTCTACACTGGTGCGCGTTAAAGAAAGCGATTACAAATCCATTTGTGTTAAATATTCAGCAAATGTGAGTGTCATTTCTTAAAGTGTCTACCGTTTGTCAAGGTCAATTAAAGAAAAGACTTTCAAAAATATACTACCCACGACATTACTCGAACCCGCAATCCCCGGCTATCACCACTGTCTGTGTGGAGGAGGCCGGTGCCTTATCCATTGGGCCACGTGGGCTTAGCGAATACAACCTGTTTACTACACTGGGGATAAGAAACTCTTCTAAACAGTGCAACACCCGAATTTCTTGATGACTGGAGATACAGTATGTTTTCTCTACACTGGTGCGCGTTAAAGAAAGCGATTACAAATCCATTTGTGTTAAATATTCAGCAAATGTGAGTGTCATTTCTTAAAGTGTCTACCGTTTGTCAAGGTCAATTAAAGAAAAGACTTTCAAAAATATACTACCCACGACGGGACTCGAACCCGCAATCCCCGGCTATCACCACTCTCTGTGTGTAGGAGGCCGGTGCCTTATCCATTGGGCCACGTAGGCTTGGGGAATACAACCTGTTTTCTACACTTGAGATCACAAACTCTTCTAAACAGTGCAACACCCGAATTTCTTGATGACAGGAGATACAGTATGTTTTCTCTACACTGGTGCGCGTTAAAGAAAGCGATTACAAACCCATTTGTGTTAAATATTCAGCAAATGTGAGTGTCATTTCTTAAAGTGTCTACCGTTTGTCAAGGTCAGTTAAAGAAAAGACTTTCAAAAATATACTACCCACGACGGGACTCGAACCCGCAATCCCCGGCTATCACCACTGTCTGTGTGTAGGAGGCCGGTGCCTTATCCATTGGGCCACGTGGGCTTGGCGAATACAACCTGTTTACTACACTGGGGATAACAAACTCTTCTTAACAGTGCAACACCCGAATTTCTTGATGACTGGAGATACAGTATGTTTTCTCTACACTGGTGCGCGTTAAAGAAAGTGATTACAAATCCATTTGTGTTAAATATTCAGCAAATGTGAGTGTCATTTCTTAAAGTGTCTACCGTTTGTCAAGGTAAATTAAAGAAAAGACTTTCAAAAATATACTACCCACGACGGGACTCGAACCCGCAATCCCCGGCTATCACCACTGTCTGTGTGTAGGAGGCCGGTGCCTTATCCATTGGGCCACGTGGGCTTGGCGAATACAACCTGTTTACTACACTGGGGATAACAAACTCTTCTAAACAGTGCAACACCCGAATTTCTTGATGACTGGAGATACAGTATGTTTTCTCTACACTGGTGCGCGTTAAAGAAAGCGATTACAAATCCATTTGTGTTAAATATTCAGCAAATGTGAGTGTCATTTCTTAAAGTGTCTACCGTTTGTCAAGGTCAATTAAAGAAAAGACTTTCAAAAATATACTACCCACGACGGGACTCGAACCCGCAATCCCCGGCTATCACCACTGTCTGTGTGTAGGAGGCCGGTGCCTTATCCATTGGGCCACGTGGGCTTGGCGAATACAACCTGTTTACTACACTGGGGATAACAAACTCTTCTTATCAGTGCAACACCCGAATTTCTTGATGACTGGAGATACAGTATGTTTTCTCTACACTGGTGCGCGTTAAAGAAAGCGATTACAAATCCATTTGTGTTAAATATTCAGCAAATGTGAGTGTCATTTCTTAAAGTGTCTACCGTTTGTCAAGGTCAATTAAAGAAAAGACTTTCAAAAATATACTACCCACGACATTACTCGAACCCGCAATCCCCGGCTATCACCACTGTCTGTGTGGAGGAGGCCGGTGCCTTATCCATTGGGCCACGTGGGCTTAGCGAATACAACCTGTTTACTACACTGGGGATAAGAAACTCTTCTAAACAGTGCAACACCCGAATTTCTTGATGACTGGAGATACAGTATGTTTTCTCTACACTGGTGCGCGTTAAAGAAAGCGATTACAAATCCATTTGTGTTAAATATTCAGCAAATGTGAGTGTCATTTCTTAAAGTGTCTACCGTTTGTCAAGGTCAATTAAAGAAAAGACTTTCAAAAATACACTACCCACGACGGGACTCGAACCCGCAATCCCCGGCTATCACCACTCTCTGTGTGTAGGAGGCCGGTGCCTTATCCATTGGGCCACGTAGGCTTGGTGAATACAACCTGTTTTCTACACTTGAGATAACAAACTCTTCTAAACAGTGCAACACCCGAATTTCTTGATGACAGGAGATACAGTATGTTTTCTCTACACTGGTGCGCGTTAAAGAAAGCGATTACAAATCCATTTATGTTAAATATTCAGCAAATGTGAGTGTCATTTCCTAAAGTGTCTACCGTTTGTCAAGGTCAGTTAAAGAAAAGACTTTCAAAAATATACTACCCACGACGGGACTCGAACCCGCAATCCCCGGCTATCACCACTGTCTGTGTGTAGGAGGCCGGTGCCTTATCCATTGGGCCACGTGGGCTTGGAGAATACAACCTGTTTACTACACTGGGGATAAGAAACTCTTCTTAACAGTGCAACACCCGAATTTCTTGATGACTGGAGATACAGTATGTTTTTTCTACACTGGTGCGCGTTAAAGAAAGCGATTACAAATCCATTTATGTTAAATATTCAGCAAATGTGAGTGTCATTTCTTAAAGTGTCTACCGTTTGTCCAGGTCAATTAAAGAAAAGACTTTCAAAAATATACTACCCACGACGGGACTCGAACCCGCAATCCCCGGCTATCACCACTGTCTGTGTGTAGGAGGCCGGTGCCTTATCCATTGGGCCACGTGGGCTTGGGGAATACAACCTGTTTTCTACACTTGAGATAACAAACTCTTCTAAACAGTGCAACACCCGAATTTCTTGATGACTGGAGATACGGTATGTTTTCTCTACACTGGTGCGCGTTAAAGAAAGCGATTACAAATCCATTTATGTTAAATATTCAGCAAATGTGAGTGTCATTTCCTAAAGTGTCTACCGTTTGTCAAGGTCAGTTAAAGAAAAGACTTTCAAAAATATACTACCCACGACGGGACTCGAACCCGCAATCCCCGGCTATCACCACTGTCTGTGTGTAGGAGGCCGGTGCCTTATCCATTGGGCCACGTGGGCTTGGAGAATACAACCTGTTTACTACACTGGGGATAAGAAACTCTTCTTAACAGTGCAACACCCGAATTTCTTGATGACTGGAGATACAGTATGTTTTCTCTACACTGGTGCGCGTTAAAGAAAGCGATTACAAATCCATTTATGTTAAATATTCAGCAAATGTGAGTGTCATTTCCTAAAGTGTCTACCGTTTGTCAAGGTCAGTTAAAGAAAAGACTTTCAAAAATATACTACCCACGACGGGACTCGAACCCGCAATCCCCGGCTATCACCACTGTCTGTGTGTAGGAGGCCGGTGCCTTATCCATTGGGCCACGTGGGCTTGGCGAATACAACCTGTTTACTACACTGGGGATAAGAAACTCTTCTTAACAGTGCAACACCCGAATTTCTTGATGACTGGAGATACAGTATGTTTTCTCTACACTGGTGCGCGTTAAAGAAAGCGATTACAAATCCATTTGTGTTAAATATTCAGCAAATGTGAGTGTCATTTCTTAAAGTGTCTACCGTTTGTCAAGGTCAATTAAAGAAAAGACTTTCAAAAATATACTACCCACGACGGGACTCGAACCCGCAATCCCCGGCTATCACCACTGTCTGTGTGTAGGAGGCCGGTGCCTTATCCATTGGGCCACGTGGGCTTGGCGAATACAACCTGTTTACTACACTTGGGGATAACAAACTCTTCTAAACAGTGCAACACCCGAATTTCTTGATGACTGGAGATACAGTATGTTTTCTCTACACTGGTGCGCCTTAAAGAAAGCGATTACAAATCCATTTGTGTTAAATATTCAGCAAATGTGAGTGTCATTTCTTAAAGTGTCTACCGTTTGTCAAGGTCAATTAAAGAAAAGACTTTCAAAAATATACTACCCACGACGGGACTCGAACCCGCAATCCCCGGCTATCACCACTGTCTGTGTGTAGGAGGCCGGTGCCTTATCCATTGGGCCACGTGGGCTTGGCGAATACAACCTGTTTACTACACTGGGGATAAGAAACTCTTCTTAACAGTGCAACACCCGAATTTCTTGATGACTGGAGATACAGTATGTTTTCTCTACACTGGTGCGCGTTAAAGAAAGCGATTACAAATCCATTTATGTTAAATATTCAGCAAATGTGAGTGTCATTTCCTAAAGTGTCTACCGTTTGTCAAGGTCAGTTAAAGAAAAGACTTTCAAAAATATACTACCCACGACGGGACTCGAACCCGCAATCCCCGGCTATCACCACTGTCTGTGTGTAGGAGGCCGGTGCCTTATCCATTGGGCCACGTGGGCTTGGAGAATACAACCTGTTTACTACACTGGGGATAAGAAACTCTTCTTAACAGTGCAACACCCGAATTTCTTGATGACTGGAGATACAGTATGTTTTCTCTACACTGGTGCGCGTTAAAGAAAGCGATTACAAATCCATTTGTGTTAAATATTCAGCAAATGTGAGTGTCATTTCTTAAAGTGTCTACCGTTTGTCAAGGTCAATTAAAGAAAAGACTTTCAAAAATATACTACCCACGACGGGACTCGAACCCGCAATCCCCGGCTATCACCACTGTCTGTGTGTAGGAGGCCGGTGCCTTATCCATTGGGCCACGTGGGCTTGGCGAATACAACCTGTTTACTACACTTGGGGATAACAAACTCTTCTAAACAGTGCAACACCCGAATTTCTTGATGACTGGAGATACAGTATGTTTTCTCTACACTGGTGCGCCTTAAAGAAAGCGATTACAAATCCATTTGTGTTAAATATTCAGCAAATGTGAGTGTCATTTCTTAAAGTGTCTACCGTTTGTCAAGGTCAATTAAAGAAAAGACTTTCAAAAATATACTACCCACGACGGGACTCGAACCCGCAATCCCCGGCTATCACCACTGTCTGTGTGTAGGAGGCCGGTGCCTTATCCATTGGGCCACGTGGGCTTGGCGAATACAACCTGTTTACTACACTGGGGATAAGAAACTCTTCTTAACAGTGCAACACCCGAATTTCTTGATGACTGGAGATACAGTATGTTTTCTCTACACTGGTGCGCGTTAAAGAAAGCGATTACAAATCCATTTATGTTAAATATTCAGCAAATGTGAGTGTCATTTCCTAAAGTGTCTACCGTTTGTCAAGGTCAGTTAAAGAAAAGACTTTCAAAAATATACTACCCACGACGGGACTCGAACCCGCAATCCCCGGCTATCACCACTGTCTGTGTGTAGGAGGCCGGTGCCTTATCCATTGGGCCACGTGGGCTTGGAGAATACAACCTGTTTACTACACTGGGGATAAGAAACTCTTCTTAACAGTGCAACACCCGAATTTCTTGATGACTGGAGATACAGTATGTTTTCTCTACACTGGTGCGCGTTAAAGAAAGCGATTACAAATCCATTTGTGTTAAATATTCAGCAAATGTGAGTGTCATTTCTTAAAGTGTCTACCGTTTGTCAAGGTCAATTAAAGAAAAGACTTTCAAAAATATACTACCCACGACGGGACTCGAACCCGCAATCCCCGGCTATCACCACTGTCTGTGTGTAGGAGGCCGGTGCCTTATCCATTGGGCCACGTGGGCTTGGCGAATACAACCTGTTTACTACACTGGGGATAAGAAACTCTTCTTAACAGTGCAACACCCGAATTTCTTGATGACTGGAGATACAGTATGTTTTCTCTACACTGGTGCGCGTTAAAGAAAGTGATTACAAATCCATTTGCGTTAAATATTCAGCAAATGTGAGTGTCATTTCTTAAAGTGTCTACCGTTTGTCAAGGTAAATTAAAGAAAAGACTTTCAAAAATATACTACCCACGACGGGACTCGAACCCGCAATCCCCGGCTATCACAACTCTCTGTGTGTAGGAGGCCGGTGCCTTATCCATTGGGCCACGTGGGCTTGGGGAATACAACCTGTTTTCTACACTTGAGATAACAAACTCTTCTAAACAGTGCAACACCCGAATTTCTTGATGACTGGAGATACAGTATGTTTTCTCTACACTGGTGCGCGTTAAAGAAAGTGATTACAAATCCATTTGTGTTAAATATTCAGCAAATGTGAGTGTCATTTCTTAAAGTGTCTACCGTTTGTCAAGGTCAATTAAAGAAAAGACTTTCAAAAATATACTACCCACGACGGGACTCGAACCCGCAATCCCCGGCTATCACAACTCTCTGTGTGTAGGAGGCCGGTGCCTTATCCATTGGGCCACGTGGGCTTGGGGAATACAACCTGTTTACTACACTTGGGGATAACAAACTCTTCTAAACAGTGCAACACCCGAATTTCTTGATGACTGGAGATACAGTATGTTTTCTCTACACTGGTGCGCGTTAAAGAAAGAGATTACAAATCCATTTATGTTAAATATTCAGCAAATGTGAGTGTCATTTCTTAAAGTGTCTACCGTTTGTCAAGGTCAATTAAAGAAAAGACTTTCAAAAATATACTACCCACGACGGGACTCGAACCCGCAATCCCCGGCTATCACCACTCTCTGTGTGTAGGAGGCCGGTGCCTTATCCATTGGGCCACGTAGGCTTGGGGAATACAACCTGTTTTCTACACTTGAGATCACAAACTCTTCTAAACAGTGCAACACCCGAATTTCTTGATGACAGGAGATACAGTATGTTTTCTCTACACTGGTGCGCGTTAAAGAAAGCGATTACAAACCAATTTGTGTTAAATATTCAGCAAATGTGAGTGTCATTTCTTAAAGTGTCTACCGTTGGTCAAGGTCAGTTAAAGAAAAGACTTTCAAAAATATACTACCCACGACGGGACTCGAACCCGCAATCCCCGGCTATCACCACTGTCTGTGTGTAGGAGGCCGGTGCCTTATCCATTGGGCCACGTGGGCTTGGCGAATACAACCTGTTTACTACACTGGGGATAAGAAACTCTTCTTAACAGTGCAACACCCGAATTTCTTGATGACTGGAGATACAGTATGTTTTCTCTACACTGGTGCGCGTTAAAGAAAGTGATTACAAATCCATTTGTGTTAAATATTCAGCAAATGTGAGTGTCATTTCTTAAAGTGTCTACCGTTTGTCAAGGTAAATTAAAGAAAAGACTTTCAAAAATATACTACCCACGACGGGACTCGAACCCGCAATCCCCGGCTATCACCACTGTCTGTGTGTAGGAGGCCGGTGCCTTATCCATTGGGCCACGTGGGCTTGGCGAATACAACCTGTTTACTACACTGGGGATAACAAACTCTTCTAAACAGTGCAACACCCGAATTTCTTGATGACTGGAGATACAGTATGTTTTCTCTACACTGGTGCGCGTTAAAGAAAGCGATTACAAATCCATTTGTGTTAAATATTCAGCAAATGTGAGTGTCATTTCTTAAAGTGTCTACCGTTTGTCAAGGTCAATTAAAGAAAAGACTTTCAAAAATATACTACCCACGACGGGACTCGAACCCGCAATCCCCGGCTATCACCACTGTCTGTGTGTAGGAGGCCGGTGCCTTATCCATTGGGCCACGTGGGCTTGGGGAATACAACCTGTTTACTACACTGGGGATAACAAACTCTTCTTATCAGTGCAACACCCGAATTTCTTGATGACTGGAGATACAGTATGTTTTCTCTACACTGGTGCGCGTTAAAGAAAGCGATTACAAATCCATTTGTGTTAAATATTCAGCAAATGTGAGTGTCATTTCTTAAAGTGTCTACCGTTTGTCAAGGTCAATTAAAGAAAAGACTTTCAAAAATATACTACCCACAACATTACTCGAACCCGCAATCCCCGGCTATCACCACTGTCTGTGTGGAGGAGGCCGATGCCTTATCCATTGGGCCACGTGGGCTTAGCGAATACAACCTGTTTACTACACTGGGGATAAGAAACTCTTCTTAACAGTGCAACACCCGAATTTCTTGATGACTGGAGATACAGTATGTTTTCTCTACACTGGTGCGCGTTAAAGAAAGCGATTACAAATCCATTTGTGTTAAATATTCAGCAAATGTGAGTGTCATTTCTTAAAGTGTCTACCGTTTGTCAAGGTCAATTAAAGAAAAGACTTTCAAAAATACACTACCCACGACGGGACTCGAACCCGCAATCCCCGGCTATCACCACTCTCTGTGTGTAGGAGGCCGGTGCCTTATCCATTGGGCCACGTAGGCTTGGTGAATACAACCTGTTTTCTACACTTGAGATAACAAACTCTTCTAAACAGTGCAACACCCGAATTTCTTGATGACAGGAGATACAGTATGTTTTCTCTACACTGGTGCGCGTTAAAGAAAGCGATTACAAATCCATTTATGTTAAATATTCAGCAAATGTGAGTGTCATTTCCTAAAGTGTCTACCGTTTGTCAAGGTCAGTTAAAGAAAAGACTTTCAAAAATATACTACCCACGACGGGACTCGAACCCGCAATCCCCGGCTATCACAACTCTCTGTGTGTAGGAGGCCGGTGCCTTATCCATTGGGCCACGTAGGCTTGGGGAATACAACCTGTTTTCTACACTTGAGATCACAAACTCTTCTAAACAGTGCAACACCCGAATTTCTTGATGACAGGAGATACAGTATGTTTTCTCTACACTGGTGCGCGTTAAAGAAAGCGATTACAAACCCATTTGTGTTAAATATTCAGCAAATGTGAGTGTCATTTCTTAAAGTGTCTACCGTTGGTCAAGGTCAGTTAAAGAAAAGACTTTCAAAAATATACTACCCACGACGGGACTCGAACCCGCAATCCCCGGCTATCACCACTGTCTGTGTGTAGGAGGCCGGTGCCTTATCCATTGGGCCACGTGGGCTTGGCGAATACAACCTGTTTACTACACTGGGGATAAGAAACTCTTCTTAACAGTGCAACACCCGAATTTCTTGATGACTGGAGATACAGTATGTTTTCTCTACACTGGTGCGCGTTAAAGAAAGTGATTACAAATCCATTTGTGTTAAATATTCAGCAAATGTGAGTGTCATTTCTTAAAGTGTCTACCGTTTGTCAAGGTAAATTAAAGAAAAGACTTTCAAAAATATACTACCCACGACGGGACTCGAACCCGCAATCCCCGGCTATCACCACTGTCTGTGTGTAGGAGGCCGGTGCCTTATCCATTGGGCCACGTGGGCTTGGCGAATACAACCTGTTTACTACACTGGGGATAACAAACTCTTCTAAACAGTGCAACACCCGAATTTCTTGATGACTGGAGATACAGTATGTTTTCTCTACACTGGTGCGCGTTAAAGAAAGCGATTACAAATCCATTTGTGTTAAATATTCAGCAAATGTGAGTGTCATTTCTTAAAGTGTCTACCGTTTGTCAAGGTCAATTAAAGAAAAGACTTTCAAAAATATACTACCCACGACGGGACTCGAACCCGCAATCCCCGGCTATCACCACTGTCTGTGTGTAGGAGGCCGGTGCCTTATCCATTGGGCCACGTGGGCTTGGGGAATACAACCTGTTTACTACACTGGGGATAACAAACTCTTCTTATCAGTGCAACACCCGAATTTCTTGATGACTGGAGATACAGTATGTTTTCTCTACACTGGTGCGCGTTAAAGAAAGCGATTACAAATCCATTTGTGTTAAATATTCAGCAAATGTGAGTGTCATTTCTTAAAGTGTCTACCGTTTGTCAAGGTCAATTAAAGAAAAGACTTTCAAAAATATACTACCCACGACATTACTCGAACCCGCAATCCCCGGCTATCACCACTGTCTGTGTGGAGGAGGCCGATGCCTTATCCATTGGGCCACGTGGGCTTAGCGAATACAACCTGTTTACTACACTGGGGATAAGAAACTCTTCTAAACAGTGCAACACCCGAATTTCTTGATGACTGGAGATACAGTATGTTTTCTCTACACTGGTGCGCGTTAAAGAAAGCGATTACAAATCCATTTGTGTTAAATATTCAGCAAATGTGAGTGTCATTTCTTAAAGTGTCTACCGTTTGTCAAGGTCAATTAAAGAAAAGACTTTCAAAAATACACTACCCACGACGGGACTCGAACCCGCAATCCCCGGCTATCACCACTCTCTGTGTGTAGGAGGCCGGTGCCTTATCCATTGGGCCACGTAGGCTTGGTGAATACAACCTGTTTTCTACACTTGAGATAACAAACTCTTCTAAACAGTGCAACACCCGAATTTCTTGATGACAGGAGATACAGTATGTTTTCTCTACACTGGTGCGCGTTAAAGAAAGCGATTACAAATCCATTTGTGTTAAATATTCAGCAAATGTGAGTGTCATTTCTTAAAGTGTCTACCGTTTGTCAAGGTCAATTAAAGAAAAGACTTTCAAAAATACACTACCCACGACGGGACTCGAACCCGCAATCCCCGGCTATCACCACTCTCTGTGTGTAGGAGGCCGGTGCCTTATCCATTGGGCCACGTAGGCTTGGTGAATACAACCTGTTTTCTACACTTGAGATAACAAACTCTTCTAAACAGTGCAACACCCGAATTTCTTGATGACAGGAGATACAGTATGTTTTCTCTACACTGGTGCGCGTTAAAGAAAGCGATTACAAATCCATTTATGTTAAATATTCAGCAAATGTGAGTGTCATTTCCTAAAGTGTCTACCGTTTGTCAAGGTCAGTTAAAGAAAAGACTTTCAAAAATATACTACCCACGACGGGACTCGAACCCGCAATCCCCGGCTATCACCACTGTCTGTGTGTAGGAGGCCGGTGCCTTATCCATTGGGCCACGTGGGCTTGGGGAATACAACCTGTTTTCTACACTTGAGATAACAAACTCTTCTAAACAGTGCAACACCCGAATTTCTTGATGACTGGAGATACAGTATGTTTTCTCTACACTGGTGCGCGTTAAAGAAAGCGATTACAAATCCATTTATGTTAAATATTCAGCAAATGTGAGTGTCATTTCCTAAAGTGTCTACCGTTTGTCAAGGTCAGTTAAAGAAAAGACTTTCAAAAATATACTACCCACGACGGGACTCGAACCCGCAATCCCCGGCTATCACCACTGTCTGTGTGTAGGAGGCCGGTGCCTTATCCATTGGGCCACGTGGGCTTGGCGAATACAACCTGTTTACTACACTGGGGATAAGAAACTCTTCTTAACAGTGCAACACCCGAATTTCTTGATGACTGGAGATACAGTATGTTTTCTCTACACTGGTGCGCGTTAAAGAAAGCGATTACAAATCCATTTATGTTAAATATTCAGCAAATGTGAGTGTCATTTCCTAAAGTGTCTACCGTTTGTCAAGGTCAGTTAAAGAAAAGACTTTCAAAAATATACTACCCACGACGGGACTCGAACCCGCAATCCCCGGCTATCACCACTGTCTGTGTGTAGGAGGCCGGTGCCTTATCCATTGGGCCACGTGGGCTTGGCGAATACAACCTGTTTACTACACTGGGGATAAGAAACTCTTCTTAACAGTGCAACACCCGAATTTCTTGATGACTGGAGATACAGTATGTTTTCTCTACACTGGTGCGCGTTAAAGAAAGCGATTACAAATCCATTTGTGTTAAATATTCAGCAAATGTGAGTGTCATTTCTTAAAGTGTCTACCGTTTGTCAAGGTCAATTAAAGAAAAGACTTTCAAAAATATACTACCCACGACGGGACTCGAACCCGCAATCCCCGGCTATCACCACTGTCTGTGTGTAGGAGGCCGGTGCCTTATCCATTGGGCCACGTGGGCTTGGCGAATACAACCTGTTTACTACACTTGGGGATAACAAACTCTTCTAAACAGTGCAACACCCGAATTTCTTGATGACTGGAGATACAGTATGTTTTCTCTACACTGGTGCGCGTTAAAGAAAGCGATTACAAATCCATTTGTGTTAAATATTCAGCAAATGTGAGTGTCATTTCTTAAAGTGTCTACCGTTTGTCAAGGTCAATTAAAGAAAAGACTTTCAAAAATATACTACCCACGACGGGACTCGAACCCGCAATCCCCGGCTATCACCACTGTCTGTGTGTAGGAGGCCGGTGCCTTATCCATTGGGCCACGTGGGCTTGGCGAATACAACCTGTTTACTACACTGGGGATAAGAAACTCTTCTTAACAGTGCAACACCCGAATTTCTTGATGACTGGAGATACAGTATGTTTTCTCTACACTGGTGCGCGTTAAAGAAAGCGATTACAAATCCATTTATGTTAAATATTCAGCAAATGTGAGTGTCATTTCCTAAAGTGTCTACCGTTTGTCAAGGTCAGTTAAAGAAAAGACTTTCAAAAATATACTACCCACGACGGGACTCGAACCCGCAATCCCCGGCTATCACCACTGTCTGTGTGTAGGAGGCCGGTGCCTTATCCATTGGGCCACGTGGGCTTGGCGAATACAACCTGTTTACTACACTGGGGATAAGAAACTCTTCTTAACAGTGCAACACCCGAATTTCTTGATGACTGGAGATACAGTATGTTTTCTCTACACTGGTGCGCGTTAAAGAAAGCGATTACAAATCCATTTGTGTTAAATATTCAGCAAATGTGAGTGTCATTTCTTAAAGTGTCTACCGTTTGTCAAGGTCAATTAAAGAAAAGACTTTCAAAAATATACTACCCACGACGGGACTCGAACCCGCAATCCCCGGCTATCACCACTGTCTGTGTGTAGGAGGCCGGTGCCTTATCCATTGGGCCACGTGGGCTTGGCGAATACAACCTGTTTACTACACTTGGGGATAACAAACTCTTCTAAACAGTGCAACACCCGAATTTCTTGATGACTGGAGATACAGTATGTTTTCTCTACACTGGTGCGCGTTAAAGAAAGCGATTACAAATCCATTTGTGTTAAATATTCAGCAAATGTGAGTGTCATTTCTTAAAGTGTCTACCGTTTGTCAAGGTCAATTAAAGAAAAGACTTTCAAAAATATACTACCCACGACGGGACTCGAACCCGCAATCCCCGGCTATCACCACTGTCTGTGTGTAGGAGGCCGGTGCCTTATCCATTGGGCCACGTGGGCTTGGCGAATACAACCTGTTTACTACACTGGGGATAAGAAACTCTTCTTAACAGTGCAACACCCGAATTTCTTGATGACTGGAGATACAGTATGTTTTCTCTACACTGGTGCGCGTTAAAGAAAGCGATTACAAATCCATTTATGTTAAATATTCAGCAAATGTGAGTGTCATTTCCTAAAGTGTCTACCGTTTGTCAAGGTCAGTTAAAGAAAAGACTTTCAAAAATATACTACCCACGACGGGACTCGAACCCGCAATCCCCGGCTATCACCACTGTCTGTGTGTAGGAGGCCGGTGCCTTATCCATTGGGCCACGTGGGCTTGGAGAATACAACCTGTTTACTACACTGGGGATAAGAAACTCTTCTTAACAGTGCAACACCCGAATTTCTTGATGACTGGAGATACAGTATGTTTTCTCTACACTGGTGCGCGTTAAAGAAAGCGATTACAAATCCATTTGTGTTAAATATTCAGCAAATGTGAGTGTCATTTCTTAAAGTGTCTACCGTTTGTCAAGGTCAATTAAAGAAAAGACTTTCAAAAATATACTACCCACGACGGGACTCGAACCCGCAATCCCCGGCTATCACCACTGTCTGTGTGTAGGAGGCCGGTGCCTTATCCATTGGGCCACGTGGGCTTGGCGAATACAACCTGTTTACTACACTGGGGATAAGAAACTCTTCTTAACAGTGCAACACCCGAATTTCTTGATGACTGGAGATACAGTATGTTTTCTCTACACTGGTGCGCGTTAAAGAAAGTGATTACAAATCCATTTGCGTTAAATATTCAGCAAATGTGAGTGTCATTTCTTAAAGTGTCTACCGTTTGTCAAGGTAAATTAAAGAAAAGACTTTCAAAAATATACTACCCACGACGGGACTCGAACCCGCAATCCCCGGCTATCACAACTCTCTGTGTGTAGGAGGCCGGTGCCTTATCCATTGGGCCACGTGGGCTTGGGGAATACAACCTGTTTTCTACACTTGAGATAACAAACTCTTCTAAACAGTGCAACACCCGAATTTCTTGATGACTGGAGATACAGTATGTTTTCTCTACACTGGTGCGCGTTAAAGAAAGTGATTACAAATCCATTTGTGTTAAATATTCAGCAAATGTGAGTGTCATTTCTTAAAGTGTCTACCGTTTGTCAAGGTCAATTAAAGAAAAGACTTTCAAAAATATACTACCCACGACGGGACTCGAACCCGCAATCCCCGGCTATCACAACTCTCTGTGTGTAGGAGGCCGGTGCCTTATCCATTGGGCCACGTGGGCTTGGGGAATACAACCTGTTTACTACACTTGGGGATAACAAACTCTTCTAAACAGTGCAACACCCGAATTTCTTGATGACTGGAGATACAGTATGTTTTCTCTACACTGGTGCGCGTTAAAGAAAGAGATTACAAATCCATTTATGTTAAATATTCAGCAAATGTGAGTGTCATTTCTTAAAGTGTCTACCGTTTGTCAAGGTCAATTAAAGAAAAGACTTTCAAAAATATACTACCCACGACGGGACTCGAACCCGCAATCCCCGGCTATCACCACTGTCTGTGTGTAGGAGGCCGGTGCCTTATGCATTGGGCCACGTGGGCTTGGCGAATACAACCTGTTTACTACACTGGGGATAAGAAACTCTTCTTAACAGTGCAACACCCGAATTTCTTGATGACTGGAGATACAGTATGTTTTCTCTACACTGGTGCGCGTTAAAGAAAGCGATTACAAATCCATTTATGTTAAATATTCAGCAAATGTGAGTGTCATTTCCTAAAGTGTCTACCGTTTGTCAAGGTCAGTTAAAGAAAAGACTTTCAAAAATATACTACCCACGACGGGACTCGAACCCGCAATCCCCGGCTATCACCACTGTCTGTGTGTAGGAGGCCGGTGCCTTATCCATTGGGCCACGTGGGCTTGGCGAATACAACCTGTTTACTACACTGGGGATAAGAAACTCTTCATAACAGTGCAACACCCGAATTTCTTGATGACTGGAGATACAGTATGTTTTCTCTACACTGGTGCGCGTTAAAGAAAGCGATTACAAATCCATTTGTGTTAAATATTCAGCAAATGTGAGTGTCATTTCTTAAAGTGTCTACCGTTTGTCAAGGTCAATTAAAGAAAAGACTTTCAAAAATATACTACCCACGACGGGACTCGAACCCGCAATCCCCGGCTATCACCACTGTCTGTGTGTAGGAGGCCGGTGCCTTATCCATTGGGCCACGTGGGCTTGGCGAATACAACCTGTTTACTACACTGGGGATAAGAAACTCTTCTTAACAGTGCAACACCCGAATTTCTTGATGACTGGAGATACAGTATGTTTTCTCTACACTGGTGCGCGTTAAAGAAAGCGATTACAAATCCATTTGTGTTAAATATTCAGCAAATGTGAGTGTCATTTCTTAAAATGTCTACCGTTTGTCAAGGTCAATTAAAGAAAAGACTTTCAAAAATATACTACCCACGACGGGACTCGAACCCGCAATCCCCGGCTATCACAACTCTCTGTGTGTAGGAGGCCGGTGCCTTATCCATTGGGCCACGTGGGCTTGGGGAATACAACTTGTTTTCTACACTTGAGATAACAAACTCTTCTAAACAGTGCAACACCCGAATTTCTTAATGACTGGAGATACAGTATGTTTTCTCTACACTGGTGCGCGTTAAAGAAAGTGATTACAAATCCATTTGTGTTAAATATTCAGCAAATGTGAGTGTCATTTCTTAAAGTGTCTACCGTTTGTCAAGGTCAATTAAAGAAAAGACTTTCAAAAATATACTACCCACGACGGGACTCGAACCCGCAATCCCCGGCTATCACCACTGTCTGTGTGTAGGAGGCCGGTGCCTTATCCATTGGGCCACGTGGGCTTGGCGAATACAACCTGTTTACTACACTGGGGATAAGAAACTCTTCTAAACAGTGCAACACCCGAATTTCTTGATGACTGGAGATACAGTATGTTTTCTCTACACTGGTGCGCGTTAAAGAAAGCGATTACAAATCCATTTGTGTTAAATATTCAGCAAATGTGAGTGTCATTTCTTAAAGTGTCTACCGTTTGTCAAGGTCAATTAAAGAAAAGACTTTCAAAAATATACTACCCTCGACGGGACTCGAACCCGCAATCCCCGGCTATCACCACTGTCTGTGTGTAGGAGGCCGGTGCCTTATCCATTGGGCCACGTGGGCTTGGCGAATACAACCTGCAGCTGTTTACTACACTGGGGATAAGAAACTCTTCTAATCAGTGCAACACCCGAATTTCTTGATGACTGGAGATACAGTATGTTTTCTCTACACTGGTGCGCGTTAAAGAAAGCGATTACAAATCCATTTGTGTTAAATATTCAGCAAATGTGAGTGTCATTTCTTAAAGTGTCTACCGTTTGTCAAGGTCAATTAAAGAAAAGACTTTCAAAAATATACTACCCACGACATTACTCGAACCCGCAATCCCCGGCTATCACCACTGTCTGTGTGTAGGAGGCCGGTGCCTTATCCATTGGGCCACGTGGGCTTAGCGAATACAACCTGTTTACTACACTGGGGATAAGAAACTCTTCTAAACAGTGCAACACCCGAATTTCTTGATGACTGGAGATACAGTATGTTTTCTCTACACTGGTGCGCGTTAAAGAAAGCGATTACAAATCCATTTATGTTAAATATTCAGCAAATGTGAGTGTCATTTCCTAAAGTGTCTACCGTTTCTCAAGGTCAGTTAAAGAAAAGACTTTCAAAAATATACTACCCACGACGGGACTCGAACCCGCAATCCCCGGCTATCACCACTGTCTGTGTGTAGGAGGCCGGTGCCTTATCCATTGGGCCACGTGGGCTTGGCGAATACAACCTGTTTACTACACTGGGGATAAGAAACTCTTCTTAACAGTGCAACACCCGAATTTCTTGATGACTGGAGATACAGTATGTTTTCTCTACACTGGTGCGCGTTAAAGAAAGCGATTACAAACCCATTTGTGTTAAATATTCAGCAAATGTGAGTGTCATTTCTTAAAGTGTCTACCGTTTGTCAAGGTCAATTAAAGAAAAGACTTTCAAAAATATACTACCCACGACGGGACTCGAACCCGCAATCCCCGGCTATCACCACTGTCTGTGTGTAGGAGGCCAGTGCCTTATCCATTGGGCCACGTGGGCTTGGCGAATACAACCTGTTTACTACACTGGGGATAACAAACTCTTCTTAACAGTGCAACACCCGAATTTCTTGATGACTGGAGATACAGTATGTTTTCTCTACACTGGTGCGCGTTAAAGAAAGCGATTACAAATCCATTTGTGTTAAATATTCAGCAAATGTGAGTGTCATTTCTTAAAGTGTCTACCGTTTGTCAAGGTCAATTAAAGAAAAGACTTTCAAAAATATACTACCCACGACGGGACTCGAACCCGCAATCCCCGGCTATCACAACTCTCTGTGTGTAGGAGGCCGGTGCCTTATCCATTGGGCCACGTGGGCTTTGGGAATACAACTTGTTTTCTACACTTGAGATAACAAACTCTTCTAAACAGTGCAACACCCGAATTTCTTAATGACTGGAGATACAGTATGTTTTCTCTACACTGGTGCGCGTTAAAGAAAGTGATTACAAATCCATTTGTGTTAAATATTCAGCAAATGTGAGTGCCATTTCCTAAAGTGTCTACCGTTTGTCAAGGTCAATTAAAGAAAAGACTTTCAAAAATATACTACCCACGACGGGACTCGAACCCGCAATCCCCGGCTATCACCACTGTCTGTGTGTAGGAGGCCGGTGCCTTATCCATTGGGCCACGTGGGCTTGGCGAATACAACCTGTTTACTACACTGGGGATAACAAACTCTTCTAAACAGTGCAACACCCGAATTTCTTGATGACTGGAGATACAGTATGTTTTCTCTACACTGGTGCGCGTTAAAGAAAGCGATTACAAATCCATTTATGTTAAATATTCAGCAAATGTGAGTGTCATTTCCTAAAGTGTCTACCGTTTGTCAAGGTCAGTTAAAGAAAAGACTTTCAAAAATATACTACCCACGACGGGACTCGAACCCGCAATCCCCGGCTATCACCACTGTCTGTGTGTAGGAGGCCGGTGCCTTATCCATTGGGCCACGTGGGCTTGGAGAATACAACCTGTTTACTACACTGGGGATAAGAAACTCTTCTTAACAGTGCAACACCCGAATTTCTTGATGACTGGAGATACAGTATGTTTTCTCTACACTGGTGCGCGTTAAAGAAAGCGATTACAAATCCATTTATGTTAAATATTCAGCAAATGTGAGTGTCATTTCCTAAAGTGTCTACCGTTTGTCAAGGTCAGTTAAAGAAAAGACTTTCAAAAATATACTACCCACGACGGGACTCGAACCCGCAATCCCCGGCTATCACCACTGTCTGTGTGTAGGAGGCCGGTGCCTTATCCATTGGGCCACGTGGGCTTGGCGAATACAACCTGTTTACTACACTGGGGATAAGAAACTCTTCTAAACAGTGCAACACCCGAATTTCTTGATGACTGGAGATACAGTATGTTTTCTCTACACTGGTGCGCGTTAAAGAAAGCGATTACAAATCCATTTATGTTAAATATTCAGCAAATGTGAGTGTCATTTCCTAAAGTGTCTACCGTTTGTCAAGGTCAGTTAAAGAAAAGACTTTCAAAAATATACTACCCACGACGGGACTCGAACCCGCAATCCCCGGCTATCACCACTGTCTGTGTGTAGGAGGCCGGTGCCTTATCCATTGGGCCACGTGGGCTTGGAGAATACAACCTGTTTACTACACTGGGGATAAGAAACTCTTCTTAACAGTGCAACACCCGAATTTCTTGATGACTGGAGATACAGTATGTTTTCTCTACACTGGTGCGCGTTAAAGAAAGCGATTACAAATCCATTTATGTTAAATATTCAGCAAATGTGAGTGTCATTTCCTAAAGTGTCTACCGTTTGTCAAGGTCAGTTAAAGAAAAGACTTTCAAAAATATACTACCCACGACGGGACTCGAACCCGCAATCCCCGGCTATCACCACTGTCTGTGTGTAGGAGGCCGGTGCCTTATCCATTGGGCCACGTGGGCTTGGCGAATACAACCTGTTTACTACACTGGGGATAAGAAACTCTTCTTAACAGTGCAACACCCGAATTTCTTGATGACTGGAGATACAGTATGTTTTCTCTACACTGGTGCGCGTTAAAGAAAGTGATTACAAATCCATTTGTGTTAAATATTCAGCAAATGTGAGTGTCATTTCTTAAAGTGTCTACCGTTTGTCAAGGTAAATTAAAGAAAAGACTTTCAAAAATATACTACCCACGACGGGACTCGAACCCGCAATCCCCGGCTATCACAACTCTCTGTGTGTAGGAGGCCGGTGCCTTATCCATTGGGCCACGTGGGCTTGGGGAATACAACCTGTTTTCTACACTTGAGATAACAAACTCTTCTAAACAGTGCAACACCCGAATTTCTTGATGACTGGAGATACAGTATGGTTTCTCTACACTGGTGCGCGTTAAAGAAAGTGATTACAAATCCATTTGTGTTAAATATTCAGCAAATGTGAGTGTCATTTCTTAAAGTGTCTACCGTTTGTCAAGGTCAATTAAAGAAAAGACTTTCAAAAATATACTACCCACGACGGGACTCGCACCCGCAATCCCCGGCTATCACCACTGTCTGTGTGTAGGAGGCCGGTGCCTTATCCATTGGGCCACGTGGGCTTGGCGAATACAACCTGTTTACTACACTTGGGGATAACAAACTCTTCTAAACAGTGCAACACCCGAATTTCTTGATGACTGGAGATACAGTATGTTTTCTCTACACTGGTGCGCGTTAAAGAAAGAGATTACAAATCCATTTATGTTAAATATTCAGCAAATGTGAGTGTCATTTCTTAAAGTGTCTACCGTTTGTCAAGGTCAATTAAAGAAAAGACTTTCAAAATTATACTACCCACGACGGAACTCGAACCCGCAATCCCCGGCTATCACCACTGTCTGTGTGTAGGAGGGCGGTGCCTTATCCATTGGGCCACGTGGGCTTGGCGAATACAACCTGTTTACTACACTGGGGATAAGAAACTCTTCTTAACAGTGCAACACCCGAATTTCTTGATGACTGGAGATACAGTATGTTTTCTCTACACTGGTGCGCGTTAAAGAAAGCGATTACAAATCCATTTGTGTTAAATATTCAGCAAATGTGAGTGTCATTTCTTAAAGTGTCTACCGTTTGTCAAGGTCAATTAAAGAAAAGACTTTCAAAAATATACTACCCACGACGGGACTCGAACCCGCAATCCCCGGCTATCACAACTCTCTGTGTGTAGGAGGCCGGTGCCTTATCCATTGGGCCACGTGGGCTTGGGGAATACAACTTGTTTTCTACACTTGAGATAACAAACTCTTCTAAACAGTGCAACACCCGAATTTCTTGATGACTGGAGATACAGTATGTTTTCTCTACACTGGTGCGCGTTAAAGAAAGCGATTACAAATCCATTTGTGTTAAATATTCAGCAAATGTGAGTGTCATTTCTTAAAGTGTTTACCGTTTGTCAAGGTCAATTAAAGAAAAGACTTTCAAAAATA
The DNA here is from genome assembly GCF_023055435.1 of Haliotis rufescens. Classification (NCBI taxonomy): domain Eukaryota; kingdom Metazoa; phylum Mollusca; class Gastropoda; order Lepetellida; family Haliotidae; genus Haliotis; species Haliotis rufescens. The sequence continues at coordinate 62,998,725 of NW_025963779.1, read as the reverse complement.
TACTACCCACGACGGGACTCGAACCCGCAATCCCCGGCTATCACCACTGTCTGTGTGTAGGAGGCCGGTGCCTTATCCATTGGGCCACGTGGGCTTGGCGAATACAACCTGTTTACTACACTGGGGATAACAAACTCTTCTAAACAGTGCAACACCCGAATTTCTTGATGACTGGAGATACAGTATGTTTTCTCTACACTGGTGCGCGTTAAAGAAAGTGATTACAAATCCATTTGTGTTAAATATTCAGCAAATGTGAGTGTCATTTCTTAAAGTGTCTACCGTTTGTCAAGGTCAATTAAAGAAAAGACTTTCAAAAATATACTACCCACGACGGGACTCGAACCCGCAATCCCCGGCTATCACCACTGTCTGTGTGTAGGAGGCCGGTGCCTTATCCATTGGGCCACGTGGGCTTGGCGAATACAACCTGTTTACTACACTGGGGATAAGAAACTCTTCTAATCAGTGCAACACCCGAATTTCTTGATGACTGGAGATACAGTATGGTTTCTCTACACTGGTGCGCGTTAAAGAAAGCGATTACAAATCCATTTGTGTTAAATATTCAGCAAATGTGAGTGTCATTTCTTAAAGTGTCTACCGTTTGTCAAGGTCAGTTAAAGAAAAGACTTTCAAAAATATACTACACACGACGGGACTCGAACCCGCAATCCCCGGCTATCACCACTGTCTGTGTGTAGGAGGCCGGTGCCTTATCCATTGGGCCACGTGGGCTTGGCGAATACAACCTGGTTACTACACTGGGGATAAGAAACTCTTCTTAACAGTGCAACACCCGAATTTCTTGATGACTGGAGATACAGTATATTTTCTCTACACTGGTGCGCGTTAAAGAAAGCGATTACAAATCCATTTATGTTAAATATTCAGCAAATGTGAGTGTCATTTCTTAAAGTGTCTACCGTTTGTCAAGGTCAGTTAAAGAAAAGACTTTCAAAAATATACTACACACGACGGGACTCGAACCCGCAATCCCCGGCTATCACCACTGTCTGTGTGTAGGAGGCCGGTGCCTTATCCATTGGGCCACGTGGGCTTGGCTAATACAACCTGTTTACTACACTGGGGATAACAAACTCTTCTAAACAGTGCAACACCCGAATTTCTTGATGACTGGAGATACAGTATGTTTTCTCTACACTGGTGCGCGTTAAAGAAAGTGATTACAAATCCATTTATGTTAAATATTCAGCAAATGTGAGTGTCATTTCTTAAAGTGTCTACCGTTTGTCAAGGTCAATTAAAGAAAAGACTTTCAAAAATATACTACCCACGACGGGACTCGAACCCGCAATCCCCGGCTATCACCACTGTCTGTGTGTAGGAGGCCGGTGCCTTATCCATTGGGCCACGTGGGCTAGGCGAATACAACCTGTTTACTACACTGGGGATAACAAACTCTTCTAAACAGTGCAACACCCGAATTTCTTGATGACTGGAGATACAGTATGTTTTCTCTACACTGGTGCGCGTTAAAGAAAGCGATTACAAATCCATTTGTGTTAAATATTCAGCAAATGTGAGTGTCATTTCTTAAAGTGTCTACCGTTTGTCAAGGTCAATTAAAGAAAAGACTTTCAAAAATATACTACCCACGACGGGACTCGAACCCGCAATCCCCGGCTATCACAACTCTCTGTGTGTAGGAGGCCGGTGCCTTATCCATTGGGCCACGTGGGCTTGGGGAATACAACTTGTTTTCTACACTTGAGATAACAAACTCTTCTAAACAGTGCAACACCCGAATTTCTTGATGACTGGAGATACAGTATGTTTTCTCTACACTGGTGCGCGTTAAAGAAAGTGATTACAAATCCATTTGTGTTAAATATTCAGCAAATGTGAGTGTCATTTCTTAAAGTGTCTACCGTTTGTCAAGGTCAATTAAAGAAAAGACTTTCAAAAATATACTACCCACGACGGGACTCGAACCCGCAATCCCCGGCTATCACCACTGTCTGTGTGTAGGAGGCCGGTGCCTTATCCATTGGGCCACGTGGGCTTGGCGAATACAACCTGTTTACTACACTGGGGATAACAAACTCTTCTAAACAGTGCAACACCCGAATTTCTTGATGACTGGAGATACAGTATGTTTTCTCTACACTGGTGCGCGTTAAAGAAAGCGATTACAAATCCATTTGTGTTAAATATTCAGCAAATGTGAGTGTCATTTCTTAAAGTGTCTACCGTTTGTCAAGGTCAATTAAAGAAAAGACTTTCAAAAATATACTACCCACGACGGGACTCGAACCCGCAATCCCCGGCTATCACAACTCTCTGTGTGTAGGAGGCCGGTGCCTTATCCATTGGGCCACGTGGGCTTGGCGAATACAACCTGTTTACTACACTGGGGATAACAAACTCTTCTAAACAGTGCAACACCCGAATTTCTTGATGACTGGAGATACAGTATGTTTTCTCTACACTGGTGCGCGTTAAAGAAAGCGATTACAAATCCATTTGTGTTAAATATTCAGCAAATGTGAGTGTCATTTCTTAAAGTGTCTACCGTTTGTCAAGGTCAATTAAAGAAAAGACTTCCAAAAATATACTACCCACGACGGGACTCGAACCCGCAATCCCCGGCTATCACAACTCTCTGTGTGTAGGAGGCCGGTGCCTTATCCATTGGGCCACGTGGGCTTGGCGAATACAACCTGTTTACTACACTGGGGAAAACAAACTCTTCTAATCAGTGCAACACCCGAATTTCTTGATGACTGGAGATACAGTATGTTTTCTCTACACTGGTGCGCGTTAAAGAAAGCGATTACAAATCCATTTGTGTTAAATATTCAGCAAATGTGAGTGTCATTTCTTAAAGTGTGTACCGTTTGTCAAGGTCAATTAAAGAAAAGACTTTCAAAAATATACTACCCACGACATTACTCGAACCCGCAATCCCCGGCTATCACCACTGTCTGTGTGTAGGAGGCCGGTGCCTTATCCATTGGGCCACGTGGGCTTAGCGAATACAACCTGTTTTCTACACTTGAGATAACAAACTCTTCTAAACAGTGCAACACCCGAATTTCTTGATGACTGGAGATACAGTATGTTTTCTCTACACTGGTGCGCGTTAAAGAAAGAGATTACAAATCCATTTATGTTAAATATTCAGCAAATGTGAGTGTCATTTCCTAAAGTGTCTACCGTTTGTCAAGGTCAGTTAAAGAAAAGACTTTCAAAAATATACTACCCACGACGGGACTCGAACCCGCAATCCCCGGCTATCACCACTGTCTGTGTGTAGGAGGCCGGTGCCTTATCCATTGGGCCACGTGGGCTTGGAGAATACAACCTGTTTACTACACTGGGGATAACAAACTCTTCTTAACAGTGCAACACCCGAATTTCTTGATGACTGGAGATACAGTATGTTTTCTCTACACTGGTGCGCGTTAAAGAAAGCGATTACAAATCCATTTGTGTTAAATATTCAGCAAATGTGAGTGTCATTTCTTAAAGTGTCTACCGTTTGTCAAGGTCAATTAAAGAAAAGACTTTCAAAAATATACTACCCACGACGGGACTCGAACCCGCAATCCCCGGCTATCACAACTCTCTGTGTGTAGGAGGCCGGTGCCTTATCCATTGGGCCACGTGGGCTTGGGGAATACAACTTGTTTTCTACACTTGAGATAACAAACTCTTCTAAACAGTGCAACACCCGAATTTCTTGATGACTGGAGATACAGTATGTTTTCTCTACACTGGTGCGCGTTAAAGAAAGTGATTACAAATCCATTTGTGTTAAATATTCAGCAAATGTGAGTGTCATTTCTTAAAGTGTCTACCGTTTGTCAAGGTCAATTAAAGAAAAGACTTTCAAAAATATACTACCCACGACGGGACTCGAACCCGCAATCCCCGGCTATCACCACTGTCTGTGTGTAGGAGGCCGGTGCCTTATCCATTGGGCCACGTGGGCTTGGCGAATACAACCTGTTTACTACACTGGGGATAACAAACTCTTCTAAACAGTGCAACACCCGAATTTCTTGATGACTGGAGATACAGTATGTTTTCTCTACACTGGTGCGCGTTAAAGAAAGCGATTACAAATCCATTTGTGTTAAATATTCAGCAAATGTGAGTGTCATTTCTTAAAGTGTGTACCGTTTGTCAAGGTCAATTAAAGAAAAGACTTTGAAAAATATACTACCCACGACATTACTCGAACCCGCAATCCCCGGCTATCACCACTGTCTGTGTGTAGGAGGCCGGTGCCTTATCCATTGGGCCACGTGGGCTTAGCGAATACAACCTGTTTTCTACACTTGAGATAACAAACTCTTCTAAACAGTGCAACACCCGAATTTCTTGATGACTGGAGATACAGTATGTTTTCTCTACACTGGTGCGCGTTAAAGAAAGAGATTACAAATCCATTTATGTTAAATATTCAGCAAATGTGAGTGTCATTTCCTAAAGTGTCTACCGTTTGTCAAGGTCAGTTAAAGAAAAGACTTTCAAAAATATACTACCCACGACGGGACTCGAACCCGCAATCCCCGGCTATCACCACTGTCTGTGTGTAGGAGGCCGGTGCCTTATCCATTGGGCCACGTGGGCTTGGAGAATACAACCTGTTTACTACACTGGGGATAAGAAACTCTTCTTAACAGTGCAACACCCGAATTTCTTGATGACTGGAGATACAGTATGTTTTTTTCTACACTGGTGCGCGTTAAAGAAAGCGATTACAAATCCATTTATGTTAAATATTCAGCAAATGTGAGTGTCATTTCTTAAAGTGTCTACCGTTTGTCCAGGTCAATTAAAGAAAAGACTTTCAAAAATATACTACCCACGACGGGACTCGAACCCGCAATCCCCGGCTATCACCACTCTCTGTGTGTAGGAGGCCAGTGCCTTATCCATTGGGCCACGTGGGCTTGGGGAATACAACTTGTTTTCTACACTTGAGATAACAAACTCTTCTAAACAGTGCAACACCCGAATTTCTTGATGACTGGAGATACAGTATGTTTTCTCTACACTGGTGCGCGTTAAAGAAAGCGATTACAAATCCATTTGTGTTAAATATTCAGCAAATGTGAGTGTCATTTCCTAAAGTGTCTACCGTTTGTCAAGGTCAGTTAAAGAAAAGACTTTCAAAAATATACTACCCACGACGGGACTCGAACCCGCAATCCCCGGCTATCACCACTGTCTGTGTGTAGGAGGCCGGTGCCTTATCCATTGGGCCACGTGGGCTTGGCGAATACAACCTGTTTACTACACTGGGGATAAGAAACTCTTCTTAACAGTGCAACACCCGAATTTCTTGATGACTGGAGATACAGTATGTTTTCTCTACACTGGTGCGCGTTAAAGAAAGCGATTACAAATCCATTTGTGTTAAATATTCAGCAAATGTGAGTGTCATTTCCTAAAGTGTCTACCGTTTGTCAAGGTCAGTTAAAGAAAAGACTTTCAAAAATATACTACCCACGACGGGACTCGAACCCGCAATCCCCGGCTATCACCACTGTCTGTGTGTAGGAGGCCGGTGCCTTATCCATTGGGCCACGTGGGCTTGGCGAATACAACCTGGTTACTACACTGGGGATAAGAAACTCTTCTTAACAGTGCAACACCCGAATTTCTTGATGACTGGAGATACAGTATGTTTTCTCTACACTGGTGCGCGTTAAAGAAAGCGATTACAAATCCATTTGTGTTAAATATTCAGCAAATGTGAGTGTCATTTCTTAAAGTGTCTACCGTTTGTCAAGGTCAATTAAAGAAAAGACTTTCAAAAATATACTACCCACGACGGGACTCGAACCCGCAATCCCCGGCTATCACCACTGTCTGTGTGTAGGAGGCCGGTGCCTTATCCATTGGGCCACGTGGGCTTGGCGAATACAACCTGGTTACTACACTGGGGATAACAAACTCTTCTAAACAGTGCAACACCCGAATTTCTTGATGACTGGAGATACAGTATGTTTTCTCTACACTGGTGCGCGTTAAAGAAAACGATTACAAATCCATTTGTGTTAAATATTCAGCAAATGTGAGTGTCATTTCTTAAAGTGTCTACCGTTTGTCAAGGTCAATTAAAGAAAAGACTTTCAAAAATATACTACCCACGACGGGACTCGAACCCGCAATCCCCGGCTATCACCACTGTCTGTGTGTAGGAGGCCGGTGCCTTATCCATTGGGCCACGTGGGCTTGGCGAATACAACCTGTTTACTACACTGGGGATAAGAAACTCTTCTAATCAGTGCAACACCCGAATTTCTTGATGACTGGAGATACAGTATGTTTTCTCTACACTGGTGCGCGTTAAAGAAAGCGATTACAAATCCATTTGTGTTAAATATTCAGCAAATGTGAGTGTCATTTCTTAAAGTGTGTACCGTTTGTCAAGGTCAATTAAAGAAAAGACTTTCAAAAATATACTACCCACGACATTACTCGAACCCGCAATCCCCGGCTATCACCACTGTCTGTGTGTAGGAGGCCGGTGCCTTATCCATTGGGCCACGTGGGCTTAGCGAATACAACCTGTTTTCTACACTTGAGATAACAAACTCTTCTAAACAGTGCAACACCCGAATTTCTTGATGACTGGAGATACAGTATGTTTTCTCTACACTGGTGCGCGTTAAAGAAAGAGATTACAAATCCATTTATGTTAAATATTCAGCAAATGTGAGTGTCATTTCCTAAAGTGTCTACCGTTTGTCAAGGTCAGTTAAAGAAAAGACTTTCAAAAATATACTACCCACGACGGGACTCGAACCCGCAATCCCCGGCTATCACCACTGTCTGTGTGTAGGAGGCCGGTGCCTTATCCATTGGGCCACGTGGGCTTGGAGAATACAACCTGTTTACTACACTGGGGATAATTATAACAAACTCTTCTTAACAGTGCAACACCCGAATTTCTTGATGACTGGAGATACAGTATGTTTTCTCTACACTGGTGCGCGTTAAAGAAAGCGATTACAAATCCATTTGTGTTAAATATTCAGCAAATGTGAGTGTCATTTCTTAAAGTGTCTACCGTTTGTCAAGGTCAATTAAAGAAAAGACTTTCAAAAATATACTACCCACGACATTACTCGAACCCGCAATCCCCGGCTATCACAACTCTCTGTGTGTAGGAGGCCGGTGCCTTATCCATTGGGCCACGTGGGCTTGGGGAATACAACTTGTTTTCTACACTTGAGATAACAAACTCTTCTAAACAGTGCAACACCCGAATTTCTTGATGACTGGAGATACAGTATGTTTTCTCTACACTGGTGCGCGTTAAAGAAAGTGATTACAAATCCATTTGTGTTAAATATTCAGCAAATGTGAGTGTCATTTCTTAAAGTGTCTACCGTTTGTCAAGGTCAATTAAAGAAAAGACTTTCAAAAATATACTACCCACGACGGGACTCGAACCCGCAATCCCCGGCTATCACCACTGTCTGTGTGTAGGAGGCCGGTGCCTTATCCATTGGGCCACGTGGGCTTGGCGAATACAACCTGTTTACTACACTGGGGATAACAAACTCTTCTAAACAGTGCAACACCCGAATTTCTTGATGACTGGAGATACAGTATGTTTTCTCTACACTGGTGCGCGTTAAAGAAAGCGATTACAAATCCATTTGTGTTAAATATTCAGCAAATGTGAGTGTCATTTCTTAAAGTGTCTACCGTTTGTCAAGGTCAATTAAAGAAAAGACTTTCAAAAATATACTACCCACGACGGGACTCGAACCCGCAATCCCCGGCTATCACAACTCTCTGTGTGTAGGAGGCCGGTGCCTTATCCATTGGGCCACGTGGGCTTGGCGAATACAACCTGTTTACTACACTGGGGATAACAAACTCTTCTAAACAGTGCAACACCCGAATTTCTTGATGACTGGAGATACAGTATGTTTTCTCTACACTGGTGCGCGTTAAAGAAAGCGATTACAAATCCATTTGTGTTAAATATTCAGCAAATGTGAGTGTCATTTCTTAAAGTGTCTACCGTTTGTCAAGGTCAATTAAAGAAAAGACTTTCAAAAATATACTACCCACGACGGGACTCGAACCCGCAATCCCCGGCTATCACAACTCTCTGTGTGTAGGAGGCCGGTGCCTTATCCATTGGGCCACGTGGGCTTGGCGAATACAACCTGTTTACTACACTGGGGATAAGAAACTCTTCTAATCAGTGCAACACCCGAATTTCTTGATGACTGGAGATACAGTGTGTTTTCTCTACACTGGTGCGCGTTAAAGAAAGCGATTACAAATCCATTTGTGTTAAATATTCAGCAAATGTGAGTGTCATTTCTTAAAGTGTGTACCGTTTGTCAAGGTCAATTAAAGAAAAGACTTTGAAAAATATACTACCCACGACATTACTCGAACCCGCAATCCCCGGCTATCACCACTGTCTGTGTGTAGGAGGCCGGTGCCTTATCCATTGGGCCACGTGGGCTTAGCGAATACAACCTGTTTTCTACACTTGAGATAACAAACTCTTCTAAACAGTGCAACACCCGAATTTCTTGATGACTGGAGATACAGTATGTTTTCTCTACACTGGTGCGCGTTAAAGAAAGAGATTACAAATCCATTTATGTTAAATATTCAGCAAATGTGAGTGTCATTTCCTAAAGTGTCTACCGTTTGTCAAGGTCAGTTAAAGAAAAGACTTTCAAAAATATACTACCCACGACGGGACTCGAACCCGCAATCCCCGGCTATCACCACTGTCTGTGTGTAGGAGGCCGGTGCCTTATCCATTGGGCCACGTGGGCTTGGAGAATACAACCTGTTTACTACACTGGGGATAAGAAACTCTTCTTAACAGTGCAACACCCGAATTTCTTGATGACTGGAGATACAGTATGTTTTTTTCTACACTGGTGCGCGTTAAAGAAAGCGATTACAAATCCATTTATGTTAAATATTCAGCAAATGTGAGTGTCATTTCTTAAAGTGTCTACCGTTTGTCCAGGTCAATTAAAGAAAAGACTTTCAAAAATATACTACCCACGACGGGACTCGAACCCGCAATCCCCGGCTATCACCACTCTCTGTGTGTAGGAGGCCAGTGCCTTATCCATTGGGCCACGTGGGCTTGGGGAATACAACCTGTTTTCTACACTTGAGATAACAAACTCTTCTAAACAGTGCAACACCCGAATTTCTTGATGACTGGAGATACAGTATGTTTTCTCTACACTGGTGCGCGTTAAAGAAAGCGATTACAAATCCATTTGTGTTAAATATTCAGCAAATGTGAGTGTCATTTCCTAAAGTGTCTACCGTTTGTCAAGGTCAGTTAAAGAAAAGACTTTCAAAAATATACTACCCACGACGGGACTCGAACCCGCAATCCCCGGCTATCACCACTGTCTGTGTGTAGGAGGCCGGTGCCTTATCCATTGGGCCACGTGGGCTTGGCGAATACAACCTGTTTACTACACTGGGGATAAGAAACTCTTCTTAACAGTGCAACACCCGAATTTCTTGATGACTGGAGATACAGTATGTTTTCTCTACACTGGTGCGCGTTAAAGAAAGCGATTACAAATCCATTTGTGTTAAATATTCAGCAAATGTGAGTGTCATTTCCTAAAGTGTCTACCGTTTGTCAAGGTCAGTTAAAGAAAAGACTTTCAAAAATATACTACCCACGACGGGACTCGAACCCGCAATCCCCGGCTATCACCACTGTCTGTGTGTAGGAGGCCGGTGCCTTATCCATTGGGCCACGTGGGCTTGGCGAATACAACCTGGTTACTACACTGGGGATAAGAAACTCTTCTTAACAGTGCAACACCCGAATTTCTTGATGACTGGAGATACAGTATGTTTTCTCTACACTGGTGCGCGTTAAAGAAAGCGATTACAAATCCATTTGTGTTAAATATTCAGCAAATGTGAGTGTCATTTCTTAAAGTGTCTACCGTTTGTCAAGGTCAATTAAAGAAAAGACTTTCAAAAATATACTACCCACGACGGGACTCGAACCCGCAATCCCCGGCTATCACCACTCTCTGTGTGTAGGAGGCCAGTGCCTTATCCATTGGGCCACGTGGGCTTGGGGAATACAACCTGTTTTCTACACTTGAGATAACAAACTCTTCTAAACAGTGCAACACCCGAATTTCTTGATGACTGGAGATACAGTATGTTTTCTCTACACTGGTGCGCGTTAAAGAAAGCGATTACAAATCCATTTGTGTTAAATATTCAGCAAATGTGAGTGTCATTTCCTAAAGTGTCTACCGTTTGTCAAGGTCAGTTAAAGAAAAGACTTTCAAAAATATACTACCCACGACGGGACTCGAACCCGCAATCCCCGGCTATCACCACTGTCTGTGTGTAGGAGGCCGGTGCCTTATCCATTGGGCCACGTGGGCTTGGCGAATACAACCTGTTTACTACACTGGGGATAAGAAACTCTTCTTAACAGTGCAACACCCGAATTTCTTGATGACTGGAGATACAGTATGTTTTCTCTACACTGGTGCGCGTTAAAGAAAGCGATTACAAATCCATTTGTGTTAAATATTCAGCAAATGTGAGTGTCATTTCCTAAAGTGTCTACCGTTTGTCAAGGTCAGTTAAAGAAAAGACTTTCAAAAATATACTACCCACGACGGGACTCGAACCCGCAATCCCCGGCTATCACCACTGTCTGTGTGTAGGAGGCCGGTGCCTTATCCATTGGGCCACGTGGGCTTGGCGAATACAACCTGGTTACTACACTGGGGATAAGAAACTCTTCTTAACAGTGCAACACCCGAATTTCTTGATGACTGGAGATACAGTATGTTTTCTCTACACTGGTGCGCGTTAAAGAAAGCGATTACAAATCCATTTGTGTTAAATATTCAGCAAATGTGAGTGTCATTTCTTAAAGTGTCTACCGTTTGTCAAGGTCAATTAAAGAAAAGACTTTCAAAAATATACTACCCACGACGGGACTCGAACCCGCAATCCCCGGCTATCACCACTGTCTGTGTGTAGGAGGCCGGTGCCTTATCCATTGGGCCACGTGGGCTTGGCGAATACAACCTGGTTACTACACTGGGGATAACAAACTCTTCTAAACAGTGCAACACCCGAATTTCTTGATGACTGGAGATACAGTATGTTTTCTCTACACTGGTGCGCGTTAAAGAAAGCGATTACAAATCCATTTGTGTTAAATATTCAGCAAATGTGAGTGTCATTTCTTAAAGTGTCTACCGTTTGTCAAGGTCAATTAAAGAAAAGACTTTCAAAAATATACTACCCACGACGGGACTCGAACCCGCAATCCCCGGCTATCACCACTGTCTGTGTGTAGGAGGCCGGTGCCTTATCCATTGGGCCACGTGGGCTTGGCGAATACAACCTGTTTACTACACTGGGGATAAGAAACTCTTCTAATCAGTGCAACACCCGAATTTCTTGATGACTGGAGATACAGTATGTTTTCTCTACACTGGTGCGCGTTAAAGAAAGCGATTACAAATCCATTTGTGTTAAATATTCAGCAAATGTGAGTGTCATTTCTTAAAGTGTCTACCGTTTGTCAAGGTCAATTAAAGAAAAGACTTTCAAAAATATACTACCCACGACGGGACTCGAACCCGCAATCCCCGGCTATCACAACTCTCTGTGTGTAGGAGGCCGGTGCCTTATCCATTGGGCCACGTAGGCTTGGGGAATACAACCTGTTTTCTACACTTGAGATAACAAACTCTTCTAAACAGTGCAACACCCGAATTTCTTGATGACTGGAGATACAGTATGTTTTTTCTACACTGGTGCGCGTTAAAGAAAGCGATTACAAATCCATTTATGTTAAATATTCAGCAAATGTGAGTGTCATTTCCTAAAGTGTCTACCGTTTGTCAAGGTCAGTTAAAGAAAAGACTTTCAAAAATATACTACCCACGACGGGACTCGAACCCGCAATCCCCGGCTATCACCACTGTCTGTGTGTAGGAGGCCGGTGCCTTATCCATTGGGCCACGTGGGCTTGGAGAATACAACCTGTTTACTACACTGGGGATAAGAAACTCTTCTTAACAGTGCAACACCCGAATTTCTTGATGACTGGAGATACAGTATGTTTTCTCTACACTGGTGCGCGTTAAAGAAAGTGATTACAAATCCATTTGTGTTAAATATTCAGCAAATGTGAGTGTCATTTCTTAAAGTGTCTACCGTTTGTCAAGGTCAATTAAAGAAAAGACTTTCAAAAATATACTACCCACGACGGGACTCGAACCCGCAATCCCCGGCTATCACCACTGTCTGTGTGTAGGAGGCCGGTGCCTTATCCATTGGGCCACGTGGGCTTGGCGAATACAACCTGTTTACTACACTGGGGATAACAAACTCTTCTAAATAGTGCAACACCCGAATTTCTTGATGACTGGAGATACAGTATGTTTTCTCTACACTGGTGCGCGTTAAAGAAAGCGATTACAAATCCATTTGTGTTAAATATTCAGCAAATGTGAGTGTCATTTCTTAAAGTGTCTACCGTTTGTCAAGGTCAATTAAAGAAAAGACTTTCAAAAATATACTACCCACGACGGGACTCGAACCCGCAATCCCCGGCTATCACAACTCTCTGTGTGTAGGAGGCCGGTGCCTTATCCATTGGGCCACGTGGGCTTGGCGAATACAACCTGTTTACTACACTTGGGGATAACAAACTCTTCTAAACAGTGAAACACCCGAATTTCTTGATGACTGGAGATACAGTATATTTTCTCTACACTGGTGCGCGTTAAAGAAAGCGATTACAAATCCATTTATGTTAAATATTCAGCAAATGTGAGTGTCATTTCTTAAAGTGTCTACCGTTTGTCAAGGTCAGTTAAAGAAAAGACTTTCAAAAATATACTACCCACGACGGGACTCGAACCCGCAATCCCCGGCTATCACCACTGTCTGTGTGTAGGAGGCCGGTGCCTTATCCATTGGGCCACGTGGGCTTGGCGAATACAACCTGTTTACTACACTGGGGATAACAAACTCTTCTAAACAGTGCAACACCCGAATTTCTTGATGACTGGAGATACAGTATGTTTTCTCTACACTGGTGCGCGTTAAAGAAAGCGATTACAAATCCATTTGTGTTAAATATTCAGCAAATGTGAGTGTCATTTCTTAAAGTGTCTACCGTTTGTCAAGGTCAATTAAAGAAAAGACTTTCAAAAATATACTACCCACGACGGGACTCGAACCCGCAATCCCCGGCTATCACAACTCTCTGTGTGTAGGAGGCCGGTGCCTTATCCATTGGGCCACGTGGGCTTGGCGAATACAACCTGTTTACTACACTGGGGATAACAAACTCTTCTAAACAGTGCAACACCCGAATTTCTTGATGACTGGAGATACAGTATGTTTTCTCTACACTGGTGCGCGTTAAAGAAAGCGATTACAAATCCATTTGTGTTAAATATTCAGCAAATGTGAGTGTCATTTCTTAAAGTGTCTACCGTTTGTCAAGGTCAATTAAAGAAAAGACTTTCAAAAATATACTACCCACGACGGGACTCGAACCCGCAATCCCCGGCTATCACAACTCTCTGTGTGTAGGAGGCCGGTGCCTTATCCATTGGGCCACGTGGGCTTGGCGAATACAACCTGTTTACTACACTGGGGATAAGAAACTCTTCTAATCAGTGCAACACCCGAATTTCTTGATGACTGGAGATACAGTGTGTTTTCTCTACACTGGTGCGCGTTAAAGAAAGCGATTACAAATCCATTTGTGTTAAATATTCAGCAAATGTGAGTGTCATTTCTTAAAGTGTGTACCGTTTGTCAAGGTCAATTAAAGAAAAGACTTTGAAAAATATACTACCCACGACATTACTCGAACCCGCAATCCCCGGCTATCACCACTGTCTGTGTGTAGGAGGCCGGTGCCTTATCCATTGGGCCACGTGGGCTTAGCGAATACAACCTGTTTTCTACACTTGAGATAACAAACTCTTCTAAACAGTGCAACACCCGAATTTCTTGATGACTGGAGATACAGTATGTTTTCTCTACACTGGTGCGCGTTAAAGAAAGAGATTACAAATCCATTTATGTTAAATATTCAGCAAATGTGAGTGTCATTTCCTAAAGTGTCTACCGTTTGTCAAGGTCAGTTAAAGAAAAGACTTTCAAAAATATACTACCCACGACGGGACTCGAACCCGCAATCCCCGGCTATCACCACTGTCTGTGTGTAGGAGGCCGGTGCCTTATCCATTGGGCCACGTGGGCTTGGAGAATACAACCTGTTTACTACACTGGGGATAAGAAACTCTTCTTAACAGTGCAACACCCGAATTTCTTGATGACTGGAGATACAGTATGTTTTTTTCTACACTGGTGCGCGTTAAAGAAAGCGATTACAAATCCATTTATGTTAAATATTCAGCAAATGTGAGTGTCATTTCTTAAAGTGTCTACCGTTTGTCCAGGTCAATTAAAGAAAAGACTTTCAAAAATATACTACCCACGACGGGACTCGAACCCGCAATCCCCGGCTATCACCACTCTCTGTGTGTAGGAGGCCAGTGCCTTATCCATTGGGCCACGTGGGCTTGGGGAATACAACCTGTTTTCTACACTTGAGATAACAAACTCTTCTAAACAGTGCAACACCCGAATTTCTTGATGACTGGAGATACAGTATGTTTTCTCTACACTGGTGCGCGTTAAAGAAAGCGATTACAAATCCATTTGTGTTAAATATTCAGCAAATGTGAGTGTCATTTCCTAAAGTGTCTACCGTTTGTCAAGGTCAGTTAAAGAAAAGACTTTCAAAAATATACTACCCACGACGGGACTCGAACCCGCAATCCCCGGCTATCACCACTGTCTGTGTGTAGGAGGCCGGTGCCTTATCCATTGGGCCACGTGGGCTTGGCGAATACAACCTGTTTACTACACTGGGGATAAGAAACTCTTCTTAACAGTGCAACACCCGAATTTCTTGATGACTGGAGATACAGTATGTTTTCTCTACACTGGTGCGCGTTAAAGAAAGCGATTACAAATCCATTTGTGTTAAATATTCAGCAAATGTGAGTGTCATTTCCTAAAGTGTCTACCGTTTGTCAAGGTCAGTTAAAGAAAAGACTTTCAAAAATATACTACCCACGACGGGACTCGAACCCGCAATCCCCGGCTATCACCACTGTCTGTGTGTAGGAGGCCGGTGCCTTATCCATTGGGCCACGTGGGCTTGGCGAATACAACCTGGTTACTACACTGGGGATAAGAAACTCTTCTTAACAGTGCAACACCCGAATTTCTTGATGACTGGAGATACAGTATGTTTTCTCTACACTGGTGCGCGTTAAAGAAAGCGATTACAAATCCATTTGTGTTAAATATTCAGCAAATGTGAGTGTCATTTCTTAAAGTGTCTACCGTTTGTCAAGGTCAATTAAAGAAAAGACTTTCAAAAATATACTACCCACGACGGGACTCGAACCCGCAATCCCCGGCTATCACCACTGTCTGTGTGTAGGAGGCCGGTGCCTTATCCATTGGGCCACGTGGGCTTGGCGAATACAACCTGGTTACTACACTGGGGATAACAAACTCTTCTAAACAGTGCAACACCCGAATTTCTTGATGACTGGAGATACAGTATGTTTTCTCTACACTGGTGCGCGTTAAAGAAAGCGATTACAAATCCATTTGTGTTAAATATTCAGCAAATGTGAGTGTCATTTCTTAAAGTGTCTACCGTTTGTCAAGGTCAATTAAAGAAAAGACTTTCAAAAATATACTACCCACGACGGGACTCGAACCCGCAATCCCCGGCTATCACCACTGTCTGTGTGTAGGAGGCCGGTGCCTTATCCATTGGGCCACGTGGGCTTGGCGAATACAACCTGTTTACTACACTGGGGATAAGAAACTCTTCTAATCAGTGCAACACCCGAATTTCTTGATGACTGGAGATACAGTATGTTTTCTCTACACTGGTGCGCGTTAAAGAAAGCGATTACAAATCCATTTGTGTTAAATATTCAGCAAATGTGAGTGTCATTTCTTAAAGTGTCTACCGTTTGTCAAGGTCAATTAAAGAAAAGACTTTCAAAAATATACTACCCACGACGGGACTCGAACCCGCAATCCCCGGCTATCACAACTCTCTGTGTGTAGGAGGCCGGTGCCTTATCCATTGGGCCACGTAGGCTTGGGGAATACAACCTGTTTTCTACACTTGAGATAACAAACTCTTCTAAACAGTGCAACACCCGAATTTCTTGATGACTGGAGATACAGTATGTTTTTTCTACACTGGTGCGCGTTAAAGAAAGCGATTACAAATCCATTTATGTTAAATATTCAGCAAATGTGAGTGTCATTTCCTAAAGTGTCTACCGTTTGTCAAGGTCAGTTAAAGAAAAGACTTTCAAAAATATACTACCCACGACGGGACTCGAACCCGCAATCCCCGGCTATCACCACTGTCTGTGTGTAGGAGGCCGGTGCCTTATCCATTGGGCCACGTGGGCTTGGAGAATACAACCTGTTTACTACACTGGGGATAAGAAACTCTTCTTAACAGTGCAACACCCGAATTTCTTGATGACTGGAGATACAGTATGTTTTCTCTACACTGGTGCGCGTTAAAGAAAGTGATTACAAATCCATTTGTGTTAAATATTCAGCAAATGTGAGTGTCATTTCTTAAAGTGTCTACCGTTTGTCAAGGTCAATTAAAGAAAAGACTTTCAAAAATATACTACCCACGACGGGACTCGAACCCGCAATCCCCGGCTATCACCACTGTCTGTGTGTAGGAGGCCGGTGCCTTATCCATTGGGCCACGTGGGCTTGGCGAATACAACCTGTTTACTACACTGGGGATAACAAACTCTTCTAAATAGTGCAACACCCGAATTTCTTGATGACTGGAGATACAGTATGTTTTCTCTACACTGGTGCGCGTTAAAGAAAGCGATTACAAATCCATTTGTGTTAAATATTCAGCAAATGTGAGTGTCATTTCTTAAAGTGTCTACCGTTTGTCAAGGTCAATTAAAGAAAAGACTTTCAAAAATATACTACCCACGACGGGACTCGAACCCGCAATCCCCGGCTATCACCACTGTCTGTGTGTAGGAGGCCGGTGCCTTATCCATTGGGCCACGTGGGCTTGGCGAATACAACCTGTTTACTACACTGGGGATAAGAAACTCTTCTAATCAGTGCAACACCCGAATTTCTTGATGACTGGAGATACAGTATGTTTTCTCTACACTGGTGCGCGTTAAAGAAAGAGATTACAAATCCATTTATGTTAAATATTCAGCAAATGTGAGTGTCATTTCCTAAAGTGTCTACCGTTTGTCAAGGTCAGTTAAAGAAAAGACTTTCAAAAATATACTACCCACGACGGGACTCGAACCCGCAATCCCCGGCTATCACCACTGTCTGTGTGTAGGAGGCCGGTGCCTTATCCATTGGGCCACGTGGGCTTGGAGAATACAACCTGTTTACTACACTGGGGATAAGAAACTCTTCTTAACAGTGCAACACCCGAATTTCTTGATGACTGGAGATACAGTATGTTTTTTTCTACACTGGTGCGCGTTAAAGAAAGCGATTACAAATCCATTTATGTTAAATATTCAGCAAATGTGAGTGTCATTTCTTAAAGTGTCTACCGTTTGTCCAGGTCAATTAAAGAAAAGACTTTCAAAAATATACTACCCACGACGGGACTCGAACCCGCAATCCCCGGCTATCACCACTCTCTGTGTGTAGGAGGCCAGTGCCTTATCCATTGGGCCACGTGGGCTTGGGGAATACAACCTGTTTTCTACACTTGAGATAACAAACTCTTCTAAACAGTGCAACACCCGAATTTCTTGATGACTGGAGATACAGTATGTTTTCTCTACACTGGTGCGCGTTAAAGAAAGCGATTACAAATCCATTTATGTTAAATATTCAGCAAATGTGAGTGTCATTTCCTAAAGTGTCTACCGTTTGTCAAGGTCAGTTAAAGAAAAGACTTTCAAAAATATACTACCCACGACGGGACTCGAACCCGCAATCCCCGGCTATCACCACTGTCTGTGTGTAGGAGGCCGGTGCCTTATCCATTGGGCCACGTGGGCTTGGCGAATACAACCTGGTTACTACACTGGGGATAAGAAACTCTTCTTAACAGCGCAACACCCGAATTTCTTGATGACTGGAGATACAGTATGTTTTCTCTACACTGGTGCGCGTTAAAGAAAGCGATTACAAATCCATTTGTGTTAAATATTGAGCAAATGTGAGTGTCATTTCCTAAAGTGTCTACCGTTTGTCAAGGTCAGTTAAAGAAAAGACTTTCAAAAATATACTACCCACGACGGGACTCGAACCCGCAATCCCCGGCTATCACCACTGTCTGTGTGTAGGAGGCCGGTGCCTTATCCATTGGGCCACGTGGGCTTGGCGAATACAACCTGGTTACTACACTGGGGATAAGAAACTCTTCTTAACAGTGCAACACCCGAATTTCTTGATGACTGGAGATACAGTATGTTTTCTCTACACTGGTGCGCGTTAAAGAAAGCGATTACAAATCCATTTGTGTTAAATATTCAGCAAATGTGAGTGTCATTTCTTAAAGTGTCTACCGTTTGTCAAGGTCAATTAAAGAAAAGACTTTCAAAAATATACTACCCACGACGGGACTCGAACCCGCAATCCCCGGCTATCACCACTGTCTGTGTGTAGGAGGCCGGTGCCTTATCCATTGGGCCACGTGGGCTTGGCGAATACAACCTGTTTACTACACTTGGGGATAAGAAACTCTTCTAAATAGTGCAACACCCGAATTTCTTGATGACTGGAGATACAGTATGTTTTCTCTACACTGGTGCGCGTTAAAGAAAGAGATTACAAATCCATTTATGTTAAATATTCAGCAAATGTGAGTGTCATTTCTTAAAGTGTCTACCGTTTGTCAAGGTCAATTAAAGAAAAGACTTTCAAAAATATACTACCCACGACGGGACTCGAACCCGCAATCCCCGGCTATCACCACTGTCTGTGTGTAGGAGGCCGGTGCCTTATCCATTGGGCCACGTGGGCTTGGCGAATACAACCTGTTTACTACACTGGGGATAAGAAACTCTTCTTAACAGTGCAACACCCGAATTTCTTGATGACTGGAGATACAGTATGTTTTCTCTACACTGGTGCGCGTTAAAGAAAGCGATTACAAATCCATTTATGTTAAATATTCAGCAAATGTGAGTGTCATTTCCTAAAGTGTCTACCGTTTCTCAAGGTCAGTTAAAGAAAAGACTTTCAAAAATATACTACCCACGACGGGACTCGAACCCGCAATCCCCGGCTATTACCACTGTCTGTGTGTAGGAGGCCGGTGCCTTATCCATTGGGCCACGTGGGCTTGGCGAATACAACCTGGTTACTACACTGGGGATAAGAAACTCTTCTTAACAGTGCAACACCCGAATTTCTTGATGACTGGAGATACAGTATGTTTTCTCTACACTGGTGCGCGTTAAAGAAAGAGATTACAAATCCATTTATGTTAAATATTCAGCAAATGTGAGTGTCATTTCTTAAAGTGTCTACCGTTTGTCAAGGTCAATTAAAGAAAAGACTTTCAAAAATATACTACCCACGACGGGACTCGAACCCGCAATCCCCGGCTATCACCACTGTCTGTGTGTAGGAGGCCGGTGCCTTATCCATTGGGCCACGTGGGCTTGGCGAATACAACCTGTTTACTACACTGGGGATAAGAAACTCTTCTTAACAGTGCAACACCCGAATTTCTTGATGACTGGAGATACAGTATGTTTTCTCTACACTGGTGCGCGTTAAAGAAAGCGATTACAAATCCATTTATGTTAAATATTCAGCAAATGTGAGTGTCATTTCCTAAAGTGTCTACCGTTTGTCAAGGTCAGTTAAAGAAAAGACTTTCAAAAATATACTACCCACGACGGGACTCGAACCCGCAATCCCCGGCTATCACCACTGTCTGTGTGTAGGAGGCCGGTGCCTTATCCATTGGGCCACGTGGGCTTGGAGAATACAACCTGTTCACTACACTGGGGATAAGAAACTCTTCTTAACAGTGCAACACCCGAATTTCTTGATGACTGGAGATACAGTATGTTTTTTCTACACTGGTGCGCGTTAAAGAAAGTGATTACAAATCCATTTATGTTAAATATTCAGCAAATGTGAGTGTCATTTCTTAAAGTGTCTACCGTTTGTCCAGGTCAATTAAAGAAAAGACTTTCAAAAATATACTACCCACGACGGGACTCGAACCCGCAATCCCCGGCTATCACCACTGTCTGTGTGTAGGAGGCCGGTGCCTTATCCATTGGGCCACGTGGGCTTGGGGAATACAACCTGTTTTCTACACTGGAGATAACAAACTCTTCTAAACAGTGCAACACCCGAATTTCTTGATGACTGGAGATACAGTATGTTTTCTCTACACTGGTGCGCGTTAAAGAAAGCGATTACAAATCCATTTATGTTAAATATTCAGCAAATGTGAGTGTCATTTCCTAAAGTGTCTACCGTTTGTCAAGGTCAGTTAAAGAAAAGACTTTCAAAAATATACTACCCACGACGGGACTCGAACCCGCAATCCCCGGCTATCACCACTGTCTGTGTGTAGGAGGCCGGTGCCTTATCCATTGGGCCACGTGGGCTTGGAGAATACAACCTGTTTACTACACTGGGGATAAGAAACTCTTCTTAACAGTGCAACACCCGAATTTTTTCTTGATGACTGGAGATACAGTATGTTTTCTCTACACTGGTGCGCGTTAAAGAAAGCGATTACAAATCCATTTGTGTTAAATATTCAGCAAATGTGAGTGTCATTTCTTAAAGTGTCTACCGTTTGTCAAGGTCAATTAAAGAAAAGACTTTCAAAAATATACTACCCACGACGGGACTCGAACCCGCAATCCCCGGCTATCACCACTGTCTGTGTGTAGGAGGCCGGTGCCTTATCCATTGGGCCACGTGGGCTTGGCGAATACAACCTGTTTACTACACTTGGGGATAACAAACTCTTCTAAACAGTGCAACACCCGAATTTTTTGATGACTGGAGATACAGTATGTTTTCTCTACACTGGTGCGCGTTAAAGAAAGCGATTACAAATCCATTTGTGTTAAATATTCAGCAAATGTGAGTGTCATTTCTTAAAGTGTCTACCGTTTGTCAAGGTCAATTAAAGAAAAGACTTTCAAAAATATACTACCCACGACGGGACTCGAACCCGCAATCCCCGGCTATCACCACTGTCTGTGTGTAGGAGGCCGGTGCCTTATCCATTGGGCCACGTGGGCTTGGCGAATACAACCTGTTTACTACACTGGGGATAAGAAACTCTTCTTAACAGTGCAACACCCGAATTTCTTGATGACTGGAGATACAGTATGTTTTCTCTACACTGGTGCGCGTTAAAGAGAGCGATTACAAATCCATTTATGTTAAATATTCAGCAAATGTGAGTGTCATTTCTTAAAGTGTCTACCTTTTATCAAAGTCAATTAAAGAAAAGACTTTCAAAAATATACTACCCACGACGGGACTCGAACCCGCAATCCCCGGCTATCACCACTGTCTGTGTGTAGGAGGCCGGTGCCTTATCCATTGGGCCACGTGGGCTTGGAGAATACAACCTGTTTACTACACTGGGGATAACAAACTCTTCTTAACAGTGCAACACCCGAATTATTTCTTGATGACTGGAGATACAGTATGTTTTCTCTACACTGGTGCGCGTTAAAGAAAGCGATTACAAATCCATTTATGTTTAATATTCAGCACATGTGAGTGTCATTTCTTAAAGTGTCTACCGTTTGTCTAGGTCAGTTAAAGAAAAGACTTTCAAAAATATGCTACCCACGACGGGACTCGAACCCGCAATCCCCGGCTATCACCACTGTCTGTGTGTAGGAGGCCGGTGCCTTATCCATTGGTCCACGTGGGCTTGGCGAATACAACCTGTTTACTACACTGGGGATAAGAAACTCTTCTTAACAGTGCAACACCCGAATTTCTTGATGACTGGAGATACAGTATATTTTCTCTACACTGGTGCGCGTTAAAGAAAGCGATTACAAATCCATTTATGTTAAATATTCAGCAAATGTGAGTGTCATTTCTTAAAGTGTCTACCGTTTGTCCAGGTCAATTAAAGAAAAGACTTTCAAAAATATACTACCCACGACGGGACTCGAACCCGCAATCCCCGGCTATCACCACTGTCTGTGTGTAGGAGGCCGGTGCCTTATCCATTGGGCCACGTGGGCTTGGCGAATACAACCTGTTTACTACACTTGGGGATAACAAACTCTTCTTAACAGTGCAACACCCGAATTTCTTGATGACTGGAGATACAGTATGTTTTCTCTACACTGGTGCGCGTTAAAGAAAGCGATTACAAATCCATTTGTGTTAAATATTCAGCAAATGTGAGTGTCATTTCTTAAAGTGTCTACCGTTTGTCAAGGTCAATTAAAGAAAAGACTTTCAAAAATATACTACCCACGACGGGACTCGAACCCGCAATCCCCGGCTATCACCACTGTCTGTGTGTAGGAGGCCGGTGCCTTATCCATTGGGCCACGTGGGCTTGGCGAATACAACCTGGTTACTACACTGGGGATAGGAAACTCTTCTTAACAGTGCAACACCCGAATTTTTTCTTGATGACTGGAGATACAGTATATTTTCTCTACACTGGTGCACGTTAAAGAAAGCGATTACAAATCCATTTGTGTTAAATATTCAGCAAATGTGAGTGTCATTTCTTAAAGTGTTTCGAAAAGACTTTCAAAAATATGCTACCCACGACGGGACTCGAACCCGCAATCCCCGGCTATCACCACTGTCTGTGTGTAGGAGGCCGGTGCCTTATCCATTGGGCCACGTGGGCTTGGCGAATACAACCTGTTTTCTACACTTGGGATAACAAACTCTTCTTAACAGTGCAACACCCGAATTATTTCTTGATGACTGGAGATACAGTATGTTTTCTCTACACTGGTGCGCGTTAAAGAAAGCGATTACAAATCCATTTATGTTAAATATTCAGCAAATGTAAGTGTCATTTCTTAAAGTGTCTACCGTTTGTCAAGGTCAATTAAAGAAAAGACTTTCAAAAATATACTACCCACGACGGGACTCGAACCCGCAATCCCCGGCTATCACCACTGTCTGTGTGTAGGAGGCCGGTGCCTTATCCATTGGGCCACGTGGGCTTGGCGAATACAACCTGTTTACTACACTGGGGATAACAAACTCTTCTTAACAGTGCAACACCCGAATTATTTCTTGATGACTGGAGATACAGTATGTTTTCTCTACACTGGTGCGCGTTAAAGAAAGCGATTACAAATCCATTTGTGTTAAATATTCAGCAAATGTGAGTGTCATTTCTTAAAGTGTCTACCGTTTGTCAAGGTCAATTAAAGAAAAGACTTTCAAAATTATACTACCCACGACGGGACTCGAACCCGCAATCCCCGGCTATCACCACTGTCTGTGTGTAGGAGGCCGGTGCCTTATCCATTGGGCCACGTGGGCTTGGCGAATACAACCTGTTTACTACACTGGGGATAAGAAACTCTTCTTAACAGTGCAACACCCGAATTTTTTCTTCATGACTGGAGATACAGTATGTTTTCTCTACACTGGTGCACGTTAAAGAAAGCGATTACAAATCCATTTGTGTTAAATATTCAGCAAATGTGAGTGTCATTTCTTAAAGTGTTTCGAAAAGACTTTCAAAAATATGGTACCCACGACGGGACTCGAACCCGCAATCCCCGGCTATCACCACTGTCTGTGTGTAGGAGGCCGGTGCCTTATCCATTGGGCCACGTGGGCTTGGCGAATACAACCTGTTTTCTACACTTGGGATAACAAACTCTTCTTAACAGTGCAACACCCGAATTATTTCTTGATGACTGGAGATACAGTATGTTTTCTCTACACTGGTGCGCGTTACAGAAAGCGATTACAAATCCATTTGTGTTAAATATTCAGCAAATGTGAGTGTCATTTCTTAAAGTGTCTACCGTTTGTCAAGGTCAATTAAAGAAAAGACTTTCAAAAATATACTACCCACGACGGGACTCGAACCCGCAATCCCCGGCTATCACTACTGTCTGTGTGTAGGAGGCCGGTGCCTTATCCATTGGGCCACGTGGGCTTGGCGAATACAACCTGGTTACTACACTGGGGATAAGAAACTCTTCTTAACAGTGCAACACCCGAATTTCTTGATGACTGGAGATACAGTATGTTTTCTCTACACTGGTGCGCGTTAAAGAAAGCGATTACAAATCCATTTGTGTTAAATATTCAGCAAATGTGAGTGTCATTTCTTAAAGTGTCTACCGTTTGTCAAGGTCAATTAAAGAAAAGACTTTCAAAAATATACTACCCACGACGGGACTCGAACTCGCAATCCCCTGCTGTCACCACTGTCTGTGTGTAGGAGGCCGGTGCCTTATCCATTGGGCCACGTGGGCTTGGCGAATACAACCTGTTTACTACACTTGGGGATAACAAACTCTTCTAAACAGTGCAACACCCGAATTTCTTAATGACTGGAGATACAGTATGTTTTCTCTACACTGGTGCGCGTTAAAGAAAGCGATTACAAATCCATTTGTGTTAAATATTCAGCAAATGTGAGTGTCATTTCTTAAAGTGTCTACCGTTTGTCAAGGTCAATTAAAGAAAAGACTTTCAAAAATATACTACCCACGACGGGACTCGAACCCGCAATCCCCGGCTATCACCACTGTCTGTGTGTAGGAGGCCGGTGCCTTATCCATTGGGCCACGTGGGCTTGGCGAATACAACCTGTTTACTACACTGGGGATAACAAACTCTTCTAAACAGTGCAACACCCGAATTTCTTGATGACTGGAGATACAGTATGTTTTCTCTACACTGGTGCGCGTTAAAGAAAGCGATTACAAATCCATTTGTGTTAAATATTCAGCAAATGTGAGTGTCATTTCTTAAAGTGTCTACCGTTTGTCAAGGTCAATTAAAGAAAAGACTTTCAAAAATATACTACCCACGACGGGACTCGAACCCGCAATCCCCGGCTATCACCACTGTCTGTGTGTAGGAGGCCGGTGCCTTATCCATTGGGCCACGTGGGCTTGGCGAATACAACCTGTTTACTACACTTGGGGATAACAAACTCTTCTAAACAGTGCAACACCCGAATTTCTTGATGACTGGAGATACAGTATATTTTCTCTACACTGGTGCGCGTTAAAGAAAGCGATTACAAATCCATTTATGTTAAATATTCAGCAAATGTGAGTGTCATTTCTTAAAGTGTCTACCGTTTGTCAAGGTCAGTTAAAGAAAAGACTTTCAAAAATATACTACACACGACGGGACTCGAACCCGCAATCCCCGGCTATCACCACTGTCTGTGTTTAGGAGGCCGGTGCCTTATCCATTGGGCCACGTGGGCTTGGGGAATACAACCTGTTTACTACACTTGGGGATAACAAACTCTTCTAAACAGTGCAACACCCGAATTTCTTGATGACTGGAGATACAGTATATTTTCTCTACACTGGTGCGCGTTAAAGAAAGCGATTACAAATCCATTTATGTTAAATATTCAGCAAATGTGAGTGTCATTTCTTAAAGTGTCTACCGTTTGTCAAGGTCAGTTAAAGAAAAGACTTTCAAAAATATACTACCCACGACGGGACTCGAACCCGCAATCCCCGGCTATCACCACTGTCTGTGTGTAGGAGGCCGGTGCCTTATCCATTGGGCCACGTGGGCTTGGCTAATACAACCTGTTTACTACACTGGGGATAACAAACTCTTCTAAACAGTGCAACACCCGAATTTCTTGATGACTGGAGATACAGTATATTTTCTCTACACTGGTGCGCGTTAAAGAAAGCGATTACAAATCCATTTATGTTAAATATTCAGCAAATGTGAGTGTCATTTCTTAAAGTGTCTACCGTTTGTCAAGGTCAGTTAAAGAAAAGACTTTCAAAAATATACTACACACGACGGGACTCGAACCCGCAATCCCCGGCTATCACCACTGTCTGTGTGTAGGAGGCCGGTGCCTTATCCATTGGGCCACGTGGGCTTGGCGAATACAACCTGTTTACTACACTGGGGATAACAAACTCTTCTAAACAGTGCAACACCCGAATTTCTTGATGACTGGAGATACAGTATGTTTTCTCTACACTGGTGCGCGTTAAAGAAAGCGATTACAAATCCATTTATGTTAAATATTCAGCAAATGTGAGTGTCATTTCTTAAAGTGTCTACCGTTTGTCAAGGTCAGTTAAAGAAAAGACTTTCAAAAATATACTACCCACGACGGGACTCGAACCCGCAATCCCCGGCTATCACCACTGTCTGTGTGTAGGAGGCCGGTGCCTTATCCATTGGGCCACGTGGGCTTGGCTAATACAACCTGTTTACTACACTGGGGATAACAAACTCTTCTAAACAGTGGAACACCCGAATTTCTTGATGACTGGAGATACAGTATGTTTTCTCTACACTGGTGCGCGTTAAAGAAAGCGATTACAAATCCATTTGTGTTAAATATTCAGCAAATGTGAGTGTCATTTCTTAAAGTGTCTACCGTTTGTCAAGGTCAATTAAAGAAAAGACTTTCAAAAATATACTACCCACGACGGGACTCGAATCCGCAATCCCCGGCTATCACCACTGTCTGTGTGTAGGAGGCCGGTGCCTTATCCATTGGGCCACGTGGGCTTGGCTAATACAACCTGTTTACTACACTTGGGGATAACAAACTCTTCTAAACAGTGCAACACCCGAATTTCTTGATGACTGGAGATACAGTATATTTTCTCTACACTGGTGCGCGTTAAAGAAAGCGATTACAAATCCATTTATGTTAAATATTCAGCAAATGTGAGTGTCATTTCTTAAAGTGTCTACCGTTTGTCAAGGTCAGTTAAAGAAAAGACTTTCAAAAATATACTACCCACGACGGGACTCGAACCCGCAATCCCCGGCTATCACCACTGTCTGTGTGTAGGAGGCCGGTGCCTTATCCATTGGGCCACGTGGGCTTGGCGAATACAACCTGTTTACTACACTTGGGGATAACAAACTCTTCTAAACAGTGCAACACCCGAATTTCTTGATGACTGGAGATACAGTATATTTTCTCTACACTGGTGCGCGTTAAAGAAAGCGATTACAAATCCATTTATGTTAAATATTCAGCAAATGTGAGTGTCATTTCTTAAAGTGTCTACCGTTTGTCAAGGTCAGTTAAAGAAAAGACTTTCAAAAATATACTACACACGACGGGACTCGAACCCGCAATCCCCGGCTATCACCACTTTCTGTGTGTAGGAGGCCGGTGCCTTATCCATTGGGCCACGTGGGCTTGGCTAATACAACCTGTTTACTACACTGGGGATAACAAACTCTTCTAAACAGTGCAACACCCGAATTTCTTGATGACTGGAGATACAGTATGTTTTCTCTACACTGGTGCGCGTTAAAGAAAGCGATTACAAATCCATTTGTGTTAAATATTCAGCAAATGTGAGTGTCATTTCTTAAAGTGTCTACCGTTTGTCAAGGTCAATTAAAGAAAAGACTTTCAAAAATATACTACCCACGACGGGACTCGAACCCGCAATCCCCGGCTATCACCACTGTCTGTGTGTAGGAGGCCGGTGCCTTATCCATTGGGCCACGTGGGCTTGGCGAATACAACCTGTTTACTACACTTGGGGATAACAAACTCTTCTAAACAGTGAAACACCCGAATTTCTTGATGACTGGAGATACAGTATATTTTCTCTACACTGGTGCGCGTTAAAGAAAGCGATTACAAATCCATTTATGTTAAATATTCAGCAAATGTGAGTGTCATTTCTTAAAGTGTCTACCGTTTGTCAAGGTCAGTTAAAGAAAAGACTTTCAAAAATATACTACCCACGACGGGACTCGAACCCGCAATCCCCGGCTATCACCACTGTCTGTGTGTAGGAGGCCGGTGCCTTATCCATTGGGCCACGTGGGCTTGGCGAATACAACCTGTTTACTACACTTGGGGATAACAAACTCTTCTAAACAGTGCAACACCCGAATTTCTTGATGACTGGAGATACAGTATGTTTTCTTTACACTGGTGCGCGTTAAAGAAAGCGATTACAAATCCATTTATGTTAAATATTCAGCAAATGTGAGTGTCATTTCCTAAAGTGTCTACCGTTTGTCAAGGTCAGTTAAAGAAAAGACTTTCAAAAATATACTACACACGACGGGACTCGAACCCGCAATCCCCGGCTATCACCACTGTCTGTGTGTAGGAGGCCGGTGCCTTATCCATTGGGCCACGTGGGCTTGGCTAATACAACCTGTTTACTACACTGGGGATAACAAACTCTTCTAAACAGTGCAACACCCGAATTTCTTGATGACTGGAGATACAGTATGTTTTCTCTACACTGGTGCGCGTTAAAGAAAGCGATTACAAATCCATTTGTGTTAAATATTCAGCAAATGTGAGTGTCATTTCTTAAAGTGTCTACCGTTTGTCAAGGTCAATTAAAGTAAAGACTTTCAAAAATATACTACCCACGACGGGACTCGAACCCGCAATCCCCGGCTATCACCACTGTCTGTGTGTAGGAGGCCGGTGCCTTATCCATTGGGCCACGTGGGCTTGGCGAATACAACCTGTTTACTACACTTGGGGATTACAAACTCTTCTAAACAGTGAAACACCCGAATTTCTTGATGACTGGAGATACAGTATATTTTCTCTACACTGGTGCGCGTTAAAGAAAGCGATTACAAATCCATTTATGTTAAATATTCAGCAAATGTGAGTGTCATTTCTTAAAGTGTCTACCGTTTGTCAAGGTCAGTTAAAGAAAAGACTTTCAAAAATATACTACCCACGACGGGACTCGAACCCGCAATCCCCGGCTATCACCACTGTCTGTGTGTAGGAGGCCGGTGCCTTATCCATTGGGCCACGTGGGCTTGGCGAATACAACCTGTTTACTACACTTGGGGATAACAAACTCTTCTTAACAGTGCAACACCCGAATTTCTTGATGACTGGAGATACAGTATGTTTTCTCTACACTGGTGCGCGTTAAAGAAAGCGATTACAAATCCATTTATGTTAAATATTCAGCAAATGTGAGTGTCATTTCTTAAAGTGTCTACCGTTTGTCAAGGTCAATTAAAGAAAAGACTTTCAAAAATATACTACCCACGACGGGACTCGAACCCGCAATCCCCGGCTATCACCACTGTTTTTGTTTAGGAGACGGTGCATTATCCATTGGGCCACGTGGGCTTGACAAATATAAGCTGTTTTCTACACTTGGGATAACAAACTCTTCTAAACAGTGAACCACCCGAATTTCTTGATGACTGGAGATACAGTATGTTTCTCTACACTGGTGCGCGTTACAGAAAGCGATTACAAATCCATTTGTGTTAAACATAAAGCAAATGTGAGTGTCATTTCTTAAAGTGTCTACCGTTTGTCAAGGTCAATTAAAGAAAAGACTTTCAAAAGTATACTACCCACGACGGGACTCGAACCCGCAATCCCCGGCTGTCACCACTGTCTGTGTGTAGGAGGCCGGTGCCTTATCCATTGGGCCACGTGGGCTTGGCGAATACAACCTGTTTACTACACTTGGGGATAACAAACTCTTCTTAACAGTGCAACACCCGAATTTCTTGATGACTGGAGATACAGTATGTTTTCTCTACACTGGTGCGCGTTAAAGAAAGCGATTACAAATCCATTTGTGTTAAATATTCAGCAAATGTGAGTGTCATTTCTTAAAGTGTCTACCGTTTGTCAAGGTCAATTAAAGAAAAGACTTTCAAAAGTATACTACCCACGACGGGACTCGAACCCGCAATCCCCGGCTGTCACCACTGTCTGTGTGTAGGAGGCCGGTGCCTTATCCATTGGGCCACGTGGGCTTGGCGAATACAACCTGTTTACTACACTTGGGGATAACAAACTCTTCTAAACAGTGAAACACCCGAATTTCTTAATGACTGGAGATACAGTATGTTTTCTTTACACTGGTGCGCGTTAAAGAAAGCGATTACAAATCCATTTATGTTAAATATTCAGCAAATGTGAGTGTCATTTCTTAAAGTGTCTACCGTTTGTCAAGGTCAATTAAAGAAAAGACTTTCAAAAATGTACTACCCACGACGGGACTCGAACCCGCAATCCCCGGCTATCACCACTGTCTGTGTGTAGGAGGCCGGTGCCTTATCCATTGGGCCACGTGGGCTTGGCTAATACAACCTGTTTACTACACTTGGGGATAACAAACTCTTCTAAACAGTGCAACACCCGAATTTCTTGATGACTGGAGATACAGTATATTTTCTCTACACTGGTGTGCGTTAAAGAAAGCGATTACAAATCCATTTATGTTAAATATTCAGCAAATGTGAGTGTCATTTCTTAAAGTGTCTACCCTTTGTCAAGGTCAGTTAAAGAAAAGACTTTCAAAAATATACTACCCACGACGGGACTCGAACCCGCAATCCCCGGCTATCAAGACTGTCTGTGTGTAGGAGGCCGGTGCCTTATCCATTGGGCCACGTGGGCTTGGCTAATACAACCTGTTTACTACACTTGGGGATAACAAACTCTTCTAAACAGTGCAACACCCGAATTTCTTGATGACTGGAGATACAGTATGTTTTCTCTACACTGGTGCGCGTTACAGAAAGCGATTACAAATCCATTTGTGTTAAACATAAAGCAAATGTGAGTGTCATTTCTTAAAGTGTCTACCGTTTGTCAAGGTCAATTAAAGAAAAGACTTTCAAAAGTATACTACCCACGACGGGACTCGAACCCGCAATCCCCGGCTGTCACCACTGTCTGTGTGTAGGAGGCCGGTGCCTTATCCATTGGGCCACGTGGGCTTGGCGAATACAACCTGTTTACTACACTTGGGGATAACAAACTCTTCTTAACAGTGCAACACCCGAATTTCTTGATGACTGGAGATACAGTATGTTTTCTCTACACTGGTGCGCGTTAAAGAAAGCGATTACAAATCCATTTGTGTTAAATATTCAGCAAATGTGAATGTCATTTCTTAAAGTGTCTACCGTTTGTCAAGGTCAATTAAAGAAAAGACTTTCAAAAGTATACTACCCACGACGGGACTCGAACCCGCAATCCCCGGCTATCACCACTGTCTGTGTGTAGGAGGCCGGTGCCTTATCCATTGGGCCACGTGGGCTTGGCGAATACAACCTGTTTACTACACTTGGGGATAACAAACTCTTCTAAACAGTGCAACACCCGAATTTCTTGATGACTGGAGATACAGTATATTTTCTCTACACCGGTGTGCGTTAAAGAAAGCGATTACAAGTCCATTTATGTTAAATATTCAGCAAATGTGAGTGTCATTTCTTAAAGTGTCTACCCTTTGTCAAGGTCAGTTAAAGAAAAGACTTTCAAAAATATACTACCCACGACGGGACTCGAACCCGCAATCCCCGGCTATCACTACTGTCTGTGTGTAGGAGGCCGGTGCCTTATCCATTGGGCCACGTGGGCTTGGCTAATACAACCTGTTTACTACACTTGGGGATAACAAACTCTTCTAAACAGTGCAACACCCGAATTTCTTGATGACTGGAGATACAGTATGTTTTCTCTACACTGGTGCGCGTTAAAGAAAGCGATTACAAATCCATTTATGTTAAATATTCAGCAAATGTGAGTGTCATTTCTTAAAGTGTCTACCGTTTGTCAAGGTCAATTAAAGAAAAGACTTTCAAAAATATACTACCCACGACGGGACTCGAACCCGCAATCCCCGGCTATCACCACTGTTTTTGTTTAGGAGGCCGGTGCATTATCCATTGGGCCACGTGGGCTTGACAAATATAAGCTGTTTTCTACACTTGGGATAACAAACTCTTCTAAACAGTGAACCACCCGAATTTCTTGATGACTGGAGATACAGTATGTTTCTCTACACTGGTGCGCGTTACAGAAAGCGATTACAAATCCATTTGTGTTAAACATAAAGCAAATGTGAGTGTCATTTCTTAAAGTGTCTAACGTTTGTGAAGGTCAATTTAAGAAAAGACTTTCAAAAATGTACTACCCACGACGGGACTCGAACCCGCAATCCCCGGCTATCAGCACTGTTTTTATTTAGGAGGCGGGTGCCTTATCCATTGGGCCACGTGGGCTTGACAAATACAAGCTGTTTTCTACACTTGGGATAACACACTCTTCTAAACAGTGCAACACCCGAATTTCTTGATGACTGGAGATACAATATGTTTTCTCTACACTGGTGTGCGTTAAAGAAAGCGGTTACAAATCCATTTGTGTTAAATATTCAGCAAATGTGAGTGTCATTTCTTAAAGAGTCCACTTTTTGTGAAGGTCAATTTAAGAAAAGACTTTCAAAAATGTACTACCCACGACGGGACTCGAACCCGCAATCCCCGGCTATCAGCACTGTTTTTGTTTAGGAGGCCGGTGCCTTATCCATTGGGCCACGTGGGCTTGACAAATATAAGCTGTTTTTCTACACTTGGGATAACACACTCTTCTAAACAGTGAACCACCCGAATTTCTTGATGACTGGAGATACAGTATGTTTCTCTACACTGGTGCGCGTTACAGAAAGCGATTACAAATCCATTTGTGTTAAACATAAAGCAAATGTGAGTGTTATTTCTTAAAGTGTCTAACGTTTGTCAAGGTCAATTTAAGAAAAGACTTTCAAAAATGTACTACCCACGACGGGACTCGAACCCGCAATCCCCGGCTATCAACACTGTCTTTGTTTAGGAGGCCGTTGCATTATCCATTGGGCCACGTGGGCTTGACAAATACAAGCTGTTTTCTACACTTGGGATAACAAACTCTTCTAAACAGTGAAACACACGAATTTCTTGAAGACTGGAGATACAATATGTTTTCTCTACACTGGTGCGCGTTACAGAAAGCGATTACAAATCCATTTGTGTTAAATATAAAGCAAATGTGAGTGTCATTTCTTAAAGAGTCCACTTTTTGTGAAGGTCAATTTAAGAAAAGACTTTCAAAAATGTACTACCCACGACGGGACTCGAACCCGCAATCCCCGGCTATCAACACTGTCTTTGTTTAGGAGGCCGGTGCCTTATCCATTGGGCCACGTGGGCTTGACAAATACAAGCTGTTTTCTACACTTGGGATAACAAACTCTTCTAAACAGTGCAACACCCGAATTTCTTGATGACTGGAGATACAGTATGTTTTCTCTACACTGGTGCGCGTTACAGAAAGCGATTACAAATCCATTTGTGTTAAACATAAAGCAAATGTGAGTGTCATTTCTTAAAGTGTCTAACGTTTGTGAAGGTCAATTTAAGAAAAGACTTTCAAAAATGTACTACCCACGACGGGACTCGAACCCGCAATCCCCGGCTATCAGCACTGTTTTTGTTTAGGAGGCCGGTGCCTTATCCATTGGGCCACGTGGGCTTGACAAATATAAGCTGTTTTCTACACTTGGGATAACACACTCTTCTAAACAGTGAACCACCCGAATTTCTTGATGACTGGAGATACAGTATGTTTCTCTACACTGGTGCGCGTTACAGAAAGCGATTACAAATCCATTTGTGTTAAACATAAAGCAAATGTGAGTGTTATTTCTTAAAGTGTCTAACGTTTGTCAAGGTCAATTTAAGAAAAGACTTTCAAAAATGTACTACCCACGACGGGACTCGAACCCGCAATCCCCGGCTATCAGCACTGTTTTTGTTTAGGAGGCCGGTGCCTTATCCATTGGGCCACGTGGGCTTGACAAATACAAGCTGTTTTCTACACTTGGGATAACACACTCTTCTAAACAGTGCAACACCCGAATTTCTTGATGACTGGATATACAATATGTTTTCTCTACACTGGTGTGCGTTAAAGAAAGCGATTACAAATGCATTTGTGTTAAACATAAAGCAAATGTGAGTGTCATTTCTTAAAGTGTCTAACGTTTGTCAAGGTCAATTTAAGAAAAGACTTTCAAAAATGTACTACCCACGACGGGACTCGAACCCGCAATCCCCGGCTATCAACACTGTCTTTCTTTAGGAGGCCGGTGCCTTATCCATTGGGCCACGTGGGCTTGACAAATACAAGCAGTTTTCTACACTTGGGATAACACACTCTTCTAAACAGTGCAACACCCGAATTTCTTGATGACTGGAGATACAGTATGTTTCTCTACACTGGTGCGCGTTACAGAAAGCGATTACAAATGCATTTGTGTTAAACATAAAGCAAATGTGAGTGTCATTTTTTAAAGTGTCTAACGTTTGTCAAGGTCAATTTAAGAAAAGACTTTCAAAAATGTACTACCCACGACGGGACTCGAACCCGCAATCCCCGGCTATCACCACTGTTTTTGTTTAGGAGGCCGGTGCATTATCCATTGGGCCACGTGGGCTTGACAAATACAAGCTGTTTTCTACACTTGGGATAACACACTCTTCTAAACAGTGCAACACCCGAATTTCTTGATGACTGGAGATACAGTATGTTTCTCTACACTGGTGCGCGTTACAGAAAGCGATTACAAATCCATTTGTGTTAAATATTCAGGAAATGTGAGTGTCATTTCTTAAAGTGTCCACTTTTTGTGAAGGTCAATTTAAGAAAAGACTTTCAAAAATGTACTACCCACGACGGGACTCGAACCCGCAATCCCCGGCTATCAGCACTGTTTTTGTTTAGGAGGCCGGTGCCTTATCCATTGGGCCACGTGGGCTTGACAAATACAAGCTGTTTTCTACACTTGGGATAACAAACTCTTCTAAACAGTGAAACACCCGAATTTCTTGATGACTGGAGATACAATATGTTTTCTCTACACTGGTGCGCGTTACAGAAAGCGATTACAAATCCATTTCTGTTAAATATAAAGCAAATGTGAGTGTCATTTCTTAAAGTGTCCACTTTTTGTGAAGGTCAATTTAAGAAAAGACTTTCAAAAATGTACTACCCACGACGGGACTCGAACCCGCAATCCCCGGCTATCAGCACTGTTTTTGTTTAGGAGGCCGGTGCCTTATCCATTGGGCCACGTGGGCTTGACAAATACAAGCTGTTTTCTACACTTGGGATAACACACTCTTCTAAACAGTGCAACACCCGAATTTCTTGATGACTGGAGATACAGTATGTTTCTCTACACTGGTGCGCGTTACAGAAAGCGATTACAAATGCATTTGTGTTAAACATAAAGCAAATGTGAGTGTCATTTTTTAAAGTGTCTAACGTTTGTCAAGGTCAATTTAAGAAAAGACTTTCAAAAATGTACTACCCACGACGGGACTCGAACCCGCAATCCCCGGCTATCAGCACTGTTTTTGTTTAGGAGGCCGGTGCCTTATCCATTGGGCCACGTGGGCTTGACAAATACAAGCTGTTTTCTACACTTGGGATAACAAACTCTTCTAAACAGTGCAACACCCGAATTTCTTGATGACTGGAGATACAGTATGTTTCTCTACACTGGTGCGCGTTACAGAAAGCGATTACAAATCCATTTGTGTTAAATATAAAGCAAATGTGAGTGTCATTTCTTAAAGTGTCCACTTTTTGTGAAGGTCAATTTAAGAAAAGACTTTCAAAAATGTACTACCCACGACGGGACTCGAACCCGCAATCCCCGGCTATCAGCACTGTTTTTGTTTAGGAGGCCGGTGCCTTATCCATTGGGCCACGTGGGCTTGAGATTACAAGCTGTTTTCTACACTTGGGATAACACACTCTTCTAAACAGTGCAACACCCGAATTTCTTGATGACTGGAGATACAGTATGTTTCTCTACACTGGTGCGCGTTACAGAAAGCGATTACAAATCCATTTGTGTTAAACATAAAGCAAATGTGAATGTTATTTCTTAAAGAGTCCACTTTTTGTGAAGGTCAATTTAAGAAAAGACTTTCAAAATTGTACTACCCACGACGGGACTCGAACCCGCAATCCCCGGCTATCAGCACTGTTTTTGTTTAGGAGGCCGGTGCCTTATCCATTGGGCCACGTGGGCTTGACAAATATAAGCTGTTTTCTACACTTGGGATAACACACTCTTCTAAACAGTGAACCACCCGAATTTCTTGATGACTGGAGATACAGTATGTTTCTCTACACTGGTGCGCGTTACAGAAAGCGATTACAAATCCATTTGTGTTAAACATAAAGCAAATGTGAGTGTTATTTCTTAAAGTGTCTAACGTTTGTCAAGGTCAATTTAAGAAAAGACTTTCAAAAATGTACTACCCACGACGGGACTCGAACCCGCAATCCCCGGCTATCAGCACTGTTTTTGTTTAGGAGGCCGGTGCCTTATCCATTGGGCCACGTGGGCTTGACAAATACAAGCTGTTTTCTACACTTGGGATAACAAACTCTTCTAAACAGTGCAACACCCGAATTTCTTGATGACTGGAGATACAGTATGTTTCTCTACACTGGTGCGCGTTACAGAAAGCGATTACAAATCCATTTGTGTTAAATATAAAGCAAATGTGAGTGTCATTTCTTAAAGTGTCCACTTTTTGTGAAGGTCAATTTAAGAAAAGACTTTCAAAAATGTACTACCCACGACGGGACTCGAACCCGCAATCCCCGGCTATCAGCACTGTTTTTGTTTAGGAGGCCGGTGCCTTATCCATTGGGCCACGTGGGCTTGACAAATACAAGCTGTTTTCTACACTTGGGATAACACACTCTTCTAAACAGTGCAACACCCGAATTTCTTGATGACTGGAGATACAGTATGTTTCTCTACACTGGTGCGCGTTACAGAAAGCGATTACAAATCCATTTGTGTTAAACATAAAGCAAATGTGAATGTTATTTCTTAAAGAGTCCACTTTTTGTGAAGGTCAATTTAAGAAAAGACTTTCAAAATTGTACTACCCACGACGGGACTCGAACCCGCAATCCCCGGCTATCAGCACTGTTTTTGTTTAGGAGGCCGGTGCCTTATCCATTGGGCCACGTGGGCTTGACAAATACAAGCTGTTTTCTACACTTGGGATAACACACTCTTCTAAACAGTGCAACACCCGAATTTCTTGATGACTGGAGATACAGTATGTTTCTCTACACTGGTGCGCGTTACAGAAAGCGATTACAAATCCATTTGTGTTAAATATAAAGCAAATGTGAGTGTCATTTCTTAAAGTGTCCACTTTTTGTGAAGGTCAATTTAAGAAAAGACTTTCAAAAATGTACTACCCACGACGGGACTCGAACCCGCAATCCCCGGCTATCAGCACTGTTTTTATTTAGGAGGCCGGTGCCTTATCCATTGGGCCACGTGGGCTTGACAAATACAAGCTGTTTTCTACACTTGGGATAACACACTCTTCTAAACAGTGCAACACCCGAATTTCTTGATGACTGGAGATACAGTATGTTTCTCTACACTGGTGCGCGTTACAGAAAGCGATTACAAATCCATTTGTGTTAAACATAAAGCAAATGTGAATGTTATTTCTTAAAGAGTCCACTTTTTGTGAAGGTCAATTTAAGAAAAGACTTTCAAAATTGTACTACCCACGACGGGACTCGAACCCGCAATCCCCGGCTATCAGCACTGTTTTTGTTTAGGAGGCCGGTGCCTTATCCATTGGGCCACGTGGGCTTGACAAATACAAGCTGTTTTCTACACTTGGGATAACACACTCTTCTAAACAGTGCAACACCCGAATTTCTTGATGACTGGAGATACAGTATGTTTTCTCTACACTGGTGTGCGTTAAAGAAAGCGGTTACAAATCCACTTGTGTTAAATATTCAGGAAATGTGAGTGTCATTTCTTAAAGAGTCCACTTTTTGTAAAGGTCAATTTAAGAAAAGACTTTCAAAAATGTACTACCCACGACGGGACTCGAACCCGCAATCCCCGGCTATCAACACTGTCTTTGTTTAGGAGGCGGGTGCCTTATCCATTGGGCCACGTGGGCTTGGCAAATACAAGCTGTTTTCTACACTTGGGATAACAAACTCTTCTAAACAGTGCAACACCCGAATTTCTTGATGACTGGAGATACAATATGTTTTCTCTACACTGGTGCGCGTTACAGAAAGCGATTACAAATCCATTTGTGTTAAATATAAAGCAAATGTGAGTGTCATTTCTTAAAGAGTCCACTTTTTGTGAAGGTCAATTTAAGAAAAGACTTTCAAAAATGTACTACCCACGACGGGACTCGAACCCGCAATCCCCGGCTATCAGCACTGTTTTTGTTTAGGAGGCCGGTGCCTTATCCATTGGGCCACGTGGGCTTGACAAATACAAGCTGTTTTCTACACTTGGGATAACACACTCTTCTAAACAGTGCAACACCCGAATTTCTTGATGACTGGAGATACAGTATGTTTCTCTACACTGGTGCGCGTTACAGAAAGCGATTACAAATCCATTTGTGTTAAACATCAAGCAAATGTGAGTGTCATTTTTTAAAGTGTCTAACGTTTGTCAAGGTCAATTTAAGAAAAGACTTTCAAAAATGTACTACCCACGACGGGACTCGAACCCGCAATCCCCGGCTATCAGCACTGTTTTTGTTTAGGAGGCCGGTGCCTTATCCATTGGGCCACGTGGGCTTGACAAATACAAGCTGTTTTCTACACTTGGGATAACACACTCTTCTAAACAGTGCAACACCCGAATTTCTTGATGACTGGAGATACAGTATGTTTCTCTACACTGGTGCGCGTTACAGAAAGCGATTACAAATCCATTTGTGTTAAATATAAAGCAAATGTGAGTGTCATTTCTTAAAGTGTCCACTTTTTGTGAAGGTCAATTTAAGAAAAGACTTTCAAAAATGTACTACCCACGACGGGACTCGAACCCGCAATCCCCGGCTATCAGCACTGTTTTTGTTTAGGAGGCCGGTGCCTTATCCATTGGGCCACGTGGGCTTGACAAATACAAGCTGTTTTCTACACTTGGGATAACAAACTCTTCTAAACAGTGCAACACCCGAATTTCTTGATGACTGGAGATACAGTATGTTTCTCTACACTGGTGCGCGTTACAGAAAGCGATTACAAATCCATTTGTGTTAAATATAAAGCAAATGTGAGTGTCATTTCTTAAAGTGTCCACTTTTTGTGAAGGTCAATTTAAGAAAAGACTTTCAAAAATGTACTACCCACGACGGGACTCGAACCCGCAATCCCCGGCTATCAGCACTGTTTTTGTTTAGGAGGCCGGTGCCTTATCCATTGGGCCACGTGGGCTTGACAAATACAAGCTGTTTTCTACACTTGGGATAACACACTCTTCTAAACAGTGCAACACCCGAATTTCTTGATGACTGGAGATACAGTATGTTTC
Source organism: Haliotis rufescens (assembly GCF_023055435.1). Lineage (NCBI taxonomy): Eukaryota > Metazoa > Mollusca > Gastropoda > Lepetellida > Haliotidae > Haliotis > Haliotis rufescens. The sequence goes on along the minus strand of NW_025963779.1, from coordinate 62,959,261 downwards.
TCTACACTGGTGCGCGTTACAGAAAGCGATTACAAATCCATTTGTGTTAAACATAAAGCAAATGTGAGTGTCATTTTTTAAAGTGTCTAACGTTTGTCAAGGTCAATTTAAGAAAAGACTTTCAAAAATGTACTACCCACGACGGGACTCGAACCCGCAATCCCCGGCTATCAGCACTGTTTTTGTTTAGGAGGCCGGTGCCTTATCCATTGGGCCACGTGGGCTTGACAAATACAAGCTGTTTTCTACACTTGGGATAACAAACTCTTCTAAACAGTGCAACACCCGATTTCTTGATGACTGGAGATACAATATGTTTTCTCTACACTGGTGTGCGTTAAAGAAAGCGGTTACAAATCCACTTGTGTTAAATATTCAGGAAATGTGAGTGTCATTTCTTAAAGAGTCCACTTTTTGTAAAGGTCAATTTAAGAAAAGACTTTCAAAAATGTACTACCCACGACGGGACTCGAACCCGCAATCCCCGGCTATCAAGACTGTCTTTGTTTAGGAGGCGGGTGCCTTATCCATTGGGCCACGTGGGCTTGGCAAATACAAGCTGTTTTCTACACTTGGGATAACAAACTCTTCTAAACAGTGCAACACCCGAATTTCTTGATGACTGGAGATACAATATGTTTTCTCTACACTGGTGCGCGTTACAGAAAGCGATTACAAATCCATTTGTGTTAAATATAAAGCAAATGTGAGTGTCATTTCTTAAAGAGTCCACTTTTTGTGAAGGTCAATTTAAGAAAAGACTTTCAAAAATGTACTACCCACGACGGGACTCGAACCCGCAATCCCCGGCTATCAGCACTGTTTTTGTTTAGGAGGCCGGTGCCTTATCCATTGGGCCACGTGGGCTTGACAAATACAAGCTGTTTTCTACACTTGGGATAACACACTCTTCTAAACAGTGCAACACCCGAATTTCTTGATGACTGGAGATACAGTATGTTTCTCTACACTGGTGCGCGTTACAGAAAGCGATTACAAATCCATTTGTGTTAAATATAAAGCAAATGTGAGTGTCATTTCTTAAAGTGTCCACTTTTTGTGAAGGTCAATTTAAGAAAAGACTTTCAAAAATGTACTACCCACGACGGGACTCGAACCCGCAATCCCCGGCTATCAGCACTGTTTTTGTTTAGGAGGCCGGTGCCTTATCCATTGGGCCACGTGGGCTTGACAAATACAAGCTGTTTTCTACACTTGGGATAACAAACTCTTCTAAACAGTGGAACACCCGAATTTCTTGATGACTGGAGATACAGTATGTTTCTCTACACTGGTGCGCGTTACAGAAAGCGATTACAAATCCATTTGTGTTAAATATAAAGCAAATGTGAGTGTCATTTCTTAAAGTGTCCACTTTTTGTGAAGGTCAATTTAAGAAAAGACTTTCAAAAATGTACTACCCACGACGGGACTCGAACCCGCAATCCCCGGCTATCAAGACTGTCTTTGTTTAGGAGGCCGGTGCCTTATCCATTGGGCCACGTGGGCTTGACAAATACAAGCTGTTTTCTACACTTGGGATAACAAACTCTTCTAAACAGTGCAACACCCGATTTCTTGATGACTGGAGATACAATATGTTTTCTCTACACTGGTGTGCGTTAAAGAAAGCGGTTACAAATCCACTTGTGTTAAATATTCAGGAAATGTGAGTGTCATTTCTTAAAGAGTCCACTTTTTGTAAAGGTCAGTTTAAGAAAAGACTTTCAAAAATGTACTACCCACGACGGGACTCGAACCCGCAATCCCCGGCTATCAAGACTGTCTTTGTTTAGGAGGCCGGTGCCTTATCCATTGGGCCACGTGGGCTTGACAAATACAAGCTGTTTTCTACACTTGGGATAACAAACTCTTCTAAACAGTGCAACACCCGAATTTCTTGATGACTGGAGATACAGTATGTTTCTCTACACTGGTGCGCGTTACAGAAAGCGATTACAAATCCATTTGTGTTAAATATAAAGCAAATGTGAGTGTCATTTCTTAAAGTGTCCACTTTTTGTGAAGGTCAATTTAAGAAAAGACTTTCAAAAATGTACTACCCACGACGGGACTCGAACCCGCAATCCCCGGCTATCAGCACTGTTTTTGTTTAGGAGGCCGGTGCCTTATCCATTGGGCCACGTGGGCTTGACAAATACAAGCTGTTTTCTACACTTGGGATAACACACTCTTCTAAACAGTGCAACACCCGAATTTCTTGATGACTGGAGATACAGTATGTTTCTCTACACTGGTGCGCGTTACAGAAAGCGATTACAAATCCATTTGTGTTAAACATAAAGCAAATGTGAGTGTTATTTCTTAAAGAGTCCACTTTTTGTGAAGGTCAATTTAAGAAAAGACTTTCAAAAATGTACTACCCACGACGGGACTCGAACCCGCAATCCCCGGCTATCAGCACTGTTTTTGTTTAGGAGGCCGGTGCCTTATCCATTGGGCCACGTGGGCTTGACAAACACAAGCTGTTTTCTACACTTGGGATAACACACTCTTCTAAACAGTGCAACACCCGAATTTCTTGATGACTGGAGATACAGTATGTTTCTCTACACTGGTGCGCGTTACAGAAAGCGATTACAAATCCATTTGTGTTAAACATAAAGCAAATGTGAGTGTCATTTTTTAAAGTGTCTAACGTTTGTCAAGGTCAATTTAAGAAAAGACTTTCAAAAATGTACTACCCACGACGGGACTCGAACCCGCAATCCCCGGCTATCAGCACTGTTTTTGTTTAGGAGGCCGGTGCCTTATCCATTGGGCCACGTGGGCTTGACAAATACAAGCTGTTTTCTACACTTGGGATAACAAACTCTTCTAAACAGTGCAACACCCGATTTCTTGATGACTGGAGATACAATATGTTTTCTCTACACTGGTGCGCGTTACAGAAAGCGATTACAAATCCATTTGTGTTAAATATAAAGCAAATGTGAGTGTCATTTCTTAAAGAGTCCACTTTTTGTGAAGGTCAATTTAAGAAAAGACTTTCAAAAATGTACTACCCACGACGGGACTCGAACCCGCAATCCCCGGCTATCAGCACTGTTTTTGTTTAGGAGGCCGGTGCCTTATCCATTGGGCCACGTGGGCTTGACAAATACAAGCTGTTTTCTACACTTGGGATAACACACTCTTCTAAACAGTGCAACACCCGAATTTCTTGATGACTGGAGATACAGTATGTTTCTCTACACTGGTGCGCGTTACAGAAAGCGATTACAAATCCATTTGTGTTAAATATAAAGCAAATGTGAGTGTCATTTCTTAAAGTGTCCACTTTTTGTGAAGGTCAATTTAAGAAAAGACTTTCAAAAATGTACTACCCACGACGGGACTCGAACCCGCAATCCCCGGCTATCAGCACTGTTTTTGTTTAGGAGGCCGGTGCCTTATCCATTGGGCCACGTGGGCTTGACAAATACAAGCTGTTTTCTACACTTGGGATAACAAACTCTTCTAAACAGTGGAACACCCGATTTCTTGATGACTGGAGATACAATATGTTTTCTCTACACTGGTGTGCGTTAAAGAAAGCGGTTACAAATCCACTTGTGTTAAATATTCAGGAAATGTGAGTGTCATTTCTTAAAGAATCCACTTTTTGTAAAGGTCAGTTTAAGAAAAGACTTTCAAAAATGTACTACCCACGACGGGACTCGAACCCGCAATCCCCGGCTATCAAGACTGTCTTTGTTTAGGAGGCCGGTGCCTTATCCATTGGGCCACGTGGGCTTGACAAATACAAGCTGTTTTCTACACTTGGGATAACAAACTCTTCTAAACAGTGCAACACCCGAATTTCTTGATGACTGGAGATACAGTATGTTTCTCTACACTGGTGCGCGTTACAGAAAGCGATTACAAATCCATTTGTGTTAAATATAAAGCAAATGTGAGTGTCATTTCTTAAAGTGTCCACTTTTTGTGAAGGTCAATTTAAGAAAAGACTTTCAAAAATGTACTACCCACGACGGGACTCGAACCCGCAATCCCCGGCTATCAGCACTGTTTTTGTTTAGGAGGCCGGTGCCTTATCCATTGGGCCACGTGGGCTTGACAAATACAAGCTGTTTTCTACACTTGGGATAACACACTCTTCTAAACAGTGCAACACCCGAATTTCTTGATGACTGGAGATACAGTATGTTTCTCTACACTGGTGCGCGTTACAGAAAGCGATTACAAATCCATTTGTGTTAAACATAAAGCAAATGTGAGTGTTATTTCTTAAAGAGTCCACTTTTTGTGAAGGTCAATTTAAGAAAAGACTTTCAAAAATGTACTACCCACGACGGGACTCGAACCCGCAATCCCCGGCTATCAGCACTGTTTTTGTTTAGGAGGGCGGTGCCTTATCCATTGGGCCACGTGGGCTTGACAAACACAAGCTGTTTTCTACACTTGGGATAACACACTCTTCTAAACAGTGCAACACCCGAATTTCTTGATGACTGGAGATACAGTATGTTTCTCTACACTGGTGCGCGTTACAGAAAGCGATTACAAATCCATTTGTGTTAAACATAAAGCAAATGTGAGTGTCATTTTTTAAAGTGTCTAACGTTTGTCAAGGTCAATTTAAGAAAAGACTTTCAAAAATGTACTACCCACGACGGGACTCGAACCCGCAATCCCCGGCTATCAGCACTGTTTTTGTTTAGGAGGCCGGTGCCTTATCCATTGGGCCACGTGGGCTTGACAAATACAAGCTGTTTTCTACACTTGGGATAACAAACTCTTCTAAACAGTGCAACACCCGATTTCTTGATGACTGGAGATACAATATGTTTTCTCTACACTGGTGTGCGTTAAAGAAAGCGGTTACAAATCCACTTGTGTTAAATATTCAGGAAATGTGAGTGTCATTTCTTAAAGAGTCCACTTTTTGTAAAGGTCAATTTAAGAAAAGACTTTCAAAAATGTACTACCCACGACGGGACTCGAACCCGCAATCCCCGGCTATCAACACTGTCTTTGTTTAGGAGGCGGGTGCCTTATCCATTGGGCCACGTGGGCTTGACAAATACAAGCTGTTTTCTACACTTGGGATAACAAACTCTTCTAAACAGTGCAACACCCGAATTTCTTGATGACTGGAGATACAGTATGTTTCTCTACACTGGTGCGCGTTACAGAAAGCGATTACAAATCCATTTGTGTTAAATATAAAGCAAATGTGAGTGTCATTTCTTAAAGTGTCCACTTTTTGTGAAGGTCAATTTAAGAAAAGACTTTCAAAAATGTACTACCCACGACGGGACTCGAACCCGCAATCCCCGGCTATCAGCACTGTTTTTGTTTAGGAGGCCGGTGCCTTATCCATTGGGCCACGTGGGCTTGACAAATACAAGCTGTTTTCTACACTTGGGATAACACACTCTTCTAAACAGTGCAACACCCGAATTTCTTGATGACTGGAGATACAGTATGTTTCTCTACACTGGTGCGCGTTACAGAAAGCGATTACAAATCCATTTGTGTTAAACATAAAGCAAATGTGAGTGTTATTTCTTAAAGAGTCCACTTTTTGTGAAGGTCAATTTAAGAAAAGACTTTCAAAAATGTACTACCCACGACGGGACTCGAACCCGCAATCCCCGGCTATCAGCACTGTTTTTGTTTAGGAGGGCGGTGCCTTATCCATTGGGCCACGTGGGCTTGACAAACACAAGCTGTTTTCTACACTTGGGATAACACACTCTTCTAAACAGTGCAACACCCGAATTTCTTGATGACTGGAGATACAGTATGTTTCTCTACACTGGTGCGCGTTACAGAAAGCGATTACAAATCCATTTGTGTTAAACATAAAGCAAATGTGAGTGTCATTTTTTAAAGTGTCTAACGTTTGTCAAGGTCAATTTAAGAAAAGACTTTCAAAAATGTACTACCCACGACGGGACTCGAACCCGCAATCCCCGGCTATCAGCACCGTTTTTCTTTAGGAGGCCGGTGCCTTATCCATTGGGCCACGTGGGCTTGACAAATACAAGCTGTTTTCTACACTTGGGATAACAAACTCTTCTAAACAGTGCAACACCCGATTTCTTGATGACTGGAGATACAATATGTTTTCTCTACACTGGTGTGCGTTAAAGAAAGCGGTTACAAATCCACTTGTGTTAAATATTCAGGAAATGTGAGTGTCATTTCTTAAAGAGTCCACTTTTTGTAAAGGTCAATTTAAGAAAAGACTTTCAAAAATGTACTACCCACGACGGGACTCGAACCCGCAATCCCCGGCTATCAACACTGTCTTTGTTTAGGAGGCGGGTGCCTTATCCATTGGGCCACGTGGGCTTGACAAATACAAGCTGTTTTCTACACTTGGGATAACAAACTCTTCTAAACAGTGAAACACACGAATTTCTTGATGACTGGAGATACAATATGTTTTCTCTACACTGGTGCGCGTTACAGAAAGCGATTACAAATCCATTTGTGTTAAATATAAAGCAAATGTGAGTGTTATTTCTTAAAGTGTCTAACGTTTGTCAAGGTCAATTAAGAAAAGACTTTCAAAAATGTACTACCCACGACGGGACTCGAACCCGCAATCCCCGGCTATCAACACTGTCTTTGTTTAGGAGGCCGGTGCCTTATCCATTGGGCCACGTGGGCTTGGCAAATACATCCTGTTTTCTACACTTGGGATAACAAACTCTTCTAAACAGTGCAACACCCGAATTTCTTGATGACTGGATATACAATATGTTTTCTCTACACTGGTGTGCGTTAAAGAAAGCGATTACAAATCCATTTGTGTTAAATATTCAGGAAATGTGAGTGTCATTTCTTAAAGTGTCTAACGTTTGTGAAGGTCAATTTAAGAAAAGACTTTCAAAAATGTACTACCCACGACGGGACTCGAACCTGAAATCCCCGGCTATAACCACTTTCTTTCCACTTTATACAAAAGATACAATTTGTATATATGGTATATCCAAAAATATACAATTTTGTATATATGGGATATCCAAAAATATACAATTTTGTATATATGGATAGATTTTACCACTGCTTCACTCAGTTTGTTCTTACTGGATTCTCACAGTATGTGGTTGATATTAAAAATATTACTAATAATACCTGACAGTATTATTGCATGCGACGATTATACTTTAAAACAATGTTCATTATGACAACTATATTTGGAGTGTTATGAAATAATTGACATTTATTCATGTTAACAGCATGTTACATAATAAAGAAATAGAAGATTTGAGCAGACTTTTGTGACAGTTAGATATGAAATACGTTCGCCTACTGTTTACAAATACGATAATCTGTTTATACAAGTAGTTCAGAGCAACTTTAAACAATGACGGTAAAATATACTTATCATAAATAGCGGCAAATATGAATATATGCCATTTAATATATATGTTTCTGTTTTGTCATGGTGTGGTGATTCTAAATCTAAAATATTGCTTGATATTGTTTGACAAACAGTTGTATGCCCTGTCCATCTTACTTACTTACTTACTTACTTACTTACTTACTTACTTACTTACTTTGGAGATTTAACGTGCGCTTTCCGACAGATGCGTATTTCGTACACGGGCCCGGCCAGGCCATTTAATGTGTTTCCGAAAGGGGCAAAAATGGTGTGTGCAAGCCAAGAGGGGGCTTTAGGGGTTGCTTATATAGAATTTAGGAATTTTGAGATTTGGAATAGATGCCGATGGGGTTGGGGAGGAGAACTAAGGGAGCTGGGTATGGTGGGTGTTTGTTTGTTTATGTGATTTTGATTTGGTAGATTATTGTGTTTTTAGATGCGTTTTATTAGTTCCGTTTTGATTAAGAATACGCCTAAGGCCTTGAAGTTTTCTAGTTTATTTTGTGGGTTTAGTATTGCTTCTAGAGTGAGAGCCTTGTTTAGATTGAGGGTGGTTTGTAATGCGGTTCGATGTGTTAGGTAGTGTGTGCAGTGGATGAGTGCGTGTTCTGGGGTTTCTAGTTGTTTGCAGTGTGGGCAGTTACCTGTAGTGGTTTTTTTTCATTTTTTTAGGTGGTTATTTAGGTTGGTGTGTCCTGTTTGGAGTTTAGTGATTACTCTGTCGATTTGTTTTTATGGATGGAGAATTTTTGGTTTGGTTAGTGGTTTGCTGAGTACTTTTTTGATTTGGCTATTTGAGTTTAGATATAGGTTATGCCATTTTTTTGTGATTTTTTGCTTGTTAACACTTTTAATTTCTGATTTTGAGATGGGTAAGTTTAAGCTTATTTCTTGGATTTTGAGGGATAGTGTAGCTGCTTTATCTGCGTTTTCATAACCGTATATTCCTACGTGGGCGGGTATCCACAAGGTTATTTGTTTGCCTGCCTTAGTTAGGTCATTGGAGCTTTTAAGTATTTGATTTATTAATTTAGGTCGGTTTTTGGTATTTTTGTTTTGGAGGGCTTGCACTCCACTTAGGGAGTCGGTTAGTATTAAGATTTATTTGGTGGTTTTTGGATTCTTGATTATGGAGGGCTGAGGCCATGCCCATTAGTTCTGCCGTGAATATTGATTGGTTGTTTCGGAGTCGGAAGGATTATGTGGTTTTAGTTGGTTGTGTGGTATGGACTCCGAAACCTGTGTGTTTGGAGGTCGGATCTGAAGATCCGTCCGTGTAAATGTGACACCAAGTTGGCCAATTTTCGTGTATGTATGCTAGTGTGGTGGTTTTAGCTATGTTTGGGTCGGTTTGGTTATTTATTTGCCTAGCTAGTGTTGTGTCTATTTTGGGTATTTTAAGTTTAGGGGTGAAGACATTTGATTGTTTGCAGTTTTGTTTAAGATTTTTAATTTGGTGTTCATTTAGGTAGTTTGTTATTCTTTAGGATATTGGGGTAAGTAAGGGGTGTTTACGAGCTAGAGCTTGGTTTTTGGGGCTGATGTTTTGGTTTATTAAGTTTTGGATGAGAGGGTTTGATTGGGACGCGCCCCAGAAATTTAAGCTTAGCTGTTCCCTGCGTAGACTTAGTGGCATTTCTCCTGTTAAGGCGTGAAGTGTAGGAGGTGCTATGTTGGGTGCGTGTAATTAGTTTGAAAGCCTGATATTGTATCGAGTCAATTATTTAGATAGAGAGTTGTTAGGCGACGTTTCGGTGTAGGTTCTAACACCGTTATCAAGCAAATGATGTACAAACTAGGTATGAGCATGATATATATACATAACAATAGATAGATGTTTATATAACAGATAAGGTTGATGTACACTGATTGATAGGTAGTTATGATAAGACAAGTTTATACAAGAGATAGGGTTGCCACTCAAAGAAGCTGCATTTAGTTGTTAGGTTTTGGATGTGAGCATCCCAAGTGAGATGTTCATCGAAAATAAGTCCTAAGAATTTGGATTGTTTTTGAAATTTGATTGTTTGGTTGTTTAGCTGGGTTTAGCTCTCAAAGGCAACAAGGTGCAGGCTATATAATGCAGGCATGGCCCGTTATGTATCATTCAATCTTAAGTAATCTTTCTCACCTTCTTATATAAGGCATAATGATGGATAATCTATTGTGATGCAGTGTGGAATGTTAATTTTTTGTGACTAGGGCTAATCCCAAACTTCCAGATACTAGTATTAATTGACATGTCTCACGCACCAACAACTCACAAGGGATCAATCCTTGTTTAAACGCGAAGAGATACAGTATACTGCAGGTTAACCAGACTAATTAACTAATTGGTGGTTAAATGACATTTGTTTATTTAGTGACTGATATAATCCTGTTCATGTCTAATTAGAAAGAGTAAATCTTCAGAAAGGGTAAGCATGCGCAACACTATCGGTATTGAATAGTGTTGTCTTAATACACTTATCAAGCTATAATACTGACACTTTGCTTAAGGGTTATACCAACACACATTCATGAGTTCCAAAGTGGGAGAGGCCAGCCGCAATTGCTGAGGCAGAAGACAACCTCTTAAACACTTAAAGAAACAACAACAACGAAGGGTTATCGGAATAAACTTGAATTTGATGTTCCTCCTTGCATGAGCATATTCATGGATATGCATTATGAATTTGAAATGCAGTTGTAAATAACAGTTAATACGGAAGTACAAGGAAGCATTGAAGAAGGCTCAGTTAATGTTCTCCGAGGAAAGGAACTTTAACAGAGACGGCATCAAGATTTATACCGTACGGCCAAAGAACTTTTAGTTGAGGGAACTTCAAATGGCGAAGAGGCTCGCTAATGAGACCAACGCAAATAAGCTGGACAGTGCAGCAGTCTTCCCTAGGGCAAGACATGTCTGTTGACCACCGTAAAAAAACATTCTCTGACATGAAGAAGGATCTGTCAAGGGTCAACACAGAGTATGGAATGCTGTAGACATAAGGTGTGGGTGTGGGGCTTTATGTAGCGTATTTGAAAGAATTATGTATGTATGATTGTTCTGATTTCAAGAACTAAATTACCAGTTTTAGTAACGTAATGTAATATATGTTGGTGGGTGACTGAATGTGTATATTTGCGTAAGTGTGTCTTGATTTCTTGATGACTGGAGATACAGTATGTTTTCTCTACACTGGTGCGCGTTAAAGAAAGCGATTACAAATCTATTTATGTTAAATATAAAGGAAATGTGAGTGTCATTTCTTAAAGTGTCTACCCTTTGTCAAGGTCAATTAAAAAAAAGACTTTCAAAAATGTACTACGCACGACGTGACTCGAACCCGCAATCCCCGGCTATCAACACTGTCTTTGTTGAGGAGGCCGGTGCCTTATCCATTGGGCCACGTGGGCTTGACAAATACAAGCTGTTTTCTACACTTGGGATAACAAACTCTTCTAAACAGTGCAACACCCGAATTTCTTGATGACTGGAGATACAGTATGTTTCTCTACACTGGTGCGCGTTACAGAAAGCGATTACAAATCCATTTGTGTTAAACATTCAGCAAATGTGAGTGTTATTTCTTAAAGTGTCTAACGTTTGTCAAGGTCAATTAAGAAAAGACTTTCAAAAATGTACTACCCACGACGGGACTCGAACCCGCGATCACCGGCTATCAACACTGTCTTTGTTTAGGAGGCCGGTGCCTTATCCATTGGGCCACGTGGGCTTGGCAAATATAACTTGTTTTCTACACTTGGGATAACAAACTCTTCTAAACAGTGAAACACCCGAATTTCTTGATGACTGGAGATACAGTATGATTTCTCTACACTGGTGCGCGTTAAAGAAAGCGATTACAAATCTATTAATGTTAAATATAAAGGAAATGTGAGTGTCATTTCTTAAAGTGTCTACCCTTTGTCAAGGTCAATTAAAAAAAAGACTTTCAAAAATGTACTACGCACGACGTGACTCGAACCCGCAATCCCCGGCTATCAACACTGTCTTTGTTTAGGAGGCCGGTGCCTTATCCATTGGGCCACGTGGGCTTGACAAATACAAGCTGTTTTCTACACTTGGGATAACAAACTCTTCTAAACAGTGAAACACCCGAATTTCTTGATGACTGGAGATACAGTATGTTTTCTCTACACTGGTGCGCGTTAAAGAAAGCGATTACAAATCTATTAATGTTAAATATAAAGGAAATGTGAGTGTCATTCCTTAAAGTGTCTAACGTTTGTCAAGGTCAATTTAAGAAAAGACTTTCAAAAATGTACTACCCACGACGGGACTCGAACCCGCAATCCCCGGCTATCAACATTGTCTTTGTTTAGGAGGCCAGTGACTTATCCATTGGGCCACGTGGGCTTGGTAACTGTTTTCTGGATGACTGGAGATAAAGTTTGTTTTCTCTACACTGGTGCGCGTTAAAGAAAGCGATTACAAATCAATTTGTGTTATCTAAAGCAAATGTGAGTGTTATTTCTTAAAGTGTCTACCCTTTGTCAAGGTCAATTAAAAAAAAGACTTTCAAAAATGTACTGCGCACGACGTGACTCGAACCCGCAATCCCCGGCTATCAACACTGTCTTTGTTTAGGAGGCCGGTGCCTTATCCATTGGGCCACGAGGACTTGGCAAATACAAGCTGTTTTCTCCACTTGGGATAACAAACTCTTCTAAACAGTGAAACACCCGAATTTCTTGATAACTGGAGATACAGTATGTTTTCTCTACACTGGTGCGCGTTACAGAAAGCGATTACAAATCCATTTGTGTTATCTAAAGCAAATGTGAGTGTCATTTCTTAAAGTGTCCACTTTTTGTGAAGGTCAATTTAAGAAAAGACTTTCAAAAATGTACTACCCACGACGGGACTCGAACCCGCATTCCCCGGCTATCAACACTGTCTTTGTTTATTAGGCCGATGCCTTATCCATTTGGTCACGTGGGGTTGACAAATACAAGCTGTTTTCTACGCTTTGGATAACAAATTCTTCTAAACAGTGCAACACCCGAATTTCTTGATTACTGGAGATACGGTATGTTTTCTCTACACTGGTGCGCGTTACAGAAAGCGATTACAAATCCATTTGTGTTAAATATAAAGCAAATGTGAATGTCATTTCTTAAAGTGTCTACCGTTTGTCAAGTTCAATTAAAGAAAAGACAATATCAACATACGTCTGACTCTTAATGTCTTAAGGCAAAGATTTGGACGTTTCGTCTCATTGCTGCATGAATATTATCCCAGACGTATTGATGATAATCAAATTCATCAACACCTGTATCGTGTTCACAGTGTTTCATATGTATGTCAAGTTCACACACGAGAGGAACATGATCTAAAGTAGCAATATCGGATACACTCAAGTGTTTTATGCGTTGAAATAATGAAATAAATGAAATAACTGCGGCATGGTATCTCAGTAGGCTCGCGCTATAAATCGGCATCAGTCCGGACGAGTGGAAGCAGCCGCACGCACGCACGCACGCACGCACGCCGCTATACAAGCGCAATAATCTTGGACGCGACGTTAAACCCTATTTCACCTCACCTCTCTATCCCTACTTTCTCCTCCTCATCAGCGCCTGGTATAACAAGCTTATCATCGAGCACCTCCCTCACCAGCTTCTCACAGTCGCCCCACGTCTCTCTATCCCCACCCTGCTTCTCGGGGATACCGTAAAACACTCGACTGTCTCTGCGAGATCTGTTTTCTAAGTCATCAGTTTTATTTGTCAGAGTGTTTGTTTTCGTGGTCAACGAATCTGTAAGTGATTCCACTTGCAGTTTGAGTGTCTTTACTTTATCATATCCTCGAGCTCACTTACAGTTGGCTTCTGTGGGCCGGGGTGTGTCTCCACATCCCCACACCTAGTGACAGTAAGCAGCGCCAGCACGAAAACCGTCGCAATGAAGTTGCTAATGGGGACTTCAACCGTGGTTTCCTATGACAAAATTACCTATTTCCACACTCCAGGTGTTTAGGTCCACGCCCACGTCGTTTCCGGGAGTCACAGTGTCGTCTTTATAACTTATTCAGATTGTTTTGGTCAGTGTTTACAGTTGTTTCTCAACATGGGAGGTTACCCCAGCGCGAAAAGGTTTATCATATTGATATAGAATAAGCAGACATGTTCAAATGGCTGACAACAAGCCTTTCTGTCTTACAAGTTTGGACTTCTGACATGGCCCAATAATATTGTCTAGAAGTTGGAATAAACGGGTCAACAGGAAGTCGCTACTCTGGACTTGCATTTGATTGGAGTGACGGGCAACAAAGGAAGCAACAAAGGAACAACGATGACTTGACAAGTTCAGTCGTTCTCTCGTCACGCAATGCTGTGCTGTAAAACAAGACAGATGTCGGTCTTTTGGGGAATTTATTCAAAGCTGTTAGAACACTCTGTAAACACTATACATTTGTTATCTTGCTTATATGCGATACAAAAAGTTACTTGATAGTTACATTGTAACATAAACCACATATGTACCAGTATTTCTTTACCTGTACGTTGTCGGTACATTGTATTTGCTCTTATAAACCTTGTACATATAACATCTACATATATCTAACCACCTGAATCACGAATACAAACTAAATGCAATGATTAAATACTTGTAGCATTGAAATGTATGTTACAGGAACTGGCCATGTGGTTGACAAACATTTTCTTTCTATTCAAAGTTGAATTCAACAAAACATTTATTGCTGTAGCTGATTACATCAAACCCATTCAAATTGGTAGAAGATCCTTGGTAGAATAGGCCAATCACTAGATTGTTTGGGCTAGATTCGATTATTTACAGACCGCCGTCATTTTGATGCAGTATTGCTGTATGTGGCGTTTAACAACAAAGAAACAAAATTCGACGCATTTTCCAAGGTTTCACGCGGTTTTCGAACTCCCTTTAGGGTGAGAGAGGAGCGGGGTGGGGCGGAATGGGGTGTGTTGAGGTGGGGTCGCTAGCCTGCTTACCCTACGGGAGATAAGAACAAGATACACTTTACTCAATAATGATCAACACCGAACCAAGTGTGTTTCCTTCTCATCTATGCTTATTGCATATATCACATCCTTCAAAAATTGCACATCTCATACACTTGTTCGTCGCTCTCCGGTCTGAGGGATATGTTCTGGTAGTCATCCTCTTGCTCGTTATGCACCTGTCTCAGGGGTACATCCTGATACTCAACCTCTGTCGTCGTATCGTCTGCAGTGCTGCAGCCTGCCTTTTCACCTGGAGGAACAGGAGCCTTGTCATAGGCTCTGTTCTCATGGGTGTTCTCCAAATGTGCATCTAGACTTGGGAATGGTCGTCTGTTCCTTGGTCGCCTGCAAGTACAGAATGGCCTTCCTGAAAAGGGTTGTTTATTGCATGTACTGTAAACAAGGCGACCAAAACAGTTTGTCGTGAACAGAAATCCGAAACAGCCACCCTAAAGCTCCCCGGTGGATGGTTGGTTGGTTGTTTAACGCCGCACTCAGCAATATTACAGCCATATGACGGCGGTCTGTAAATAATCGAGTCTGGACCAGACAATCCAGTGATTAATATCATGAGTATCGATCCACGCAATTGGAATCGATGACATGTACCAACCAAGTCAGCAAGCCTGACCACCCGATCCTATTAGTCGCCGTTTACGACAAGCATAGTCGGCAAGCATGGGTTGCTGAAGACCTGTTCTACCCCGGATCTTAACGGGTCTCCCTGATGGTAATTTACTGCACAGTGCCTTATTTGTTATGAGTTTTAGAAAATTAAATGGATTATTCATTACATTAGAAAGGACCATGGGCATAAGTAATCGTTGGAAAGATGTGCCCATACATTTAAAATAAACTTTATCTTTGTCTCACATGTATATGATGATATGCGTACATACGAAATACATAAAGAATTATGGAAATATTTTTTAACATTCCTAACAGTTAATTATCACACTAAACATGTTTATGTCATTTGCCCATATTCAGAACAGAGGCCACGTCCTGTCCTAGACTGGTTTACCTGCCCTACAACGCTTGCGCTCCTCGCATGCAGCCGCTAGGAGGCAAAGGGCAGGATACCAGTCTAGCTCTATCCGACCTATAGCGAGTTCTGCCTGTCGGGAGGGTCGGTAACAGGCCTATAGCATATCGCTATGCGGAAAACGTTGATCCAGTGTCAGTGTAGCGAGATATTAGTGAATAATTAACGTGTCAGGGTACAGAAGTAAACATATTACCATTAGGGAGGTAACTTTAATAGAGAAGTGGGGTTAATGGTTAAAATCAACAAACACACTCACAACGTTGTGGGTTTCAATTGCAACAATATCTGCTTGTCTCCATGTGCAGATCTACATCATTATAAAATAATATATAAACAACACTGTAGCTATTACTTTAAAAAAGATTAACAATGAAAACATCTTAATAGCATTACCATTCATGTATCAATGTCAACAGTATCATCTTTTTCCTCTGTGATTGAGTCCCCGACACTTTCACAATTTATGTTGAAAAAGTATGTGTTTGTTTCTTTCATAACGCCGCACCTAGCAATACTCCTATATATGAAATAGTATGAATAGCATCGCGCATCATTTCGACATTACATTATGCTTGTAGATTTATATCATAACGAGCGGTAAGCATTGTAATAGCAATAGCTGGAGTTACCTCCCTTCCACCGAGCATGGCCAAGCTCCTTCCAAGCGTGATACCTTCGTTACACTCTCGGTATAGAGAGCTCCGCGAACGGGATATCGCTGTGAGGAGCTTGGAGCAAGGCCAACCACCGGAAGTCCGCATTCATGCATGACATACTTACCTCAAGGAAAAGGTTTATCAAGAAGATCATTCTTCTTATTTATTCAGATATAAGTTCACGCAGCAACTTACAATGCTCAGGGAAGTCTTGTGAACGGCTACCATAACATTCTGGAATGATCTAACCAGATGCAGGCCTCTGATGGTAAAACTTTGAAAAGCTTAGTCATAAGCGCAATGTGTCTTTAAAATAAAATGTATATCCCTAAGCTACCGACATGAAAGAAATGTAACTGAAGCTGTAGCTGATGGTATGTTGCTCGATATCACTTAACGAGTCGATCTCCTTCCAACTGATTATGTAAACATTATATATGTGTAACGATTTATTATATGGTCTTTGTAAAGACTTTCATTTTGAACCTGATCAACATAAGACACATACAATGTAGACACAATTTATGATTATCGTCTTCAATATACAATAATAGTCACGTTTCAGTGTAGCTCACAGCTAAGCTTGTCAGTCATGGCTTCACCGTCAAAGGTCTGGTCAAATCATTTTTGATTTATGAGTGAGTGAGTTGGGTTTAATGCCGCGTTTAACAGTATTCAAAGTATATCGCCGCGTGTCAGCTTAATGTGGGAGGAAAGCCCGAAGTGATGCAGGTCTCAGACGTTTATCACTTGGGTGAAAGCCACGAGCACGGGTATGGTGCTGACAAACCTAGAAACATAATCGGGGCGAACCGGGATTCGAACCCACAATCATAGGTTTCTGGCGTGCCCAAGGGACGCAACTCTGCACAGCGAATCGCGGCGCCTTTGACGACTGGGCCACCCGTGCCCCCTTTGATTTGTGAGTTATGCATGTGTCACTTAAAACATGACATTCATGACTGAAGTGTAATCATAAGTTTTGCACCAAGTTGCACCAGCTTGATACGACATGTGCTCAGCATCCACGATGCCAATAAGATATACGCGGAACTACTGATTCTGTATCTCTATGCCCAAGGAGGACATAGATAAACAGATGCCACATGCTTCCTTATGGTACGTCGCTCAGGGTGTGAATTGTTTTAAGTAGCGAAAACCTTTCAGCAGCCTTCCAAATGTCTGGATATATTACACTTGCCTTTCACATCTCCACGCAACTGTCAGCGCAAGTACCAGGATACTCAGAACACTGCACACGCCCGTCAAAATCCACACGAGCAGGTTCGGTCCAATCTCTGGAAAACAAATGAGTCGGTGATTTAGTGAATGAAAAGCCAAATAGAATAGGATGTGCGCGATGAGTGAGTGAGTGAGTGAGTGAGTGTGGGTGGGTGGGTGGGTGAGTGAGTGAGTGAGTGACAAGCCGCAAAAGCAATAATTGATTTTACTACAACATGAATACTTGTTTCATATGTCATTGTAGGATGCTCCTTGCAAAGATTCCTACTGACGACTGACCTGTGTTACACTGTGCCCCGGTCCACCCCGGACTGCATCCATATCCACAGGCTCCAGTGACTGTGTCACATGACGTGTTGGCACTACAGTGTCCACAGCTCAATGTGCAGCCAGATCCATATCTCCCATCGGAACATTCTGATACCATTTAAAGGACGCATTGTCAGTTATCAATATCACTGTGCCAACATAATTCATAAGTGGGTTAATTTTGCAATAAGTTTGTATGGTATCCAGTGACAAATAACGCTTGAGATACAAAACCAAAAGTTTATTTAACTACGAAATTAATACTTGTTTCATTTTTGGATACTCCTTACGACTGACCTGTGTTGCACGTTGCTCCAGTCCATCCAGGTTTGCACCCCCGTGAACAGAGACCGTGTATCTTCCCACACACAGTGCCTGTTGCACAGCTGCCACACCGCGAAGAGCAGCCAGAACCGTACAGGCCGTCTCGACATCCTTCCAAGGAAAATAATTCTTGGAATGTATGTCAATTCTTAGGTGTGTGCCACATAAAAACTAATATGTATAGTGCATTTAACTAATAGCGCCAAGGAATGTATCGGCATCGGATAAAACATAACGCTTAAAACATTTACGGACATTTGTGCAGATGGTAACATGAGGAGTTTCCTGTCACAAGTTGGGCGTATGTCATAAATGTGAAAGCAATTTGAAACTATCAACCTAGGACATACCTTCTTTACACGTAGATCCCATCCAGCCTGGTTCACATCCGCCTTCACAGGCCCCGGTGACTTTGTTACAAGACGCGTTGTTCTCACAATGGCCACAACTAATTGTACAGCCAGATCCATACCTCCCATCGGAACATTCTGATATCATTTAAAGGACGCATTGTCAGTTACCAATATCACCGCTGCTCATATAATTCATAGATCATATTTGTGGTACATAGCGTGTTGTTCTTACAATGTCCACAAATATTTTTACAACGAGCTCCGGAGCTCCTTGAGCAAGGATGTATTGTAGGAAATGGTTGCCGTTACTTCCACCGAATTGGTAAAAGATCATATTCAATTCATGTTCAGATATATGCAGACACAGCAGACCTGAAAGCCAAGACCGTAACGATCGCCGTAACAATCTAATGGGGCCTTTACACAGGATGGCGACCTTTCTGCCTCCTGTGTGCGACCATAAAATGTGCCAGGTCGTCGTTGGAGGCTCAATGGAGGCAGAATGGTTGCCGAGGTCGTTCCAAAGTGGTACACGGGAGGTTCAGACATCGCCATGGACGCCGTGAATTTATGAAAACAGTCGCACAAAGGTCGCCGAGGAATGTGGTTGCTCAAAGGAGGCAGAAGGGAGCCACAGGCATTGCCATTGTTGCAGAATGAAGGCACAGTCGTCGTCGAATGGTCGCCAGGTAAAAGATGCGTTCTGTTGCAAATTTTTCCCGTCAATCTGGCTAATGCTTCTATCTCCCTTGTGCCTCCTTAGGGCGACCAACAGCGTGCACTGAACGATGACTGTGGCGACCGCTGTGCCTCCATTCGGCGACCACGGCAACCCTTGAGACACCATGGCAATGCTTCTGCCTCTTTTCTGCCTCCTTTGAGCTGCCTGTAATGGCTCCACAGTCTGCCTATAAATAGAGGGCTTGTACCTGCAGTGTTTCACTGTGGTTGCAGACGCTGAACAACTCGAGCAGTTACTGCTGAACAACTGCTGGAGCAGTTACATAGATACATGATTTTCTGGGTTCAGGCGACCATTGAGCGTCCTGGCAAGTTTTTGATCGCTCAAAGGTGGCACAAAGGTCGCAGCCCTGTGTAAAGGGGGCCTTAGTACAAAATTGGTCTTTACTGTTTTGTTAATTATATATTTACTCTGAAAAGGCCCTTTCCATAACCCAAGAAGACTTTGATATTTACAAAATATGCAGGTGATGAAGCATAACATTACCCGATTTCACACATATTCTTTCATATTCATTCTTTGATTCACATAGTTTAAGTTGGGAAAGGCAATAACACGCATCTGTGTGGGTAATAACTTACACTGTTGCGACGTTTCGGTGTAGATGCTTGCATCGTTGTCAAGCTCAGTAGAGAAATTGTCATCCATCCTTATGCGTGTTACTACTTTACCTAAATTCAGCTATGTCAATCAAAGAATAAGTAAGTCAGCAACGAGTCCACAACACTATATGATCTTGTTAACATTGACACTGATTGTACTTACTTCTGAAGACTGTCATCCGAGCGAAGATACTCACAGACCCGTTGATCTTGATAGTTGACATTGTTCCATCCTCTACTGACATGACGAAAACCTTTCCCCTGTCAGTGCAAAAATAGGTAAGTCGTTAACGTCAGAGAATAATCAGCCTCGGTCATCTGCTGTACCAGATTCTATTGGTGTAAAAGGTAAACTCCCTGCGAAAATTATACGAATCACTAAAATTCAGTGTTGACAACAAGTGTAAGCATGCCCTATCGGTACCGTTAACATCCGTCACTTAAACACTTGGCGACCCCCGTAGATCCGAGGCAGAATAGGCCTTCAGCACCCCATGTTTGTCGTAAGAGGCGATAACGGGATCGGGTGGTCAGGCTCGCTGACTTGGTTGATGCATGTCATCGTACCCCAACTGCATGGATCGATTATCATGATGTCAATCACTGGAATGTCTGATCCAGACTAGATTATTTTTCAGACCGCCGTCATATAGCTGGAATATTACTGAGTGCGGCGTTAAACAACAAAGAAACAAACACACTAAACACTTGGCATACAAAAGTAAGTGTTTGTTTATTGTCTGTCGCCGCGCAGCAGTACTCCTGCCACACGACATCGGCCTCTAAACAATGGAGTTCCGACCATGTTCTGCATAAGATCAGCTTACATTGCTTCTTCGTAAACAAGTTCAATTTATACATAGATAATAAGACAAGTTAATATGATTATACTGCTGATTCCAAATGCACATTGGTAAAATATTCAAACTTAGCTATGTTATACCTTCAAAAATTGTTTTACAGTTTCGATTCAACACGTTGTGCTCTAAGGTCGTGACATCTAAGTATGAATAAGAATCATACAAAATTAGTATGTACTCATGAGATGGGGATAGTGTTATGTTTGTTCGGCTCAGCCAATAAAAATGTTTCAGCAAGATCTAGCATATAATTAACATGTTCCCTACACACGACTTCTTGATGTATGATAATAATAAACCACCTTTCCTCTTCTGTAGTAAAGTACAGCGACCCCTCAAAAGGGAACACATAGATATAACCACTGCTGTTCCCGTAGACAGTTGTCTCTCCTGTCTTCATGTCCACTGATCCCAATTCCTTTCTTGATTTGGAGGAATAGTAAAGAACGTTAGCTGCAAAATACCATAACGTTGACCATTAACATGTTGCAATGATATTGAGTAACTTCTTTGAGAGGCATTTAGAAGTTGGAGTACTAAGTAAGGATACGATTTATGGATGAAGAACTTCTTTATTACAGTTAGAAACGACGTTTCGGTGTAGGTTCAACACTTGCTTGATAACGGTGTTAGAACCTACACCGAAACGTCGCTCCTTATTGTAATGAAGATGTTCTTTATCCATAAATCTTATCCTTACTTAATGATATTGAGTGGTTGAATTTCTAAGTTTAAATTTAATGCCAGTAAATAGTCTCAATAACGACAGCTTTGACAGATAGTGAACTGTTTTGAAGAATTCGAAATGTCATTGTACATCATTCTGGAGTTTAACTGGTGACGCTTATTCAACTTTTCATGCCACTGATCAGATATTCAGAGGCTACTTTTTGCAGGATAGTTAAGAGGAGAAGAAACAGAAGAAGTAGATAAAGCTATCGTGTTGAAGGTTGTGTTTTTCACAGATTCCCTCTGCTGAAAAGACACAAAACACGCCGAGTCCATCATATTCCATGCCACAAGATGTTGTTTGTAGAACATTGTTTGACAAAATGATACACAGAGAAACCCGATAACTCCGGACGATAAGGTATCCGGTAAAAAATTAGAGGATGAACAAATTTCTAAATTAACGATTATTGTTGAAGAGTAATAATCCTTTGGTCAACAAGAACGTTCAAAACTAAATCGGAGGGATTTCCGGACTAACGAGGTTTCACATTTTCTGTACACGTTTCACGAAATGCAGGACTACACTAACAAGCAAGGGTTAACAATATTACAAAAATATGATCAAAATATTGTGGTAATGCAAAGCCCAAAGACAATTTCCTTAACCATTATCTACCGGAAAACAGTCAATGGGAATTAGGTAAGTGGACATTGTATAAAATACGGTCCATATGATTCAGCTTCCTGTTTTCCTATTTATATCGCGGGGCGGTCGGGTAGCCTAGTGGTTAAAGCGTTCGCTCGTCACGCCGAAGACCCGGGTTCGATTCCCGACATGGGTACAATGTGTGTCCCCCGCCGTGATATTGCTGGAATATTGCTAAAAGCGGCGAAAAACCATACTCACTCACTCACTCACTCACTATTTATATTTCCCAAATAAACATCAAACATTTAGGCCTTTTTGTAGCGTTCGTCTGTTGAAACTTGCTACATAGATCAGACTAATGAGGCACTAGTTCCTTTTGGTGATTTGGGATTTTTTTTTTTTTCATTTTTTTGACTTGTTACAACAGCATTCCAACTAAACTCAGAATTCATTGCAAATATTCCTTCCAGAAATTACCTGAGCTCTACTTTTTGTTAATATGAAACCAGATTACCGGAGGTACATAAGCTCACGTGTTTTAGTGATAACAGCCATGTTAGTCCTGTGTCAAAACCATTGAAGTTACGTGATGGAACTGGAGAATTTGTATTCACACAACAGACTAGCGATGCCTTTCATTTAAATGAATGCCTTTGAGAAACTTCAAAGCAGTAATGCTTTGATTAACCACAACCTTCAGTCTTTTATAATCATCACGGTTTGAATTCCTATATATAAAGCGTTCATAAATGCAGTAATGCACACATTTGTTCTTTGTATCGATGCATTTAAAACATTGCCCAGTTATTATTATTTCACAAGTGCCGTATTTTCCAACTGGCTTTAACCTTTCCTAAGTGGTCATGTTTGCTAGGTTTGGGATTTGCCTTCAATAGGATTTCAAGCTATTATTTAGGGTCAAAATATGTTTGTAGGATTCTTCATATTATAATAGGCAGTTGGTAGACAAAATAGGATAGTCAAATTATGCCAGAAGGAATTTTGGAAGTTTCCAAATTTACCACTATCGCCAGCAAAAGCCCATGACATAAATGCTGGTACACCATCACAACATAACTACTTCAGTAGTATAGGGGACATTCAAGATAATTAGTTTGCAATGTGGCGTCAGAAGTATTTTGGGAATGATATCGTTATTTGACAAACCAAACGTTCGATGAGGAAAGAATATTTCAGGACATGGCTGACAGTTTTGGTATATACAAGTGGTGGTGGGTTTGTTGTTTAACGCCGCACTCAGCAATATTCCAGCTATATGACGGCGGTCTGTATAAATAATCGAGTCTCGACCAGTCAATCCAGAGATTGATATCATGAGCATCCATCCACGCAATTGGGATCGATGACATGCATCAACCACGTCAGCGAGCCTGACCACCCGATCCCACTAGTCGCCTCTTATGACAAGCATAGTCACCTTTTACGGCAAGCATGGATTGCTGAACACATATTCTACCCCGGATCTTCATGGGTCACAGTGATCAAGTACTTGTAGGAAAAAACTTCACACCAAAAGCCGTCCTTAAAAATATGAGAACAACACTGCGGAAAGATGGCCTTTCTTGTACCACAGTAAAAACCATAAAAAAGTGGGCAGCAGAGTTTAAGCGTGTTGGGAGAGACTTGAAAACAACTCTGACACTGGAAGGGCTGTCATGTCAGCAAAACAATTATCCAGAGAATCCAAGCTATAATGATGCCCGACCGGCGAATGACAGCGTCATATTGCTTGTTCAGCGGGCATTTCACAACGATGACGTCATAGCAGCTGTGAAGAAGTTATTGGACAGCCGACAGAAGGGCTTCTGCCTTTGATAGTGTGTATATCCTACATCGGTACATTATTTATGGACTTGTTATATCAATTTACCTTTTGGGTCGAATTTTACTGTTGTTTCTTTCACAGGTAAAGATGTTGACCCGGTGCCATCATAATTCATTATCATTAAACCTGATGAACCAGCCACAATTAACTTCCTGCAATTTTGAAAACAAAGTTATTTTTCAATGGACACTATTTTAGACAAGGGATGAATATTAATATCACCATTCAGGAATAAAAGAAATGCTTGTTTCTGAGAATGAAATTAAACGCCGAAGCTGACATTTCGAAAAAAATGTTATTTTCTAAAGGTGACACACTCTGCTGAAAAGGTTAAGTTACGACACTGATTTCTTACTTTGTTTCTGCATCAATCGCAATTGTAGTTGGACTAGAGAGTGAATCACGGACTTGTGTGGTCACTTTTGTTGAGACATCAATTTTGGACAATGATGAGCCAATCACAATGAATAGCACCCTCAACGACGAATCTATGGCTAATCCATATGGGTCTGAAAATAGGTGTAAAATGCGTATCATCTCAAAATTTTACTTGTTCCAGTTTTAATGATATTAGATCGTTTACTCAGATACGAAACCTGTCTTAAGTCAAGATATTCGTCAAGGTCGCGTCAGGTGAACAGCGAAAGCAGGCGGCCCAGTGAAATTGAAGGATGAGGGGGGTCTTGAGTTGATCAGAGTGTGTGAGTGAGTTTGATTTCACGCCGCTTTTAGCAATATTCCAATATCACGAGGGACACCAGAAACGGACTTCACACATTGTACCCATGTTGCTTTCTAAAACAATTCGGCTTCGTTTTTTTATCAGAATCGTGTTATGTCAAAGAAAACTGCCACAAAATAGTGGTCTTTTTGAGCGTAGAGGCGGTGGTGTAGCCTAGTGGTCAAAGCGTTCGCTCGTCACGCCGAAGACCCGGGTTCGATTCCCCATATGGGTACAATCTGTGAAGCCCATTTCTGGTGTTCCCCCCGCCTTGATAAAGCGGCGTAAAACCATAATCACTCACTCTGATCGACTCAAGAACCCCCTCATCCTTCATTTTGATTGGGCCGCCACCTTGCGCTGTTCACCTAACGCGACCTTGACGCATATCTTGACGCAGGCAGGTTTCGTAGTGCTCTCAAACGCCAGGATTTATTAAATATCAACAACAATATAATTTCAGGGCGTTATTTTTTCACCTGATGATGACTCCCATTAGGTGGGATAGCCTGGTCGTAACACGTTTGCTTGTCCCGACGACATCCGGGTGATATTCCCAACATATTTAAATGTGTGAAACCCATTTCTGGTGTGTTGAATATTGCTGCAATCTTGACAATGACAAAGGAATACTTAGAAAATATATCAAACTACAAAACGAGGGAACTTGTCAAAGAAGAGAGAAATACCGGTTGTAAATGTCTTCCACTTGCTTTCATGGTCTGCTCCAGAAGTTCTGACTCTGGAAACAGAGTCCAGGGCAAAGTCAGTCCAGTAGATAAAATCTTCCACCGGATCATAGACAGGACACCGTGGCGATGGTGCAGATACAGGCAATGTGCGGCAGCTGATATATTCCTCAATGTTGCACAGGGTTACCTTTCCCTGGACAGCATTACCACTGTCTGTTAAGACCATCACTTCAGAAGATCCTACAAAGACCATAACGTATTGAGTATTAACACAATCTCGACATTTGTAAGCTAATGCCTTGGTAGCACTTTTGGTGCGTAAGAGGCGACTATCGGGATCGAGGGGTCAGGCTCGCTGACTTATTTGATGCATGTCATCTATTCCAATTGTGTGGATCGATGCTCATGTCAGTCACTGGATTGTCTGGTCCAGACTCAATTATTTACAGACCACCGTCATTTAGCTGGGATATTGCTGAGTGCAGTGTTAAACATCAAACAAACAAACAAAACAAAACTTTTGGTGCACTGATCAAGATCTGCATCTGCATCTTAACAGGTGACACTCCTTGATGCTAAAGTAAGCACATATTAACTTCTCAGAGGAGTTTTCTATGATGGCAGAGGGGGGGGGGGGGGGGGGAGGGGGGTGTGTCGGCCTCGGCCCACCTTACAATAGAGGTAAGGTGAAATGGGGTTTAGCGTGGCATTAAAAAATATTGCACCTCCAAAGCGTGAATGCATGTGTGTGTGTGTGTGTTCGTGTGTGCGTTTGTGTGTGCAACATGGATACCTCAGTCAGACACAGTATTCTGTCTCCGACCCGACCTGTCCTTGTTTCACCCCCTTCATGCCGAGCAACAATTTTTTTCCATGACGCGGCCCTGGATCGTTGGTTGGTTGGTTGGTTGGTTTGTACTTTAACGCCGCACTCAGCAATATTCCAGCTGATCAGACAATCAGACAATCCAGTGATCGATAGCATGAGCATCGATCCACGCAATTGGGATCGATGACATGCATCAAGCAAGTCAGCGAACATGACCACCCGATCCCGTTAGTCGCCTTTTACGGCAAGCATGGGTTGCTGAATACCTATTCTACCCCGGATCTTGCCCTGGATCGGAACACAGACATTCCGCTATCCGGGCAGACGGTCAATCTACTAGACCACACAGAGCGCGATAGAGCAATAGTGCGATGCGACAGATCAAGGGCACCCCTTCGCTCTGCCTCATCACACTGTCGCCCAGTCAGGTAAGGCGATAATACAATGGCCCCTCTCGGCCAGCATATATGCTTTTAAGGTGAGGTGAGGTGAAATGGGGTTTAACGTCGCGTCCAAGATTATAGCACTTATATAGCGACGTGCATGTACGTGTGTGTGTTTGTGTGGCTGCTTGTACTAGTCCGGAATGATGCCGATGTATAGTGCTAGCACACTGAGATACTATGCCGCAGTTTAACATGAATACCCCACTCAGACACAGTATACTGACTCCGAGCCGACCAGTCCTCTTTTTTTAGCCCCTAAATGCCGAGCACCAGACAGGGTAACAACAAGTACCATCTTTAAACGTCTTTTGGTATGTCGCGGCCGGGGATCGAACCCCGGACATTCCGCTCTCCGGGCGGACGCTCTGCTTTTAAGGACGGCGGGGTATCCTAGTTGTTAATGCTATCAAAGATTGCCAATTCATTTTGGATAGTAATACTGTATTAGAATTATAAATGAAACTGCTATAACTTTGAAAACCATGAAGTACCACAATTGTTAAAAAGTTGTTGTTGTTGACCAATTTATATCATGTACACAGCTCCACCGACCCGTGAAGATTCCGGGTTAGAAATGGTCTTCAGCAACCCATGCTATCGAGGTCGGGTGGTCAGGCTCGCTGACTTGGTTGATGAATGTCATCGTATCTCATTTATATGGATCGATGCTCATGACTTCAACCACTGGATTGTCTGGTCCAGACTCGATTATTTACAGACCGCCGTCCTATAGCTGGGGTATTGCTGAATGCGGCGTTTAACAACTAGCAAACAAACACACCTTCACCTGCCAATGCCACCCTTTACCTAAATTTATATCTATGCTACACTTCATATAACATTGTAGACCTGAAGACTATGTACTCCCTCTCCAGCTATCTATACCACCTGTAAAGTCAAGAATAACAAAGATTGCCTGTTCATCTTGGATATTATTATTGTATTGGGACTACAAATGTCAAAACAAATAACTTTTTTTTGAAAACCATGACGTGATATCATTGTCAAATAACCGTTGCTGCTGATTAAGTTGACTATGATGTACACACCTTCACCTGTCAGTGCTATCTATTTAAATTTGTTGCTATGGCACGCTTCATATATCATTGTAATTGATCTGTAGTTGTAATAAATTGAATTTGATTTGAATTGAGTAGAGGTTGAAAGCTATCGCTCGTCACGCCGAAAGCCCAGAACCGATTTCATTGATATAGTGTGTTAAGCCCATTTCGAAGTGATATCACGGGGAGGTGCCGAAAGAGGCGTAAAACCATACTCACTCATCCCTTTCTTGCGGCGTTAGTTTGACGCCAACGTCAGCAATATTCCAGTCATATCTAATCTGTTTATTCAGTACATGAGTGGGCCAGCGGCCCATAGTACAATTCGGTTCACCAGACATGTATAAAAATACAACTGTGTACACCTAAATACACAACAGCAAGGCATTCATAGATAAAGAATATTACTTCTGCAAAAATGAATTCCTTAACTTAAAAGCGTGGTAAATATAACAAGCCAGACTTCTAATTGTTGACTGATGCAGAGACGACATAAGTATGTAAAATTGTTCTATTGATGGATTTACATAATATTTTTGAGGAATATATGTCACTCGGAGAGCATAATATTTTTCACAAACCAATACAAAATGGTATTCAGACTCAACATAGCCTGTTTTACAAACCATACATAACCTTCGCTGTCTTGGGATACCAAAATATCTCCCGGTTTCTATGTGGAGCGAGTGGGAGCTAGCTCTAAAACGTGCCAGTGCAACGCGAAACTTATTGATTGTAATAGCCGATAAATAAAATTCCCTGCTAAACCTAAATTTATAACAAAGATATGATGAAGACGTCCTGATACTAATATGTGCTGGGCAAACAGGCTACGTAACAGAGACTAACCACCTGCTCCTGGGGTTACTACTTGAGATTCCCAGGGTCTGGATTCCGGGTTCAAATTGATCCCTAACAACCTATGCTGGTCGTAAGAGGTGACTTCAGGTATGGCGGACAGTGTCGGGGACGTGGTTGATGATTGTACATCGATTACGTATCAAATGTTTGCACATGATTCGGCAAATGTTCAGACGTATCTTCTACCAGCAGCAACTATTTAAACCATTTTATACAAGGCTATCCTTTGTAACGTTTCGTAAAGGACACACAATGGGTACATACCATGGCTTGGGCTGACTGTTAGTGCCACAGCATAAACGATGAAAGGTAAGAACATCTTCATGTTGTGATCCAGATCTGGACAAACACCAGACACTTAATAGTTGTGTTCACGAGGATTAAACAAGGATTTAAATCACTATACTGTATTTAGTCTTGACTTAACACAATGAAGTGAATGTCATTGGAAGATACATTTGACATCCTCGTACAGTTTGAGAGCCACAAACCAATGATTTATTTAGGGGTCTTGAAGGATGTCACACAATATAGGCTCAAAGTACACATCCTCATCGTCCCACACTTACATCCAACACAACAATAACTGTCATCCGTTCGCACAACTGACATCATCGTTCACGTTTGATAGCCGTAATCAGTTTAAGCTCCATGGAAACGAAATCACGTCACACAAAATGGACTAACATGAAACGTCGCCACATGCTTATCCTTGTAGTTAATGCATACTTCACGTCCAAACTGTATTTTGGGGATCGCGAATGCTATGCTTGGCTGGGTATTTGATTTCTCTACACTTGAGGAATTATCGGTTGACAAATTGGTATGGAACTTTTTACACTAATTTAAAAATATATTAGCATTGAGATCGGTCATGTCATAATTCACGTGATATTGGTTCGTGTAAACATTGGATGCACTCTGGTTGTTGACTGCTAGTGTACTAGCTTAAGAATACAAAAAAAAGAAAAGAAAATGAAACAACATTATATAACACTATTGATTCTCATTGTCAATTCGTATTACCCTTGTCTTGATAGTGTCCCTCTTGTCTTGTGGTGTCCCCCTTGTCGTGCATGTCCCCCTTGTCTTGTGGTGTCCCCCTTGTCGTGCATGTCCCCCTTGTCTTGTGGTGTCCCCCTTGTCGTGCATGTCCCCCTTGTCTTGTGGTGTCCCCCTTGTCGCGCATGTCCCCCTTGTCTTGTGGTGTCCCCTGGTCTTGTGGTGATCCCTTGTCTTGTGGTGTCCCCTTGTCTTGTCATGTCCCCCTTGTCTTGTGGTGTCCCCCTTGTCGTGCATGTCCCCCTTGTCTTGTGGTGTCCCCTGGTCTTGTGGTGATCCCTTGTCTTGTGGTGTCCCCTTGTCTTGTCATGTCCCTCTCGTCTTGTGGTGTCCCCCTTGTCGTGCATGTCCCCCTTGTCTTGTGGTGTCCCCTGGTCTTGTGGTGATCCCTTGTCTTGTGGTGTCCCCTTGTCTTGTCATGCCCCCGTGTCTTGTGGTGTTCCCCTTGTCTTGTCATGCCCCCTGTCTTGTGATGTCCCCTTGTCTTGTGATGTCCACTTGTCTTGTCATGCCCCCTGTGTTGTCATGTCCCCTTGTCTTGTCATGTCCCTCTTGTCTTGTGGTGTCCCCCTTGTCGTGCATGTCCCCCTTGTCTTGTGGTGTCCCCTGGTCTTGTGATGATCCCTTGTCTTGTGGTGTCCCCTTGTCTTCTCATGCCCCCGTGTCTTGTGGTGTTCCCCTTGTCTTGTCATGCCCCCTGTCGTGTGATGTCCCCTTGTCTTGTGATGTCCACTTGTCTTGTCATGCCCCCTGTCATGTCATGTCCCCTTGTCTTGTGGTGTCTCCTTCTCTTTTCATGTCCCCTTGTCTTGTCATGTCCCCTTGTCTTGTCATGTCCCCTTGTCTTGTCATGTCCCCTTGGCTTGTGGTGATCCCTTGTCTTGTGGTGTCCCCTTGTCTTGTGGTGTCCCCTTGTCTTGTCATGCCCCCTGTCTTGTGATGTCCACTTGTCTTGTCATGTCCAACTGTCTTGTCATGTCCCCTTGTCTTGTCATGTCCCCTTGGCTTGTGGTGATCCCTTGTCTTGTGGTGTCCCCTTGTTTTGTGGTGATCCCTTGTCTTGTGGTGTCACCTTGTCTTGTCATGCCCCCGTGTCTTGCCATACATGCCCTCTTGTCTTGTGGTGTCCCCTTGTCTTGTGGTGTCCCCTTGTCTTGTCATGCCCCTTGTCTTGCCATGCATGCCCTCTTGTCTTGTGATGTCCCCTTGGCTTGTGATGCCCCCTTGTCTTGTTGTGATCCCTTATATTGTCATGCCCCCTTGTCTTGCCATACATGCCCTCTTGTCTTGTGGTGTCCCCTTGTCTTGTGGTGTCCCCTTGTCTTGTGATGTCTCCTTGTCTTGTGGTGCCCCCTTGTCTTGTGATGTCCCCTTGTCTTGTGGTGTCACCTTGTCTTGTCATGCCCCCTTGTCTTGCCATACATGCCCTCTTGTCTTGTGGTGTCCCGTTCTCTTGTTGTGTCCCCTTGTCTTGTCATGCCCCCTTGTCTTGCCATGCATGTCCTCTTGTCTTGTGATGTCCCCTTGTCTTGTTGTGATCCCTTATATTGTCATGCCCCCTTGTCTTGCCATACATGCCCTCTTGTCTTGTGGTGTCCCCTTGTCTTGTGGTGTCCCCTTGTCTTGTGATGTCTCCTTGTCTTGTGGTGCCCCCTTGTCTTGTCATGTCCCCTTGTGTTGCCATACATGCCCCCTTGTCTTGTGGTGTCCCCTTCTCTTGTTGTGATCCCTTGTCTTGTCATGCCCCCTTGTCTTGTGATGTCCCCTTGTCTTGTGATGTCCCCTTGTCTTGTGGTGTCACCTTGTCTTGTCATTCCCCCTTGTCTTGCCATCCATGCGCTCTTGTCTTGTGGTGTCCCCTTGTCTTGCGATGTCCCCTTGTCTTGTGGTGTCACCTTGTCTTGTCATTCCCCCTTGTCTTGCCATCCATGCGCTCTTGTCTTGTGGTGTCCCCTTGTCTTGTGGTGTCACCTTGTTTTGTTGTGATCCCTTATCTTGTCATTCCCCCTTGTCTTGTCATACGTGCCCTCTTGTCTTGTAGTGTCCCCTTGTCTTGTTGTGATCCCTTGTCTTGTCATACATGCCCCCTTGTCTTGTGATGTCCACTTGTCTTGCCATACATGCCCTCTTGTCTTGTGGTGTCCCCTTGTCTTTTTGTGATCCCTTATCTTATCATGCCCCCATGTCTTGTGATGTCCCCTTGTCTTGTGGTGTCCCCTTGTCTTGTGGTGTCCCCTTGTCTTGTGGTGTCCCCTTGTCTTGTGATGTCCCCTTGTCTTGTCATGCCCCCTTTCCTTGTGATGTCCCCTTGTCTTGTGGTGTCCCCTTGTCTTGTTGTGATCCCTTATCTTGTCTTGCCCCCTGTCTTGTGGTTTCCCCTTGTCTTTTCTTGTGGTGATCCCTTGTCTTGTCATGCCCCCTTGTCTTGAGGTGATTCCTTGTCATGTCATGTCCCCTGTCTTGTGGTTTCCCTTGTCTTGTCATGTCCCCTTGTCTTGCCATACATGCCCTCATGTCTTGTGATGTCCCTTTGTCTTGTGGTGTCCCCTTGTCTTGTGGTGTCCCCTTGTCTTGTGGTGTCCCCTTGTCTTGTGGTGTCCCCTTATCTTGTCATGCCCCCTTGTCTTGCCATACAGGCCCTCATGTCTTGTGATGTCCCCTTGTCTTGTGGTGTCCCCTTGTCTTGTGGTGTCCCCTTGTCTTGTGATGTCCCCTTGTCTTGTCATGCCCCCTTGTCTTGTGATGTCCCCTTGTCTTGTGGTGTCCCCTTGTCTTGTTGTGATCCCTTATCTTGTCTTGCCCCCTGTCTTGTGATGTCCCCTTGTCTTGTAATGCCCCCTTGTCTTGAGGTGATTCCTTGTCATGTCATGTCCCCTGTCTTGTGGTTTCCCTTGTCTTGTGATGTCCCATTGTCTTGTCATGCCCCCTTGTCTTGAGATGATCCTTTGTCTCGTGGTGTCCCCTTGTCTTGTGGTGTCCCCTTGTCTTGTGATGCCCCCTTGTCTTGTGATGTCCCATTGTCTTGTTATGCCCCCTTGTCGTGTCATGCCCCCTTGTCTTGTGGTGATCCCTTTTCTTGTCATACCCCCTTGTCTTGTGATGTCCCCTTGTCTTGTGATGTCCCCTTGTTTTGTCATGCCCCCTTGTCTTGAGGTGATCCCTTGTCTTGTCATGTCCCCTTCTCTTGTGATGTCCCCTTGTCTTGTAGTGTCCCCTTGTCTTGTGGTGTCCCCTTGTCTTGTTATGCCCCCTTGTCGTGTCATGCCCCCTTGTCTTGAGGTGATCCCTTGTCTTGTCATGTCCCCTTGTCTTGTGATGTCCCCTTGTTTTGTCATGCCCCCTTGTCTTGAGGTGATCCCTTGTCTTGTCATGTCCCCTTCTCTTGTGATGTCCCCTTGTCTTGTGGTGTCCCTTTCTCTTGTGGTGTCCCCTTGTCTTGTGATGCCCCCTTCTCTTGAGGTGATCCCTTGTCTTGTGATGTCCCCTTGTCTTGTCATTCCCCCTTGTCTTGAGGTGATCCCTTGTCTTGTGATGTCCCCTTGTCTTGTGATGTCCCCTTGTCTTGTGATGTCCCCTTCTCTTGTGATGTCCCCTTGTCTTGTGGTGTCCCCTTGTCTTGTGGTGTCCCCTTGTCTTGTGATGCCCCCTTGTCTTGAGGTGATCCCTTGTCTTGTGATGTCCCCTTGTCTTGTCACGCCCCCTTCTCTTGAGGTGATCCCCTTGTCTTGTGATGTCCCCTTGTCTTGTGGTGTCCCCTTGTCTTGTGGTGTCCGTTTGTCTTGTGATGCGCCCTTGTCTTGTGGTGTCCCCTTGTCTTGTGGTGTCCGCTTGTCTTGTGATGCGCCCTTGTCTTGTGATGTACGATTGTCTTGTCATGCCCCCTTGTCTTGTCATGTCCCCTTCTCTTGAGGTGATCCCCTTGTCTTGTGATGTCCCCTTGTCTTGTGGTGTCCCCTTGTCTTGTGGTGTCCGCTTGTCTTGTGATGCGCCCTTGTCTTGTGATGTACGATTGTCTTGTCATGCCCCCTTGTCTTGTCATGTCCCCTTGTCTTGTGGTGTCCCCTCGTCTTGTCATGTCCCCTTGTCTTGAGGTGATCCCTTGTCTTGTCATGCCCCCTTGTCTTGTGATGTCCCCTTGTCTCGTGGTGTCCCCTTGTCTTGTGATGTCCCCTTGTCTTGTGATGCCCCCTTGTCTTGAGGTGATCCCTTGTCTTGTCATGCCTCCTTGTCTTGTGATGTCCCCTTTTCTTGTCATGCACCCTTGTCTTGAGGTGATCCCTTGTCTTGTCATGCCCCCTTGTCTTGTCATGCCCCCTTGTCTTGTGATGCCCCTTGTCTTGTTATGCCCCCTTGTCGTGTCATGCCCCCTTGTCTTGAGGTGATCCCTTGTCTTGTCATGCCCCCTGTCTTGTGGTTTCCCCTTGTCTTTCTTGAGGTGATCCCTTGCCTTGTCATGTCCCCTTGTCTTGTGATGTCCCCTTGTCTTGTCATGCCCCCTTCTCTTGTGATGTCCCATTGTCTTGTCATGCCCCCTTGTCTTGAGGTGATCCCTTGTCTTGTCATGCCCCCTGGTCTTGTGATGTCCCCTTGTCTCGTGGTGTCCCCTTGTCTTGTGATGTCCCCTTGTCTTGTGATGCCCCCTTGTCTTGAGGTGATCCCTTGTCTTGTCATGCCTCCTTGTCTTGTGATGTCCCCTTTTCTTGTCATGCACCCTTGTCTTGAGGTGATCCCTTGTCTTGTCATGTCCCCTTGTCTTGTCATGCCCCCTTGTCTTGTGATGCCCCTTGTCTTGTTATGCCCCCTTGTCTTGTCATGCCCCCTTGTCTTGAGGTGATCCCTTGTCTTGTCGTGCCCCCTGTCTTGTGGTTTCCCCTTGTCTTTCTTGAGGTGATCCCTTGCCTTGTCATGTCCCCTTGTCTTGTGATGTCCCCTTGTCTTGTGGTGTCCCCTTGTCTTGTCATGTCCCCTTGTCTTGAGGTGATCCCTTGTCTTGTCATGCCCCCTTGTCTTGTGATGTCCCCTTGTCTCGTGGTGTCCCCTTGTCTTGTGATGTCCCCTTGTCTTGTGATGCCCCCTTGTCTTGAGGTGATCCCTTGTCTTGTCATGCCTCCTTGTCTTGTGATGTCCCCTTTTCTTGTCATGCACCCTTGTCTTGAGGTGATCCCTTGTCTTGTCATGCCCCCTTGTCTTGTCATGCCCCCTTGTCTTGTGATGCCCCATTGTCTTGTTATGCCCCCTTGTCGTGTCATGCCCCCTTGTCTTGAGGTGATCCCTTGTCTTGTCATGCCCCCTGTCTTGTGGTTTCCCCTTGTCTTTCTTGAGGTGATCCCTTGCCTTGTCATGTCCCCTTGTCTTGTGATGTCCCCTTGTCTTGTCATGCCCCCTTCTCTTGTGATGT
Source organism: Haliotis rufescens (assembly GCF_023055435.1). Lineage (NCBI taxonomy): Eukaryota > Metazoa > Mollusca > Gastropoda > Lepetellida > Haliotidae > Haliotis > Haliotis rufescens. The sequence goes on along the minus strand of NW_025963779.1, from coordinate 62,924,535 downwards.
CCCATTGTCTTGTCATGCCCCCTTGTCTTGAGGTGATCCCTTGTCTTGTCATGCCCCCTGGTCTTGTGATGTCCCCTTGTCTCGTGGTGTCCCCTTGTCTTGTGATGTCCCCTTGTCTTGTGATGCCCCCTTGTCTTGAGGTGATCCCTTGTCTTGTCATGCCTCCTTGTCTTGTGATGTCCCCTTTTCTTGTCATGCACCCTTGTCTTGAGGTGATCCCTTGTCTTGTCATGTCCCCTTGTCTTGTCATGCCCCCTTGTCTTGTGATGCCCCTTGTCTTGTTATGCCCCCTTGTCTTGTCATGCCCCCTTGTCTTGAGGTGATCCCTTGTCTTGTCGTGCCCCCTGTCTTGTGGTTTCCCCTTGTCTTTCTTGAGGTGATCCCTTGCCTTGTCATGTCCCCTTGTCTTGTGATGTCCCCTTGTCTTGTGGTGTCCCCTTGTCTTGTCATGTCCCCTTGTCTTGAGGTGATCCCTTGTCTTGTCATGCCCCCTTGTCTTGTGATGTCCCCTTGTCTCGTGGTGTCCCCTTGTCTTGTGATGTCCCCTTGTCTTGTGATGCCCCCTTGTCTTGAGGTGATCCCTTGTCTTGTCATGCCTCCTTGTCTTGTGATGTCCCCTTTTCTTGTCATGCACCCTTGTCTTGAGGTGATCCCTTGTCTTGTCATGCCCCCTTGTCTTGTCATGCCCCCTTGTCTTGTGATGCCCCATTGTCTTGTTATGCCCCCTTGTCGTGTCATGCCCCCTTGTCTTGAGGTGATCCCTTGTCTTGTCATGCCCCCTGTCTTGTGGTTTCCCCTTGTCTTTCTTGAGGTGATCCCTTGCCTTGTCATGTCCCCTTGTCTTGTGATGTCCCCTTGTCTTGTCATGCCCCCTTCTCTTGTGATGTCCCATTGTCTTGTCATGCCCCCTTGTCTTGAGGTGATCCCTTGTCTTGTCATGTCCCCTGTCTTGTGATGTCCCCTTGTCTTGTGGTGTCTCCTTGTCTTGTGGTGTCCCCTTGTCTTGTGGTGTCCCCTTGTCTTGTCATGCCCCCTTGTCTTCTGATGTCCCATTGTCTTGTCATGCCCCCTTGTCTTGAGGTGATCCCTTGTCTTGTCATGCCCCCTTGACTTGTGATGCCCCCTTCTCTTGAGGTGATCCCTTGTCTTGTGATGTCCCCTTGTCTTGTCATTCCCCCTTGTCTTGAGGTGATCCCTTGTCTTGTGATGTCCCCTTGTCTTGTGATGTCCCCTTGTCTTGTGATGTCCCCTTCTCTTGTGATGTCCCCTTGTCTTGTGGTGTCCCCTTGTCTTGTGGTGTCCCCTTGTCTTGTGATGCCCCCTTGTCTTGAGGTGATCCCTTGTCTTGTGATGTCCCCTTGTCTTGTCATGCCCCCTTCTCTTGAGGTGATCCCCTTGTCTTGTGATGTCCCCTTGTCTTGTGGTGTCCCCTTGTCTTGTGGTGTCCGTTTGTCTTGTGATGCGCCCTTGTCTTGTGGTGTCCCCTTGTCTTGTGGTGTCCGCTTGTCTTGTGATGCGCCCTTGTCTTGTGATGTACGATTGTCTTGTCATGCCCCCTTGTCTTGTCATGTCCCCTTCTCTTGAGGTGATCCCCTTGTCTTGTGATGTCCCCTTGTCTTGTGGTGTCCCCTTGTCTTGTGGTGTCCGCTTGTCTTGTGATGCGCCCTTGTCTTGTGATGTACGATTGTCTTGTCATGCCCCCTTGTCTTGTCATGTCCCCTTGTCTTGTGGTGTCCCCTCGTCTTGTCATGTCCCCTTGTCTTGAGGTGATCCCTTGTCTTGTCATGCCCCCTTGTCTTGTGATGTCCCCTTGTCTCGTGGTGTCCCCTTGTCTTGTGATGTCCCCTTGTCTTGTGATGCCCCCTTGTCTTGAGGTGATCCCTTGTCTTGTCATGCCTCCTTGTCTTGTGATGTCCCCTTTTCTTGTCATGCACCCTTGTCTTGAGGTGATCCCTTGTCTTGTCATGCCCCCTTGTCTTGTCATGCCCCCTTGTCTTGTGATGCCCCTTGTCTTGTTATGCCCCCTTGTCGTGTCATGCCCCCTTGTCTTGAGGTGATCCCTTGTCTTGTCATGCCCCCTGTCTTGTGGTTTCCCCTTGTCTTTCTTGAGGTGATCCCTTGCCTTGTCATGTCCCCTTGTCTTGTGATGTCCCCTTGTCTTGTCATGCCCCCTTCTCTTGTGATGTCCCATTGTCTTGTCATGCCCCCTTGTCTTGAGGTGATCCCTTGTCTTGTCATGCCCCCTGGTCTTGTGATGTCCCCTTGTCTCGTGGTGTCCCCTTGTCTTGTGATGTCCCCTTGTCTTGTGATGCCCCCTTGTCTTGAGGTGATCCCTTGTCTTGTCATGCCTCCTTGTCTTGTGATGTCCCCTTTTCTTGTCATGCACCCTTGTCTTGAGGTGATCCCTTGTCTTGTCATGTCCCCTTGTCTTGTCATGCCCCCTTGTCTTGTGATGCCCCTTGTCTTGTTATGCCCCCTTGTCTTGTCATGCCCCCTTGTCTTGAGGTGATCCCTTGTCTTGTCGTGCCCCCTGTCTTGTGGTTTCCCCTTGTCTTTCTTGAGGTGATCCCTTGCCTTGTCATGTCCCCTTGTCTTGTGATGTCCCCTTGTCTTGTGGTGTCCCCTTGTCTTGTCATGTCCCCTTGTCTTGAGGTGATCCCTTGTCTTGTCATGCCCCCTTGTCTTGTGATGTCCCCTTGTCTCGTGGTGTCCCCTTGTCTTGTGATGTCCCCTTGTCTTGTGATGCCCCCTTGTCTTGAGGTGATCCCTTGTCTTGTCATGCCTCCTTGTCTTGTGATGTCCCCTTTTCTTGTCATGCACCCTTGTCTTGAGGTGATCCCTTGTCTTGTCATGCCCCCTTGTCTTGTCATGCCCCCTTGTCTTGTGATGCCCCATTGTCTTGTTATGCCCCCTTGTCGTGTCATGCCCCCTTGTCTTGAGGTGATCCCTTGTCTTGTCATGCCCCCTGTCTTGTGGTTTCCCCTTGTCTTTCTTGAGGTGATCCCTTGCCTTGTCATGTCCCCTTGTCTTGTGATGTCCCCTTGTCTTGTCATGCCCCCTTCTCTTGTGATGTCCCATTGTCTTGTCATGCCCCCTTGTCTTGAGGTGATCCCTTGTCTTGTCATGTCCCCTGTCTTGTGATGTCCCCTTGTCTTGTGGTGTCTCCTTGTCTTGTGGTGTCCCCTTGTCTTGTGGTGTCCCCTTGTCTTGTCATGCCCCCTTGTCTTCTGATGTCCCATTGTCTTGTCATGCCCCCTTGTCTTGAGGTGATCCCTTGTCTTGTCATGCCCCCTTGTCTTGTGATGTCCCCTTGTCTTGTCATGCCCCCTTATGTTCTGATGTCCCATTGTCTTGTCATTCCCCCTTGTCTTGAGGTGATCCCTTGTCTTGTCATGCCCCCTTGTCTTGTCATGTCCCCTTGTCTTGTGGTGTCCACTTGTCTTGTCATGTCCCCTTGTCTTGTGGTGTCCCCTTGTCTTGAGGTGATCCCTTGTCTTGTCATGCCCCCTTGTCTTGTCATGTCCCCTTGTCTTGTGGTGTCCACTTGTCTTGTCATGTCCCCTTGTCTTGTGATGCCCCCTTGTCTTGAGGTGATCCCTTGTCTTGTCATGCCACCTTGTCTTGTGATGTCCCCTTTTCTTGTCATGCACCCTTGTCTTGAGGTGATCCCTTGTCTTGTCATGCCCCCTTGTCTTGTCATGCCCCCTTGTCTTGTGATGCCCCTTGTCTTGTTATGCCCCCTTGTCGTGTCATGCCCCCTTGTCTTGAGGTGATCCCTTGTCTTGTCATGCCCCCTGTCTTGTGGTTTCCCCTTGTCTTTCTTGAGGTGATCCCTTGCCTTGTCATGTCCCCTTGTCTTGTGATGTCCCCTTGTCTTGTCATGCCCCCTTCTCTTGTGATGTCCCATTGTCTTGTCATGCCCCCTTGTCTTGAGGTGATCCCTTGTCTTGTCATGCCCCCTGGTCTTGTGATGTCCCCTTGTCTCGTGGTGTCCCCTTGTCTTGTGATGTCCCCTTGTCTTGTGATGCCCCCTTGTCTTGAGGTGATCCCTTGTCTTGTCATGCCTCCTTGTCTTGTGATGTCCCCTTTTCTTGTCATGCACCCTTGTCTTGAGGTGATCCCTTGTCTTGTCATGTCCCCTTGTCTTGTCATGCCCCCTTGTCTTGTGATGCCCCTTGTCTTGTTATGCCCCCTTGTCTTGTCATGCCCCCTTGTCTTGAGGTGATCCCTTGTCTTGTCGTGCCCCCTGTCTTGTGGTTTCCCCTTGTCTTTCTTGAGGTGATCCCTTGCCTTGTCATGTCCCCTTGTCTTGTGATGTCCCCTTGTCTTGTGGTGTCCCCTTGTCTTGTCATGTCCCCTTGTCTTGAGGTGATCCCTTGTCTTGTCATGCCCCCTTGTCTTGTGATGTCCCCTTGTCTCGTGGTGTCCCCTTGTCTTGTGATGTCCCCTTGTCTTGTGATGCCCCCTTGTCTTGAGGTGATTCCTTGTCTTGTCATGCCTCCTTGTCTTGTGATGTCCCCTTTTCTTGTCATGCACCCTTGTCTTGAGGTGATCCCTTGTCTTGTCATGCCCCCTTGTCTTGTCATGCCCCCTTGTCTTGTGATGCCCCATTGTCTTGTTATGCCCCCTTGTCGTGTCATGCCCCCTTGTCTTGAGGTGATCCCTTGTCTTGTCATGCCTCCTTGTCTTGTGATGTCCCCTTTTCTTGTCATGCACCCTTGTCTTGAGGTGATCCCTTGTCTTGTCATGTCCCCTTGTCTTGTCATGCCCCCTTGTCTTGTCATGCCCCCTTGTCTTGTGATGCCCCTTGTCTTGTTATGCCCCCTTGTCTTGTCATGCCCCCTTGTCTTGAGGTGATCCCTTGTCTTGTCGTGCCCCCTGTCTTGTGGTTTCCCCTTGTCTTTCTTGAGGTGATCCCTTGCCTTGTCATGTCCCCTTGTCTTGTGATGTCCCCTTGTCTTGTGGTGTCCCCTTGTCTTGTCATGTCCCCTTGTCTTGAGGTGATCCCTTGTCTTGTCATGCCCCCTTGTCTTGTGATGTCCCCTTGTCTCGTGGTGTCCCCTTGTCTTGTGATGTCCCCTTGTCTTGTGATGCCCCCTTGTCTTGAGGTGATCCCTTGTCTTGTCATGCCTCCTTGTCTTGTGATGTCCCCTTTTCTTGTCATGCACCCTTGTCTTGAGGTGATCCCTTGTCTTGTCATGCCCCCTTGTCTTGTCATGCCCCCTTGTCTTGTGATGCCCCATTTTCTTGTTATGCCCCCTTGTCGTGTCATGCCCCCTTGTCTTGAGGTGATCCCTTGTCTTGTCATGCCCCCTGTCTTGTGGTTTCCCCTTGTCTTTCTTGAGGTGATCCCTTGCCTTGTCATGTCCCCTTGTCTTGTGATGTCCCCTTGTCTTGTCATGCCCCCTTCTCTTGTGATGTCCCATTGTCTTGTCATGCCCCCTTGTCTTGAGGTGATCCCTTGTCTTGTCATGTCCCCTGTCTTATGATGTCCCCTTGTCTTGTGGTGTCTCCTTGTCTTGTGGTGTCCCCTTGTCTTGTGGTGTCCCCTTGTCTTGTCATGCCCCCTTGTCTTCTGATGTCCCATTGTCTTGTCATGCACCCTTGTCTTGAGGTGATCCCTTGTCTTGTCATGCCCCCTTGTCTTGTGATGTCCCCTTGTCTTGTCATGCCCCCTTGTCTTCTGATGTCCCATTGTCTTGTCATGCCCCCTTGTCTTGAGGTGATCCCTTGTCTTGTCATGCCCCCTTGTCTTGTCATGTCCCCTTCTCTTGTGGTGTCCACTTGTCTTGTCATGTCCCCTTGTCTTGTGGTGTCCCCTTGTCTTGAGGTGATCCCTTGTCTTGTCATGCCCCCTTGTCTTGTCATGTCCCCTTGTCTTGTGGTGTCCACTTGTCTTGTCATGTCCCCTTGTCTTGTGATGCCCCCTTGTCTTGAGGTGATCCCTTGTCTTGTCATGCCTCCTTGTCTTGTCATGTCCCCTTTTCTTGTCATGCACCCTTGTCTTGAGGTGATCCCTTGTCTTGTCATGCCCCCTTGTCTTGTCATGCCCCCTTGTCTTGTGATGCCCCTTGTCTTGTTATGCCCCCTTGTCGTGTCATGCCCCCTTGTCTTGAGGTGATCCCTTGTCTTGTCATGCCCCCTGTCTTGTGGTTTCCCCTTGTCTTTCTTGAGGTGATCCCTTGCCTTGTCATGTCCCCTTGTCTTGTGATGTCCCCTTGTCTTGTCATGCCCCCTTCTCTTGTGATGTCCCATTGTCTTGTCATGCCCCCTTGTCTTGAGGTGATCCCTTGTCTTGTCATGCCCCCTGGTCTTGTGATGTCCCCTTGTCTCGTGGTGTCCCCTTGTCTTGTGATGTCCCCTTGTCTTGTGATACCCCCTTGTCTTGAGGTGATCCCTTGTCTTGTCATGCCTCCTTGTCTTGTGATGTCCCCTTTTCTTGTCATGCACCCTTGTCTTGAGGTGATCCCTTGTCTTGTCATGTCCCCTTGTCTTGTCATGCCCCCTTGTCTTGTGATGCCCCTTGTCTTGTTATGCCCCCTTGTCTTGTCATGCCCCCTTGTCTTGAGGTGATCCCTTGTCTTGTCGTGCCCCCTGTCTTGTGGTTTCCCCTTGTCTTTCTTGAGGTGATCCCTTGCCTTGTCATGTCCCCTTGTCTTGTGATGTCCCCTTGTCTTGTGGTGTCCCCTTGTCTTGTCATGTCCCCTTGTCTTGAGGTGATCCCTTGTCTTGTCATGCCCCCTTGTCTTGTGATGTCCCCTTGTCTCGTGGTGTCCCCTTGTCTTGTGATGTCCCCTTGTCTTGTGATGCCCCCTTGTCTTGAGGTGATTCCTTGTCTTGTCATGCCTCCTTGTCTTGTGATGTCCCCTTTTCTTGTCATGCACCCTTGTCTTGAGGTGATCCCTTGTCTTGTCATGCCCCCTTGTCTTGTCATGCCCCCTTGTCTTGTGATGCCCCATTTTCTTGTTATGCCCCCTTGTCTTGTCATGCCCCCTTGTCTTGAGGTGATCCCTTGTCTTGTCATGCCCCCTGTCTTGTGGTTTCCCCTTGTCTTTCTTGAGGTGATCCCTTGCCTTGTCATGTCCCCTTGTCTTGTGATGTCCCCTTGTCTTGTCATGCCCCCTTCTCTTGTGATGTCCCATTGTCTTGTCATGCCCCCTTGTCTTGAGGTGATCCCTTGTCTTGTCATGTCCCCTGTCTTATGATGTCCCCTTGTCTTGTGGTGTCTCCTTGTCTTGTGGTGTCCCCTTGTCTTGTGGTGTCCCCTTGTCTTGTCATGCCCCCTTGTCTTCTGATGTCCCATTGTCTTGTCATGCACCCTTGTCTTGAGGTGATCCCTTGTCTTGTCATGCCCCCTTGTCTTGTGATGTCCCCTTGTCTTGTCATGCCCCCTTGTCTTCTGATGTCCCATTGTCTTGTCATGCCCCCTTGTCTTGAGGTGATCCCTTGTCTTGTCATGCCCCCTTGTCTTGTCATGTCCCCTTGTCTTGTGGTGTCCACTTGTCTTGTCATGTCCCCTTGTCTTGTGGTGTCCCCTTGTCTTGAGGTGATCCCTTGTCTTGTCATGCCCCCTTGTCTTGTCATGTCCCCTTGTCTTGTGGTGTCCACTTGTCTTGTCATGTCCCCTTGTCTTGTGATGCCCCCTTGTCTTGAGGTGATCCCTTGTCTTGTCATGCCTCCTTGTCTTGTGATGTCCCCTTTTCTTGTCATGCACCCTTGTCTTGAGGTGATCCCTTGTCTTGTCATGCCCCCTTGTCTTGTCATGCCCCCTTGTCTTGTGATGCCCCTTGTCTTGTTATGCCCCCTTGTCGTGTCATGCCCCCTTGTCTTGAGGTGATCCCTTGTCTTGTCATGCCCCCTGTCTTGTGGTTTCCCCTTGTCTTTCTTGAGGTGATCCCTTGCCTTGTCATGTCCCCTTGTCTTGTGATGTCCCCTTGTCTTGTCATGCCCCCTTCTCTTGTGATGTCCCATTGTCTTGTCATGCCCCCTTGTCTTGAGGTGATCCCTTGTCTTGTCATGCCCCCTGGTCTTGTGATGTCCCCTTGTCTCGTGGTGTCCCCTTGTCTTGTGATGTCCCCTTGTCTTGTTATGCCCCCTTGTCTTGAGGTGATCCCTTGTCTTGTCATGCCTCCTTGTCTTGTGATGTCCCCTTTTCTTGTCATGCACCCTTGTCTTGAGGTGATCCCTTGTCTTGTCATGTCCCCTTGTCTTGTCATGCCCCCTTGTCTTGTGATGCCCCTTGTCTTGTTATGCCCCCTTGTCTTGTCATGCCCCCTTGTCTTGAGGTGATCCCTTGTCTTGTCGTGCCCCCTGTCTTGTGGTTTCCCCTTGTCTTTCTTGAGGTGATCCCTTGCCTTGTCATGTCCCCTTGTCTTGTGATGTCCCCTTGTCTTGTGGTGTCCCCTTGTCTTGTCATGTCCCCTTGTCTTGAGGTGATCCCTTGTCTTGTCATGCCCCCTTGTCTTGTGATGTCCCCTTGTCTCATGGTGTCCCCTTGTCTTGTGATGTCCCCTTGTCTTGTGATGCCCCCTTGTCTTGAGGTGATCCCTTGTCTTGTCATGCCTCCTTGTCTTGTGATGTCCCCTTTTCTTGTCATGCACCCTTGTCTTGAGGTGATCCCTTGTCTTGTCATGCCCCCTTGTCTTGTCATGCCCCCTTGTCTTGTGATGCCCCATTGTCTTGTTATGCCCCCTTGTCGTGTCATGCCCCCTTGTCTTGAGGTGATCCCTTGTCTTGTCATGCCCCCTGTCTTGTGGTTTCCCCTTGTCTTTCTTGAGGTGATCCCTTGCCTTGTCATGTCCCCTTGTCTTGTGATGTCCCCTTGTCTTGTCATGCCCCCTTCTCTTGTGATGTCCCATTGTCTTGTCATGCCCCCTTGTCTTGAGGTGATCCCTTGTCTTGTCATGTCCCCTGTCTTGTGATGTCCCCTTGTCTTGTGGTGTCTCCTTGTCTTGTGGTGTCCCCTTGTCTTGTGGTGTCCCCTTGTCTTGTCATGCCCCCTTGTCTTCTGATGTCCCATTGTCTTGTCATGCCCCCTTGTCTTGAGGTGATCCCTTGTCTTGTCATGCCCCCTTGTCTTGTCATGTCCCCTTGTCTTGTCATGCCCCCTTGTCTTCTGATGTCCCATTGTCTTGTCATGCCCCCTTGTCTTGAGGTGATCCCTTGTCTTGTCATGCCCCCTTGTCTTGTCATGTCCCCTTGTCTTGTGGTGTCCACTTGTCTTGTCATGTCCCCTTGTCTTGTGGTGTCCCCTTGTCTTGTCATGCCCCCTTGTCTTCTGATGTCCCATTGTCTTGTCATGCCCCCTTGTCTTGTGATATCCCCTTGTCGTGTCATGCCCCCTTGTCTTGTGATGTCCCCTTGTCTTGTGATGTCCCCTTGTCTTGTGGTGCACCCTTGACTTGTGGTGATCCCTTGTCTTGTCATGCCCCCTGTCTCGTGGTGTCCCCTTGTCTTGTGATGTCCCCTTGTCTTGTGATGCCCCCTTGTCTTGAGGTGATCCCTTGTCTTGTCATGCCTCCTTGTCTTGTGATGTCCCCTTTTCTTGTCATGCACCCTTGTCTTGAGGTGATCCCTTGTCTTGTCATGCCCCCTTGTCTTGTCATGCCCCTTGTCTTGTTATGCCCCCTTGTCGTGTCATGCCCCCTTGTCTTGAGGTGATCCCTTGTCTTGTCATGCCCCCTGTCTTGTGGTTTCCCCTTGTCTTTCTTGAGGTGATCCCTTGTCTTGTCATGCCCCCTTGTCTTGTGATGTCCCCTTGTCGTGTCATGCCCCCTTGTCTTGTCATGTCCCCTTGTCTTGTGATGTCCTCTTGTCTTGTCATGTCCCCTTGTCTTGTGATGTCCTCTTGTCTTGTCATGTCCCCTTGTCTTGTGATGTCCTCTTGTCTTGTCATGCCCCCTTGTCTTCTGATGTCCCATTGTCTTGTCATGCCCCCTTGTCTTGAGGTGATCCCTTGTCTTGTCATGCCCCCTTGCCTTGTGATGTCCCCTTGTCTTGTGATGTCCCCTTGTCTTGTCATTTCCCCTTGTCTTGTGATGTCCCTTGTCTTGTCATGCCCCCTTGTCTTGTGATGTCCCCTTGTCTTGTGATGTCCCCTTGTTGTGTCATGCCCCCTGTCTTGTGATGTCCCATTGTCTTGCGATGTCCCCTTGTCTTGTCATGTCCCCTTGACTTGTGGTGATCCCTTGTCTTGTCATGCCCCCTGTCTTGTGATGTCCCATTGTCTTGCGATGTCCCCTTGTCTTGTCATGTCCCCTTGACTTGTGGTGATCCCTTGTCTTGTCATGCCCCCTGTCTTGTCATGTCCCATTGTCTTGCGATGTCCCCTTGTCTTGTCATGCACCCTTGTCTTGAGGTGATCCCTTGTCTTGTCATGTCCCCTTGTCTTGTGGTGTCCCCTTGTCTTGTGGCGTACCCTTGTCTTGTCATGCACCCTTGTCTTGAGGTGATCCCTTGTCTTGTCATGCCCCCTTGTCTTGTGATGTCTCCTTGTCTTGTGATGTCCCCTTGTCGTGTCATGCCCTCTTGTCTTGTGATGTCCCCTTGTCTTGTGGTGTCCCCTTGTCTTGTGATGCCCCCTTGTCTTGTGATATTCCCTTGTCTTGTCATACACCCTTGTCTTGTGATGTCCCTTGTCTTGTCATGCCCCCTTGTCTTGTGATGTCCCCTTGTCTTGTGATATCCCCTTGTCGTGTCACGCCCCCTTGTCTTGTGGTGATCCCTTGTCTTGTGGTGTCCCCTTGTCTTTTCATGCCCCCTTGTCTTGTGATGTCCCCTTGTCTTGTGGTGTCCCCTTGTCTTGTCATGCCCCCTTGTCTTGTCATGCCCCCTAGTCTTGAGGTGATCCCTTGTCTTGTCATGCCCCCTTGTCTTGTCATGCCCCCTTGTCTTGTGATGTCCCCTTGTCGTGTCATGCCCCCTTGTCTTGTGATGTCCCCTTGTCTTGTGATGCCCCCTTGTCTTGAGGTGATCCCTTGTCTTGTCATGCCTCCTTGTCTTGTGATGTCCCCTTGTCTTGTGATGCCCCCTTGTCTTGAGGTGTCCCCTTGTCTTGTCATGTCCCCTTGTCTTGAGGTGATCCCTTGTCTTGTCATGCCTCCTTGTCTTGTGATGTCCCCTTGTCTTGTGGTGTCCCCTTATCTTGTGATGTCCCCTTGTCTTGTGATGTCCCCTTGTCTTGAGGTGATCCCTTGTCTTGTCATGCCTCCTTGTCTTGTGATGTCCCCTTGTCTTGTGGTGTCCCCTTATCTTGTCATGGCCCCTTGTCTTGTGATGTCCCCTTGTCTTGTGGTGTCCCCTTATCTTGTCATGGCCCCTTGTCTTGTGATGTCCCCTCGTCTTGTGATGCCCCCTTGTCTTGAGGTGTCCCCTTGTCGTGTCATGCCCCCTTGTCTTGAGGTGATCCCTTGTCTTGTCATGCCCCCTTGTCTTGTGATGTCCCCTTGTCTTGTTATGCACCCTTGTCTTGAGGTGATCCCTTGTCTTGTCATGTCCCCTTGTCTTGTGATGTCCCCTTGTCTTGTCATGCACCCTTGTCTTGAGGTGATCCCTTGTCTTGTCATGTCCCCTTGTCTTGTCATGCCCCCTTGTCTTGTCATGCCCCCTTGTCTTGTTATGCCCCCTTGTCGTGTCATGCCCCCTTGTCTTGAGGTGATCCCTTGTCTTGTCATGCCCCCTGTCTTGTGGTTTCCCCTTGTCTTGTCTTGAGGTGATCCCTTGCCTTGTCATGTCCCCTTGTCTTGTGATGTCCCCTTGTCTTGTCATGCCCCCTTGTCTTGTGATGTCCCATTTTCTTGTCATGCCCCCTTGTCTTGAGGTGATCCCTTGTCTTGTCATGTCCCCTGGTCTTGTGATGTCCTCTTGTCTTGTGGTGTCTCTTTGTCTTGTGGTGTCCCCTTGTCTTGATGTGTCCCCTTGTCTTGTGATGCCCCCTTGTCTTGTGATGTCCCATTGTCTTGTCATGCCCCCTTGTCTTGAGGTGATCCCTTGTCTTGTCATGCCCCCTTGTCTTGTGATGTCCCCTTGTCTTGTGATGTCCCTTGCCTTGTTCCCTTGTCTTGTGATGTCCCCTTGTCTTGTGATGTCCCCTTGTCTTGTGATGTCCCATTGCCTTGCGATGTCCCCTTGTCTTGTGGTGATCCCTTGTCTTGTCATGCCCCCTTTCTTGTGATGTCCCATTGTCTTGCGATGTCCCCTTGTCTTGTCATGTCCCCTTGACTTGTGGTGATCCCTTGTCTTGTCATGCCCCCTGTCTTGTGATGTCCCCTTGTCTTGTGATGTCCCCTTGTCGTGTCATGCCCCCTGTCTTGTGATGTCCCATTGTCTTGCGATGTCCCCTTGTCTTGTCATGCACCCTTGTCTTGAGGTGATCCCTTGTCTGGTCATGTCCCCTTGTCTTGTGGCGTCCCCTTGTCTTGTCATGCACCCTTGTCTTGAGGTGATCCCTTGTCTTGTGATGTCTCCTTGTCTTGTGATGTCCCCTTGTCGTGTCATGCCCTCTTGTCTTGTGATGTCCCCTTGTCTTGTGGTGCCCCCTTGTCTTGTCATGCCCCCTTGTCTTGTGATGTCCCCTTGTCATGTCATGCCCCCTGTCTTGTGATGTCCCATTGTCTTGCGATGTCCCCTTGTCTTGTCATGCACCCTTGTCTTGAGGTGATCCCTTGTCTGGTCATGTCCCCTTGTCTTGTCATGCACCCTTGTCTTGAGGTGATCCCTTGTCTTGTGATGTCTCCTTGTCTTGTGATGTCCCCTTGTCGTGTCATGCCCTCTTGTCTTGTGATGTCCCCTTGTCTTGTGGTGCCCCCTTGTCTTGTCATGCCCCCTTGTCTTGTGATATCCCCTTGTCTTGTCATGCACCCTTATCTTGTGATGTCCCTTGTCTTGTCATGCCCCCTTGTCTTGTGATGTCCCCTTGTCTTGTGGTGTCACCCTTGTCCTGTCATGCCCCCTTGTCTTGTGGTGTTCCGCTTGTTTGAGTGCCCCCTTGTCTTGTGGTGTTCCCCTTGCCTTGTCATGTCCCCCGTCTTGCTATGCCCCCCTTGCCTTGTCATGCCCCCTTGTTTTGTGGTGATCCCTTGTCTTGTCATACCCCCTTGTCTTTTGGTGTTACACGTGCAAACTTTTTTATGTGTTTTGGTAGGACGTTTCACAGACATAAGCGTTGTTGCTTGAGATGTTTGTCTTGGCTTATCTTTGTTCTAATACTTTGTATTGACATTTATATTTCACGATCCCGTATTTTCTAAGAGTATATTACGTTTTACAAATCTGTTGAGAGAATTAAAACATACTGTTTTTCAAAACATTTATTTACGTCGTATCGATGCGTATGGTATTGGAGAAAATATATTGCGATAAAATTCAGCATCGAAATATAATTATACACTAATAGGGTGAACTGAAACATGACGACAACGAGCATATTACAAACACGTCCCTGGTCTATCAGCATGCCAAAGTGTCTTCCAATGACATGCTGGTACTCTCGGGACCAGTGACTTCTTACACATGGACGGAAGGGCAGATTCATGGAGCTCCGCGTTGTGGGCAATGTGCACCTACACAATACACACCCAGGACAAAGCGGAGACAATTATCACATTTAAAGAAGACAAATCACTCACAACATTTCAGTAAATACCCGAATGACACAGACATACGTTTTAAACTTGATGCAGTGAAACGCCGTTAGTCCCGAAAACCCCACCTTCTGGTAGATTACTATGATTTGTATTATATATATACTGATGGAAATAAATAAGGGAACACTTAGTTTTAGACACATTGAAATGCTATCATGGTTCCCAGCCTACCAAATACGCGTTGGAAACAATGCACCCAAACACATCTCAACATTTGATTCTGACGTGTTGAAATTGTATACGCTCTATTTCCAATGTACTGACAGTAAAGCTTATTTCTCTATATTTTTCCCTTATTCGTTTCTATCAGCATACAAAGGGACTTTACCCCATACATAAAATTCTATAACGAGGAAGATTTTTCCCGACTGACGGAGTGACACTGTATACAGTGTCAGATAATCGTGAACAGCACTGCAAATCTGTACTGTCAAACAATCTAACGAGATAAATGTGCCACGACGTGATGCGTCGGATATGCGATCAAACATAGTTGGTACATAGTTAATGGCCTTGAGTATAGTTAACACGTTTTCAGACATGTACATGATTAAAAAAACATAACCAAATCGAAAGCAGGAACAAGGATATGATTTTTTCAGTTGGCAGGAAACAAAGCAGCAGATGTTTTTTGTCAACATGATCATCTGCCAAGTGTGTCCATGCGAGTACTCCACAAACTGACACAGTTAATTAACCCTAACACCGTTATTAACACTATTTCAGTCACATGACGATGTGTCAGTTTAATGTTCGAGGAATGTCCGAAGGGTCGCTGATCCGTGAGTGAGTGAGTGAGTGAGTTGGATTTAACGCCGCTATTAACCCCAGTTATATCACGGCGTGTCAGTTTAATGTGGGAGGAAAGCCCGAAGTGATGCAGGTATCAGACGTTTACCACTTCAGTTTAACCCACGAGCACGGGTATGGTGCTGAGAAACCTATAACATAATCGGGGCGCACCGGGAATCGAACCCACACTCATAGGTTACTGTCGTGCCCAAGGGACGCAACTCTGCACAGCGATTCGCGGCGCCATAGACGACTGGGCCACCCGTGCCCCCGCTGATCCTAGACATAAACCACTTTTGTGGTATCAACGAGCACGTGTGTGCTCGAGCCGAATATGGGATGCGAACCCACTATTCTGGCACGGCTCAGAACTACCCATGTCCCACATAATACTAACCGATACCCGCACGAAACAGTACTACCGCCATTGTGTTAGTGAATGACGAGCACCTGCCCTCAAATCTTCAAAGTATGACTTGAGGTGAGGTGAAATGGGGTATAACTTCGGCTTAAAGAATATTGCACTTGTATATGCTCGTGTGTGTGGCCGCTTGTACTAGTCCGGGCTTAAAGTGCTAGCCGACAGAGATACTATGCCCTTGTTAAGAAAGGATACCCCACGCTGACATATTTTACTGACTCCGAGCCAGTCAGTCCTTATTTTATACCCTTAATGCCGAGTGTCAGGCAGGGTAACAACAAGTACCATCTGTTTACGTCGTTTGGTATCACGCGACCAGGGAATCGAACCACCGACCTTCAAGAATGATTTGAGGCATAGGTTCCGAGAGGGTTAGTGAGTGAGTGAGTAATGTACAATTACATATGTAAGGGGGTCACGGGTAGCCCAGTCGTCTAAGGTACCGCAATTCGCTGTGCAGAGTTGCGTCCCTTGGGCACGCCAGAAACCGGAGATTGTGGGTTCGAATCCCGGTTCTCCCCGATTATGTTTCTAGGTTTGTCAGCACCATATCCGTGCTCGTGGGTTTCACCAAGTGATAAATGCATCAATTTCGGGCTTTCCTCCCACATTAGGCTGACACGCCGTGATATAACTGGAATACTGTTAAAGGCGGCGTTCAACCCAACTCACCCACACTCACATATGTAAGGTTGTAAGCGTTACCAAGCGATGCGCCGGCTTTAGCCAAATTCCATCACTACTGAAGCGGGAAACGCTTAGAATGGACTTCACATATAGTACTAATGTTAGCAGTCGAACAGGGTCTTTCGCGTGACGAGCGATCGCTTCAACTTCTGGGCTACCGTCTCTGTGTAAGACGTTATGGAGATATATTTACATAGAAAAACATAAATGAATTGTATTGATCAACATATTTACAAAACATATACAACAAATGGATTTCAACATATCAGATAGCATCAGGTTTCAGGTTAATTACCTGGGCACTTGTACAGCTTACAACAAGTCATACATACAGAAAAACCTCGAAATTCCTTACTTGGACACCTCGCAATCCGAACACTGCACACACTTGTCAGAGGGGTACACAAAGTATGTGATCTAGACTACCAGCTGTCGGTCTTTCATTTTTGTGGAAGCCTCGGTGGCTGAGCGGGGTAGATCGCTGACTTTGTGTGCTGGCGATTAGGTGCCTCACTCTGGCAGTGTGGGTTCGAATCCCTGACGGGACGAGAATCTGTACCTTACTGAGAAAGTGTTATCCCAAACATAACATTTGTTACACTTCACACCCTTCATATTTGGGCACACAAGCCTAATCAAAATATTGCTACTGACTAATCGAGCAAGTCCACGCAACCGAAGTTTACGTTTATAAAGATTTACATATGTGTAACGAATTGACGGACGGTATGTTCAGCTGGGCACATTGTACTGGGAATATCTATGGTAATAGACTTGGTCCCCTCAGATCAACTTGTGTAGGCTTTCGGAACAGCAATGATGGAGTCTGCCTCTGAAAAATATAATCATTTGATGTATATATAAGTTAATGCTTGAGCTGAATAACTTATGTATCATAGACGTGCGAGTATTTACAACCAACAGAGGTATTCATCAGATATTTTGGACATATTCGTTGTTTGCAATGGTGAAGACCCGCCGTCGAGGCCATGTGTACATTGCAAGGATGCAGGTCGGAGGGAGAGAACGTTTAATGGCATCTTCACTCTTAATCCCACATATAGTCTTTTACATGTATCGTACCGATGAAATGCAAAACAGATATAAATTCAAAAGCAACCAATTCGTCTTAAATGGCATGAACGTTGTTTATTTGTCCATACCAACTCGTCACCATAATTTCAGATATTGTCATGTATAGAGAAAAAGTTGTTTAAAAAACTCTCATGTAATTGTTGGTGTATTAATGCCTGTTGTTACAAGGGGATCTACACTGTAGACTGAACAGCCCCACATTTGCACGTGAATTGTTGGGCCAACCCACTAGTTTTGTCTGTAATAAATTCATCTCAAATGAAAAGTCTAAATCAGAAGCGTATCTTTCTGTAGTAGTTCTTAAACGGAATATACAATGAAAAATATTCTCAAAGCAATGTTATTGATGTTCTTGGTATTGCTATTCACCTAATTTCAAATACAAATAATAAAACAAACAGAACGAGCTCAGTGTATCATTACAATACGGTACATGAATGGAATTCACAGGGGATTTGAAAACCTTGGTATTTCACGTTCATGGTTATTGCAAGTCGGAGGGGGTGCACGGACATATGTTGAGAGGGAATTAAAGCTTCATATTATAAAATCGCGATATGGCTGCAATATTGCCGATGCGATGTAAAATTATAACTCACTCACTCACTCATATTATAAAAGCGAGGGATTATAGAAGTTTTGAGACTACCCCTGTGTTACGCGATGCCCTTCAGCTGTTATGTTTATTGCGCAGACCCCCTTGTAACAAAAAGCATTGAAACACCAACAATTACATGATAGCTTGTTGAACAATATTTTCTCTACTTCATGACAATATATCTATATTGCATTTCATCGTTACGATTTTGCAGCAAACGGGCTATAATCCCTGAACAAATAACCATACCTTTCCTCCAGACACGGCAGTACTAATAAACGGATAAATGAACTTGTGATGTCATAAAAACTTCCTCATAAAATGAGGGAATGGGTGTTACATCACGGATGTCTTGAGTAAGTGAGTGAGTTGGTTTTTAACGCCGTTTTTAACATTATTCCAGTTATATCACGGCGTGTAGTTTAATGATGGAGGAAAGTCCGAAGTGATACAGGTCTCAAACGTTTACCACTTCGGTGAAACCCACGAGCACGGGTATGGTGCTGACAAACCTAGAAACATAATCGGGGCGAACCGGGATTCGAACCCACAATCAAAGGTTTCTGGCGTGACCAAGGGATGCAACTCTGCACAGCGAATCGCGGCGCCTTAGACGACTAATGTCCCGGATGTCTTGAGAAGCAGCCACAATAGTGCATGTTATACATGTCTTTGCTGGCATCTGCAACACGATTAAGGTGCTGAAAAGTCAACGATCATAATCAGGGCTAACCTGGCATCAGCGGATCCTTGTTCTACACCGAAGATTTCTCTATGCGTACTGCATGATGCTTCAGTCACTGCATTACAAATAACCCATTTTTTTAAATTGACCTCACCATTTTCGTGTAAAATATGATCCAAAATCATTCCAATAAACGTTTTCCGCTTGCTGTCGTCACTGGATCTGGGGAAGACATCAAAAGTCCTGTGCAAGAAAAAAAAAGGGTAACGTTACATGTTAAGATGAACTTAAACGTTAAGTTTTCTAAAAGCAAATTGTTATGTCGATCACCATTTAAGAACGATAAATATATATCATTAAAATGTAGCTTTGAAAAAAGCGTTTTTCCAAATAAAAGACATGAAATAGAAAATAGGTCTGATGACCAAAGTGGAAATTAAAAACACCAATAGCAAGAACAAAATATACCTAATATTGAAAATAAATGTATTAAAAAAAATAAGACGTTAGAGACTGTATGTACACGTGCTGGTAACCCTGTATGTACACGTGCTGGTAACCCTGTATGTAGGTAACCCTGTATGTACACGTGCAGGTAACCCTGTATGTACACGTGCAGGTAACCCTCTATGTACACGTGCAGGTAACCCTGTATGTACACGTGCTTGTAACCCTGTATGTAGGTAACCCTGTATGTACACGTGCAGGTAACCCTGTATGTACACGTTCAGGTAACCCTGTATGTACACGTGCAGGTAACCCTCTATGTACACGTGCAGGTAACCCTGTATGTACACGTGCAGGTAACCCTGTATGTAGGTAACCCTGTATGTACACGTGCTGGTAACCCTGTATGTAGGTAACCCTGTATGTACACGTGCAGGTAACCCTGTATGTTTATTAACAATCCTCCACCCATTAGGATTGTGGGTAAGAACATACAACTCTTAACGTATGCTGGTCATAAAAAAACCCAGTTAAATGGATCGGGTGGTCAGGCACGGCGGCTTGGTTGATTGCATGTCCATTTGCGAAGATCGATGCACATGATGTCAATCAATGGTTTGTCTGGTCCAGACTCAGCGATAAACAACAAACAAACAAAACGTACCACCCTATGTGGTAGCCACACCGGGGACATAGCGATATTGTCCACGTGTATCCGGGGAACCAGCTGTCCTCCACGTAGGCCTGAAAACATACACGTATTTAATTAAACTGAGGCTAGGATTAAACTGCATTCAGAACTACGGTTATATCGTACTTAAAATGGGTGGTCTCTTTGAGTTCATTGTGACTGTAGTTTATTGTATTTTGATGAGGTCATTCAAGAAACAAACCAAACTAATGCAACGTCTCCCGAAACAAGTTATTGTTACGACATAGCGACATAACATCTCAATTTCACACACTGATATACAATGCTTAGTCCAGGTAGGATAGTTGATCACTTTACATTATGTTTCAGTTTAACTTTTTTGCCGAGACCATTTTGAGTATCTGTCCACGACTCATAGCAAACACATCACGGAGGGTTGACACGTATTTTCCATGAAGGGGATTGGCAAGTCCTTTTAAGCATTAGGTGAGGTGAAATGGGGTGTAAGATGCATTCAAGATTATTTCACTTATATTGACCTTTTTCACACTTTCGCCATCTTGGATCGAAAACGAGGCTTGGAGGGCACAGCTCCATGCAGTGTGAGTCGCATCAGCTCATAGCGAACAGACCGCATGTTGTGCATTTCACTCATGGGCTCAGAAGATATTTCACATTTAATCATGAGGTCCAACTAAAATATGCCTGTAATACACTGGAATTAGCATTTTGCTGTCAGGACCCGAAGTGAATCGAAAGGTGCATTTCGAGATACGTGTTTCAGAAACAGATTGTTTTATCATAACCTCGTCGGCATATAGGTACAATGTGACAGTTCATTAAATGACAGAAGTTTTGTTTCGTAAATGAACCGCATAACACGAAACAAGTCAGTATACTTTTGCAGTTGTACTCAATGCGTGGCTTGGCGAACTCGAGATCATCGATCATGTTTATAGTGGTGTTTGCTGCACAACGCACTATCGTTTTGCCATGAGTCCAGTTGACAAAAGACACTTTTTCTGCTATGATTTTCATCTAAACATATTACGATGTAAATGAAATTAGTTCACAAAAAAATTCGTGTGTCAAAATAAATATTTAGAAGGGGCGATAACTCTATTCAGTGTGTACAATGACAGATGATACTTTACTTGTTCTTCAAACATCACTTACTTAACTGATTATTGCCGATTGAGATTGCACCGTGCACGACAAAAGTAATAATGTGTTCACTGTTTAAAATAAGTTGAAAGGAAACTAAAAATTGATAAATATAAATAATGCATGAAATTGAAGAAATATAAGAATTGATACAACCACCAACTTCTTGAACACCCTCACCTAATCCTGTATGATGATAGGTAATTGTATATCAAAAGGAAGCTACTAATACATTTATCCTGAATAGTTTGAAAATGTCTAGATCAGATATGAGTACAGATAAAATAACAAAAGATAAAAAGGAATCAACTTCAATTGGTAATCAAGCCAAGATGAAATATATGTTGATGTATATGTACAAATTATGTTAGGTTATGTTATGTGGAACAATCTGGATTTCTCATAATATACAAAGAAAAACAAACCGAAATTTTAAAGTCTTTATTTCTCACAATATAAGTTTTCAAAACTTAACATGGACCGGGTGTCTTTGTCAGTCTAAAGCACCTAAGTAATTCCAGGAGAAAAAAAATTTCTTGCTTGTAAACAAATGGTACAATGTGCTTCTTTAGTGTCTGATAAATATTGGCCATGTTGTTTTGTGAGTGAATAAGGCTTTTCTCTTCCTTGTCCTATTTAAGTGAAATGTGACAGGAAGCACATTTGTTGATAGAATGAATATGGCTTTTCAATTCCTCGTCCTTTGACAGGACGCACATTGTAACCAGTGTGTTACTGTCAGCAGAAAGCTCCTCCAGACATCCATCACCGGATACTAGTACTTCATTGTGTTGACTCGCTGGCCTGAAATTAATAATTTAATAACATTGTAATAATATTTCTACTTCAATAAAATTTTTTATAAACAATGCATATTCACCTTCTCTCAAAATATTGCTTATTTAGAAAACAACATTCTTCTGAAATAGAGAAATTTAAGGAAAATTAATCACAGTGTGTAACATTACATGCTACAATCTTGAAGGCATCAATTCATCTGATATGTCTAAAACTCAAACAGTAGCCTGCAACCTCGGGGTATCGCGGTACTTGCCATGTACGCTAAACGGAACAAAATGCACTCACTAATCTTTATGTTTATTCGTGTTCTCTGTATCAGATATCATTCATGTTATCAAACAATGCATATTTTACTTATAAAAGTTCATTATTTACATCAGTAGCTCCGAGTAAAAGCCGGGCCTCGCGCTCTGTTTGACAAGGGAGAGAACTCCATCGTATCGCGGTACAGAGAAAAGTTGTGTATGGAGGTCCGAATTGGACAAAAAGAGGACATAATTCTACCAACCACTTGGTATGATCATGCCAGACATCAGTGATTTGTCCAGACAAGTGCAAAGACAGCACAAGTAAAATTCTAAATGTGTTATCAGCAATAGGTATTCAATGCATATTTACCGAAAAGTAAGAGAAAAATATTTTTATAAGTCAACATCAAAATATCAGAAATGATATTTTAAGATTGTTTAAAAAAAATTGAATGACAATAATTTGTCACAAAATGGAAAAATGTTAAAAGTCAACAATAAATATATATAAAGCACTCCTAGTATGCCCAAAGTATGTATTTATCTTTTGGTTACTAGTGAAGAACGTATTTCTAAGTTTGGCATTATGGCCCTTATGATCTCCCAATAGATTCTGGGCACAGAGCGGGATAAAATGTGCGGACTACGTAACTTCCGTTACCTCATTAGTCGTCATGAATATGCAGATTATCTAGTTCAGGTCGATAGAGAAAGTTTACTTGGGGAACTGCGGGTTATATCGTTGGCCATTGATAGATGGGGGTAAGGCAATATTACAACAGATGCCAGAAATATGTATCAACGGATTAATAACTCCTTACTTACAGCAAAATTTCACATTCCGAGGAAATTGAAATTGTTTACGAAGTGAGCACTTCCTGGTTACTGATTAGCATTAATAGACAGCTACTAAGAGGCGTGTCCCGCGTGAACTACCGGAAATCACAAATGCCGCGATACGATGAATGCCGCGGTACCATGGGGTCCGAGTATATATTCTGTGTAAACAGTAACTCAACAGATGCATCAATTTAATGACAGTGTACTACAGGTCTTTATATCAATGTCACACAGAAATTCACTCTTGTTTTAATGAAACACGTTTTGATATTTGTATTACCGGTATGTATTTAATCATGAAATACTTTATTTCGTCTGACCATGCTGAAAACATGCTTTCGCTAGAGTGAAATAAATAAGATTTTTTATTAAAATCAGGTGAAATATCACGTTTTGTCACACCTACAGTCAGTCTGCCTCATTGACACTATGGTTTTCTGAGTAATGTCATGAAGATCACAAAGAAAATATAAGACTTGAATTTATTTTATCAAATGAAATGTTTATCTCTTCTTGTGGTTTACTAAGTTGATATCTTGACTTGAAAATATTAACTTTGTCAGATCACAAGATGAGATAAATTCATGCTATCATCGTTATTTGACAAGGAAAACAAATTTCTTCTGTGTATTTATATTTTTATATATTTCTCGTTTTGATTGAATTATAAAAATTATCAAAATAATCACACCACTTGACTTGACTGAAATAAACTAAAGTTCTAAAGATTGTTAACAATAGTAAAATATTACATCATAACAATATGATTATTGCAAAATGACACAGTAAGCACAACTATATTCTTACATATAAATTGATATGATTAATAATCAATAATATATGGCAATTGCTTGCACAAAAGAAATCATTTTGTTTTAAAAGTTTCAAAACATGTTTGTGGACATAAAACCAGATGGGTTTCACAATTAAACATAAGGAATAAATGAGTTATGATTGCAATACGCATGGGAATTAAAAATAATTCTGTTTATACTTTAAGTCTATAGTAATGTCAATATCAATTTATGCATTTGAAATATTTGAATACAAACTGTTTAAGAGTTATCTGTTTCTGTAAATTATATAAAGATCACATGTAGATTGAACATTAACTGGCCATTAATTAGTTGGGGTTTTGTTCATTTCATGACATGATTAATTTGGTACAGTAAAGTAAATATCAATTTGGTATAAAATATTGTTTACAAAAATGCAGATCAAACTGTACTTTACTTCAAATATTTACACACCCTTTATGTAATAATTCAGTTGAAATATTACACCTCATGCTATTTAATCTGTCAACATTGACAATCAAAATAACAACTGTTCACAATCACAACAGCACAAGTAGATCTAGAGGTCTAATATTTTATTGGAATGCATTTGAGTCCATTACAATTTAAATCAAATACGCAACTGATGCAAAATTCTGATTTGTTACGATTGTAAATTCTCAGTAGGTTACAATTTGATACATTATATCAACATATCAATTTAGTTATTAAAAGGTTAATATTTTGACTTCAAATACAACCCGCAAAGTTATTTAAACTCACAATAAATAGTTTGGCTTAATGGTGTGTAAACAATGAATTATTCTTTACAAGATGTCAGTAGCATTTGTATTAAGTCTGTTCAGCTACCATAAACTGCACTGGGAGTTACCAGGTGGTCATGGATATTATAAATTGAAATCACAACAGAACGGCCAGACTCCAATTAATATCGGTAAGGAGACCAGATAACAGTAGAATAGTTTGTCAATGATAAGAATAAGAATAATGTTCAATACTTACGATAAATGTACCGGGATGGTTAAATTGTCACAGTTTGTCCCGATTGCGTGTCTTGTTGACATCTCCATGTGTTTCATGTGCTATAGAGCCTTCACCTTCTGCTCTCCAAGCCTCGCTTTCAAACCGGAAGTAGCGAAGTGTGAAAAAGGTCAATAACGGCGTGCATGCACGAGTGTGGGTGGAGTGGGGTAAGGGGGTGGGGTGGAGAGTCTGCTTGCACTTGTCCGGACTAATGCTAGTTTTATAGCGCTTGCACACTGAGGTACCATGCCGAAGTTTATCTCGAATACCCCTCACAGACCAGTCCTTGTTTTACTCCTGATGCCAACGCAGAAAAACAAGAAGTACCATCATGGAACGTATTTTGGTATGACGCGGTCGTAGATCGAACCACCGAAATTTCGCGCTCCGGACAGACTCTCCATACACCAGGCCACGGAGGCGGCCTCTTACCATTGGGCAACACCAAACACTCTTAATAAAAAGATGCCTGCGTTCAGTAACTTCACAGGAAGGAATGTAACTGTAACTTATTTAACTAACTTGTCATGAGAGACATGGAATTATCTTCACAAACTACACCAGTATGGAACCCATGCTGTTCGCGGGACGAGTGATCACATACGCCCTGGCGACCCCATCGACCGACGTGGCTGTAAGTGCGGGCAGGACACACGTACCTTGTCATATGTTTGTAGTTCAGCAGCTGTCGAGGTTATTACTTCAAAAAAGTTGCCTGAAAATAACATACAAGGTGAGAATGAGTGACATTTCACCCACATAGCAACAAGAGCAAATTATACATTCAGATACAGTTAACTACGGTTAGAACGAACTCAAAAGGGACCACTAATTTTAGTTCGTTGCAACCGTAGTTCGTTATAAGCACATATGCAGTAAACTACAGCAAATTGTAGGGACAAAAAAGAAAGTTTGTTATATCCGTCAGTTCGTTGTAAGCGTGTTTGTTATAAACGTAGTTTACTGTACAAGGTAAGATGAAGCAGGTTCTCTACTGTTGCGGGGAGTTCGAGGAGCGGGAATGTCATCCAAAGCGAATGTAGTCTGAAGTCTCCTGCAACTATTTTGCTGTACAGAGATTGATAGCCTGTCTCACAGTCCCTAAACCATATTACTTTCCCTTCGACACCGCCCAAACAGTAATGTCACAGCCCCAAAATAAAGTAAGTCTTTTCCACAGGACTCCCATCCCATTAGGGCTCCTTTTTCAATTAACATGTACACGTAGTTGCCAGATTCTAACAAAGCTGTATCTTTTAAGAGACGAAGCTCCGATCTCGCACGGACTCTTTTCAATTTGAACGTAGTTGTTTGTTTCTATCACAATTGCATATTTTAAGAGACTAAGCATTAGTCTAAGAGGTTGGTTGCTGAGGGAACGATGCCTCAGGTCATATCAGCTCTACAGTTCAAGGGGTTGAAAAGGTTAATGCTACTGGAACTGTGTTAATGACTCGAGACCCGTGGACCCTGGGGTCAGTATACGTCTCCTGTATCTAATGCTTCTCAAGCGAAAAGGGGATTGGACGGTTAGGTTCAGTGTCATCGTGACCTTGTCTGGCCACGATGGGCCGTTGTTCATGCCTTCAGTCACTGGCCTGTCAGTTCAGATTTATTTGCTTCCCGTCATATAGATGGAACATTGATGCGTGTGCAGCGTTAAACAACATTCACCCACTCAATCTGTAAACCTTGAAATTACATGCTTGCAGTAAAAGGCGACTATGCTTGTGGTGAGAGGCGACTGAGGGATCGGGTGGTCAGGCTCGCTGACTTGGTTGATGCATGTCATCGTATCCCAATTGCGTAGATCGATGCTCACGATGTCAATCACTGGATTGTCTGGTCCAGACTCGATTATTTACAGACCGCCGTCATATAGCTGAGTACAGCTTTTAAAAAACACTCAAACAAACAAAATAAACAAACAAACCTTGCAATTAGGAAGTACACATACAATCGTGTATTTAGCTGTGGTAAGCCAATTGGATCCGCAGAAACATGTAAAGTACACACACATACAATCGTGTATCTAGTTGTGGTAAGCCAATTGGATCCGCAGAAACATGTAAAGTACACACACATACAATCGTGTATCTAGTTGTGGTAAGCCAATTGGATCCGCAGAAACATGTAAAGTACACACACATACAATCGTGTATCTAGTTGTGGTTAGCCAATTGGATCCGCAGAAACTTGTTAAGTACACACACATACAATCGTGTATTTAGTTGTGGTAAGCCAATTGGATCCGCAGAAACATGTAAAGTACACACACATACAATCGTGTATTTAGCTGTGGTAAGCCAATTGGATCCGCAGAAACATGTAAAGTACACACACATACAATCGTGTATTTAGTTGTGGTAAGCCAATTGGATCCGCAGAAACATGTAAAGTACACACACATACAATCGTGTATTTAGTTGTGGTAAGCCAATTGGATCCGCAGAAACATGTAAAGTACACACACATACAATCGTGTATTTAGTTGTGGTAAGCCAACCTGATAAGCAGAACCTACCCTGTGGGTTTTTAAACAGCTGTATGAGAACTCCAGTCTGCCCTGAAATAGTATCATTCCTTTGTCTGTGAGCCAGGTCACTGGGCATGGCCAGGAGGTCAGCAGCCTTGGCTATCTCGTTCCCACATCGCCGACACAGTAAATACCCTGAACAGAAAAGCACAGTCAGCATTATACATCAGCGGTACGTTTTCTTTGTTTCGTTTGTTTGTTGTTTAACGCCACACTCAGCAATATTCCAGCTATATGACGGCGGTCTGTGTAAATAATCGAGTCTGGACCAGACAATCCAGTGATTTATAAGGGAATCCATTTATAAGGGAAAGTTGTACCTAACATAAATTATTGTTGACGGGTTGGTGACACTCTCGTTTGTTCGGGCTTGGTATCCTTTCAGACAGCCATGCCTTTATTCACTCTCGGTACTTATGAGCTTCTTAAGTACATACATGCATCCATCCATCCATCCATGCATCCATGCATCCATCCATACATATATCCAAAAAGCAAACACACATACACGTTTGTGTTTAACGAATTAACGATATGTACCAATGAAAACCACAAAGACAAACACGTTTGTGCATAGGTATATTCCCGGATGAATGCATTCATACATATACAAATACAAAAACCAAAGCAGACACACACGTTTGAGCACAACGACATACCCGGATCTTACTGATAAAATATTATGTACATTACACAATAAGAAAAATGCAATAGTATCGTCTGAGGCATTAGTATACAAACAAGGATTTGGCGAAGTGCGGGTTTGGAGACTATAGACATGACGTGGCACTTATTCTGGACATTCTCTGAATGTAAATAACTCCCTACAGTAATGTCTGGGGGACAAGCGTGATGCCCCTAATTTAAAAAAGAAACTCCGATCAACTTGGGCTGACTGCATAATCATCCATCGGTGATTGAGGAGTTGGTATTTTACGATATTTTATACATATAAATGGGATATACGGTACGCTATGGTGGCGATGCACTACGTACACGATGATAATATTTACACACCACAGCCTAAAGACTCTGTATCTCCCACAGCTGATTCTATTTCGCAACAGTACAAATATAAAGTTAAAATCACAAAGGTAATAAACAGAGGGTCCCAATACGTAAAATAAAACCCTATAACATATGTTGAGACACAACAGCTATACATCACATAGCAGAACAATACCACGCCATAACGGAATAGGCCGACCTGTCGGCTAAAATAACACTTTAAACATAGAGACTAGATAAAGCCACTCAAAAAACACAAACTCAGTCATAAAACCAAACAAATTGATAGGGCAATAACCAAACTGCAAACAGGCCACACTACATTGAACTCATACCTACACCATATTAAAGCCATCATTGCCCACATTGTAACCAAACAGAAACCCCAGAACACGTATTACTACATTGCACACACTACCAACAACATAAAACCCCTCAAGACTACAATAAACCACAATAATCAGATGACACTACAAACTCTAATACTCTTAAATAACTTACAAACCTATAAGGCACTAGGCACATACCTAATCAAAACAGGTCTACTCGGCCGCATCTAAAATAAACAACAATCTACAAATAAAACAAAACCCCTAAATCTATAAAAACACAAAACGACACAACCTCACTAACTCCCCCAGTACCCCCACCTTTTGGTGTGGCATATTTCAAAATTCCAAATTTCCACCGAAAGTAATTAAGCAACCCTAAAAGCCTCTCCTGGTTGCCCTCGTTTCGGAAATACCCTTTTCGGCCATCTTACTAAATGGCCTGGCCGGCCCGTGTGCGAAATACGCATAATGGCAGAAAGCGCACGTTAAATGTCCAACATTAAGTAGGTAAGAGCATACCAGATGTGCATATATATATCATATGTGTGAACAAGTCAGAGTGACAATACATATACATATATATATGACAATGCAACACAAACTTGATAAGTTTACATGACGAGTACGAGAATACAGCAGTTTCTGCTGTGGCTATATTCAAACATATGCCACACGGCTGTCAGCGGGACGGTGGTGATGTAAGGGGGGCAACTCTTTGGACCTTGTAAGTTCCGAGTGAACAACTCGTTCGAGCCATTCGGACATGACCGGTAACTGTCGGCAATATTCGAGCTGCGTCATTCCCAACAGGAAAGGTGACAACTCTTTGTTGAAATAGGTTAACAACAGTTTCGTGCCTGTCAGTGCATCGCCGTCCTGATACAGTGTGCGTGCTCGAGTTTGCATCTGTAATTTAAGTTGTCGGGATTTAATTAATTCAGCGTTTGTCCAGCTCATGACCGATAATGTTTAAATTGATAATTGTTGTCAAGGAGTACGCATTACCCAAATTACTAATCCCATTAAGAAAAGAAAAACAACATATGTTTTTATCCAGGCATGTTAGATGAGGTAATGTTTGTTTGTTTGTAGTTACGCCGCACTCAGCAATATCCTAGCTATATGACGGTGGTCTGTAAATAATCGAGTCTGGACCAGACAATCCAGTGATTGATATCATGAGCATCGATCCACGCAATTGGGATCGATGACATACATCAACCAAGTCAACGTGCCTGACCACCCGATCCCGTTAGTCGCCTCTTACGACAAGCATAGTCGCCTTTTACGGCAAGCATGGGTTGCTGAAGACCTATTCTACCCCGGATCTTCAAGGGTTACATCAGAGAGTTAGGAAATGGAAAAGATTACGACGGATTGTTTGTTTGATGGACGACCGTCACCGTGGCGCGACATTGAAGGTGTTCTTTCAACTGGCGTATATGTATATGTAATTGCTTGTGTCTACTATCAAAAATATATATTTTCAGATCTGAGCGTCAGTCTCCATGCAGCAGGTACTGCACTAAACCATATGCTGTTAGAAGAGCGAATAGACGTCAACACACCTCGATATATTCACCTCAACAGTATATGATATGTAAATAACTTCTCAAAAGAAGTTAAAGAATACCCGATTCTTCCATATCACATATACTAAAGGTAATCCGTCTTATTACTTTATTTAATGTAATCTGTCATGACAGAATAACTATAGTAACATCAAAGAAACGGCTTTCCTTCTTTTGAGTCGTATATATGCTTTGCTTTGACAAAAATTGAAAGTTTGGACCCAAGTTTTGACCGCTTGGTGTGGTGTGTGCACTTGTGCTCAGCACGAATGAAATCATTTCACGTCTCTTGGCGGAAGAGCGGCACGTATACTGGGGCCCTGTTTCCGCGTGCAAGTACCTTTTTGAAGCCGGCTGGACCAGCCGAACTGAACACCGCTATCGTACTGTATGTTATCCATGAAGTCCGAAATGTGAACGTTTTATTACAGTTTTAACATTAACCCTGCCTAAAGGAAACCAAGTACAGTAAACTACAGTTATAGCGAACTCAAAGGGACCCGTTTTAGTTCGCAATAACCGTAGTTCGTTATAAGCATATATACAGCATAATGCAACACTTGGCCGGGGTTAACAAGTAAGTTCGTTATATCGGTCAGTTCGTTATAAGCGTGTTCGTTATAAGCGTAGTTTACTGTATATGTGAATACCGACGTCGTCTTACTTTGCTTGTTCAATTCAAATATCGCATTATAATATGTGGATAATTTTTCGTGGAGATGTGTTCGTGAGGTCAACAACTGTTTCTTCTAGCCCGGACTCGATTAACTGAAGCCCACATGAAACAGGTGGAATATTACTGACGCAAATTAAGAAACAAATATCATTGAAGTGTATAGGGCTATACGGGCGTATACTAACATGGCTTCAAGCCTGGTGTCAGGTCTATACAGTATCGTGTTCATATCTATGGACTGGTCTTGAAACGGTTTTGATTGGCCTTGCAGGGACAGGTTAAATAATAACAACACGCACGTCTTAGTTGTGATAAGAGTGAGTGAGTGAGTGAGTGAGTTGGGTTTAACGCCGCTTTTAACATTATTCCAGTTACATCGCGGCGTTTCAGCTTAATGTGGGAGAAAAGCCCGAAGTGATGCAGGTCTCAGACGTTTACCACTTCGATGAAACCCAAGAGCACGGGTATGGTGCTGACAAACCTAGAAACGTAATTGGGGCGAATAGGGATTCGAACCCACAATCATAGGTTTCTGGCGTGCCCAAGGAACGCAACTCTACACAGCGAATCGCGGCGCCTTAGACGACTGGGCCACCCGTGCCCCTACATGTGATAAGAAGTTTTATTTGTAGCAGTTATAAACTAGTAAAAAGGAATGTTAATACACTTTATGTATTACTGTGTTGCCATAAACTGATAAGATTAACGCTTGCTTTACAGGGCTGAAATGACGCGATACACTCATGATGTGTCGCTATATTTAGAGCGTAAAGCTGTCCACGAGTGATTTGATGCCAGGTTTAGCATCAATGAGCGAATACCTAAAATACCACTACCAATGAACCGTGTCAGGGATAGCAGACTCGATTATTTACAGACCGCCCTCATATAGCTGGAATATTGCTGAGTGCGCGTAAAACAACAAACCCCCCAAAAATCCAAATATTTGAACACAATATAGTGGGTGGTTCGCGTGGCAGTATCTACCTTCCGCTATAGAAAAAGATCTGTTTGTGAGTAATCGAGTTAGGGTCAGGTAAACCAGTGGTTGACAGGACGAGCAACGATCCGCACCCTGGTGACGCAATGACACCCTCGCGACAGCCTGGTCACACACCGTGGCCACCCGATACTCAAAAGTTTGATACTGAATTTGTTTCGAGAAAAATACCTTGCAACAATGTTATTTTTGTGACAGGCAATTTCTTTTTTGTTCAACAGTCTGAAACATAATTATGTTTTTCCGAAAATGTCGGGGCAATATGTTTTTTCGATACACGGTTCACACGGTGAACTGAACTATCTCACCTAGCAATACCCTGAGATACCCGTGGGCATGCTGTTAAGCATATCCATTAATGAATACATTCTCATAATTACGCTTACGTGTTATGTGAATATGCAATTATCTCCGCAATCTTGAGATAACCATAGGCCATTCTTGACGACGGCCAGAGAGGGCGAACGAACTTTGGTCCATCCGATTGTACTCACGACATATAAACGTGTTACTGTTTTCGGCCCTTACGTTTGATTCATTTCATGAAACCGAAGTATTCGACATGTTTCGTCATTCCGCTGCGCGTGAATATAATTTTTAATAGTCGACACATTTATGTTTCATACATAGAAGAGTGAGTGAGTATGGTTTTACGCCGCTTTTAGCAATATTCCAGCAATATCACGGCGGGGAACACCAGAAATGGGCTTCACACATTGTACCCATGTCGGGAATCGAACCCGGGTCTTTGGCGTGACGAGCCAACGCTTTAACCACTAGGCTACCCGACCGCCCCCATACATAGAAGAAGTGGTTGTTAGTACACATTTTACATATACTCGAGCAAACAACGACTGATATTAACTAAGAACTAGCGGTACGGAATTCAACCAAAAAAGTCCATCAGTTCGAAAAGGATCAACACACATGCTTATTCAGATGGGATACGATGATATACATCAACCGAGTCACCGAGCCTGACCACCCGTTCCCGTTAGTCGCCTCTTACGATAAGCAAGGGTTGCTGAAGACCAATTCTAACCGGTATCTTCGCAGGTTTGTTTGTTTGTTGTTTAACGCCGCACTCAGCAATATTCCAGCTATATGACGGCGGTCTGTAAATAATCGAGTCTCGACCAGACAATCCAGTGATTGACATCATGAGCATCGATCCACGACTTGTGGATATCTTTACCCTGTGAAGTAAGTATCGAGGCTTGGGGAGGACATTTTAACATTAATTCAACACTGTATTTCGTTATATTACTCATAGTCTTTTTTCTGTGAAAATGTAGAAATGTGGGTTTTTCTTATCTCAAGGGAAGACACCAGGGGACCGTTCTTCAAAGCGATCGTAGCGCGACGACTGTCGTAAGCCTATGTTACAGTATGATAGTTCGATCACCTTCGCGCTGTGGTCGCTTTGTGGAACAGGGCCCGTTCAGTTACTGTTGAAACGACATCACATAACATCGTCATGGCGTAGCGTTGCTATGGGCCTATTCGCAAACAATGAAACCAATGGAACGATTGTAATCATTCACCTGTGTCTGAGCACTTGTGTTTAAGGGACCGACTATTTCATATTCTTTTCCCTTTTTGGGGAAGGGTGCTGGCTTGGATTTTGAATCGAGATTAGTTATTTTTTTAAGCTCTGAGCTAAGAACATAATTAGTTTTAAAAAATACATATTGCAACAATGTAATTTTTGTGACAGGCAATTTCTTTTTCTTTTTTTCAGAGGTCTGACGCATAAATATTTTTTTCAGAATTTTCAGGGACAATTAATTTGTTTCTATAAAATAGCGGGAATCGTTCAATGAACTCTGCTTTTATTACAGATTTCTTATGATTATGGAAATGTTTTTGTCGCTTTTACTTGTATAATGTTGATTGGCTATAGATCTAGTTCGTTCCAAATCTTTGTAGAATAGATCTTCAGCAACCCATGCTAGCCGTAAAAGGCGGCTATACGTGTCGTAAAAGGCGACTATATAACGGGATCGGGTGGTCAGGCTCGCTGACTTGGTTGATGAATAGCATCGATCCCAAATGCTTGGATAGATGCTCATGATATCAATCACTGGGTTGTCTGGTCCATACTCGATTATTTACAGACCGCCGTCATATAGCTGGAATATTGCTGAGTGAGTACGGCGTCAAACAACAAAACAACTTCAATTATTTGCGAAGAGGTCCATATAATAGCAACGTGACGTCATGTGCTCGCAATGACTTCACAAACGATTTAACGTGACGTCCTTCTAACATTAGGTCAACTGCGGATTCCACAGTTTTTGAGTAATATAAAGAATATCCCATTGGCAGCTCGGAATGTACACATTATTTGTCCTTCGATAAGGATCGGAACTTGCAAAATTACTTCACTCGGAACAGCTAACCTAGGTTATTCCCAGAGAATGTTCAAGCGCGAACCCATATCCTGCAGCTATGGCCTGCTGCCATTCCCAGTTCTGGTAACCTTTCCCCTCAAGTCAAGTGTGTGACTTCAGACTCCATGTACATGATACAGTATAGAGGCCTTCATTCTACAGTGATGCATTATCAGCCAGTGCGTAGACTAACATATAGTTGTCTGAAATGAACATATCGTACAGAAAAAAACAGTTGTTCAGTTATCTTAATAAAAATATAATAAAAAGGGAGCCCAGTGATTCTCTTCATTTTCAGATACTGCAGTAATCTAGACTTGCCAAACATTATAGACTTGCATGGGCTGTAGTTGATATATTTGTATCAGGGTCTGTAAGACAGACTAGCCAGTGCGTTACAGTGTGTCTTTCCACACTTTATTGAGACTTTGCAATATCATGACCATATTATAGAAACTGATATATACATAACACATGCTCGTCTAGCTATAATGTGTATCAAGAGAAGTTATGTGGAACAATATATACGTGTAATATTTGTCCAACAGCAGACAGGCATGTTCATCTGCGGTTCTACGTATTCTGTTTAAAACAGATCTGAATCCGTCTATCGCTAATGTAAACCGAATTCCCATGGGGCGCATGAGATATGAGATATGAGAATATCAAAACACGACAGAAATCTGTCAAAGTTTGTCATCAAGATAGGCTGTCACGCTAGGCGATGACAGTGAATGAATAACTGAAAAGCGTCGTGGTTTTAGTTTTTGAATGGATGAAAATAAACCAACAGACACCACTAGCTGAATTATATGAATGATGTCGTCTAATTTGTGTGTACATGCACCACAACAATCTAATTATTCTATTTTAAGAACTGACAAGACTGCATAATCGATATATTACCTTCAACTCCATCCGCGAAATGACATGCTACATAAGCCACGATGTTTGCAAGGAAATATAACATAATAATGTCAGTGAAGCACCTCAAACATCCTCTCATTTGAAGTGCTGTGGGCGCTGCCATGTTAAAATTGCACTGTGGGTAATAATGTTTATATCATGACCTTTCCCTACCTTGGCTCTTCCGTCTTTTATTTTGCCTCCAGCGTGTAGCTATATTTGGATCTACTGTATTCGCTAAGAGTGTGAAAATATGTCTAACCTGTGATTTTTGAGTTGATGTAAATACTTTGGCAATCGTATCTAGTAACAACGAGAATCATATGCATCACAGATACGCGTGTTTTATAACTTATGTTCTTTTTACTGCTGGGCAACTAATTGAAGTTAGCATCACCGAAAACATGAATTTGACCCAGTTTGTGTACACGTTGCAAATTGCGCCATCAAACAACCAGTAGGCGGAAATACAGCATCCTGACATGTCGAGTGTTCATATTTTGATCAACAAATATCTTCTCGAGTAATTTTAGTACCTAATAACTATATCCTAATCACCTAGGAAACACAAAGAAGGGTGATAAAAATACATAAACAACCTTTGCCCTCGTGACGGACTATATAACCTTGAGCATGATTGACAGGTTCTGCATATTGACCAATCAAATGATGGAGGTGTGCCCCATTCGTCCAATCAGAGGGCTGAACTGCGATCATATGGGTTTTGTTGATATTTTCACTAAGCTCCGCCTCCACTGACACCAAAACAAACCGGCGCAGTTTACCGGCATATGTTTACATCAGAAAGCGGTGACATTGAAGAATATTTGGGGTACATCGACGCACGGGATCTGGAAATTACTACTCAACTTTATCATATGTATCGTTGATGAACCGTTTCAGATATGTTTGGGAACAGAAAGCTGGCGAAGCGATCCATTACAGGAACGAGAATCGCAGCGCTCCAACAAGATGGCCGATACTACCCCGGTATTATTGAATCCCAGACTTCCGAGGAAGGTTTTATAACAAGTGCTATGTATAAGGTCAGATTCGACAATGGGGATTCCAAGGAAATTACTTCAGAAGGCATTGTCGGGCAGGGATTCCGTCAAATGACAGAAATTAACTTGAGAAATGGACAGAAAGTCTTCGTGACCCTGAATGGGAGAGAAGTGTCAGCGATTGTTATTACACAGGACGAGGATAATGTTTTGATAACAGTCACGCAAATGGACGGGGAGAGGCGAGAGATGGTGAAGAGAATTGACGAAGTGAGGCTCTTAGAAAGTAGAAAATCGGCCAGACTAGCTGATTTGGACACAGACTACTCCAAACTTGCAGATATTCAACTTTCCGAACCAAAGAAGAGACCAGTTTCACATGTAATCGACGTGCCGGCAAAGTCACGGTAAGTTTCTATATCGGGCGACCTACTTGTCTGAAACAGCTGATCGCTTGCACCGGCAGTCGGTCTTGTTATGAAATCGTCACGCTGATTTCTTCTTATATTGTATTACGTTAGGAACAGTTAGCACAACTGGCAATTAGACGTGTATTGTCAATGTCCCCTCACTGCTGTGTTATTTTGAGAGCACTCAGAATTGTTTGGATTACAAAGGCTTTACATAATCATGCACAACGAACTTAGAAAATTGCTGAATAAGCCAAACTGGATGCTTCTTAGTCCGAATTTACAAACATACATACTGACAAAGAAATATAAGAGACTGGCTGTCATTATGAGGTAAGTGTTTGTTTCAAAACAGATGTATGGTGTTTATTAGTAGCTTTAGTCATTTATTAACAGTAATATATTTCATGAAGTAACATATGGTATGAGATTTCGTATCAGTTATCAGTGTCATTTCTTGTTTTTTTTGTTCCGAATCTTCATTATGCCCCCGATAATGATAAGCCAAGTCATGTCAGCAATATGTCAGAGCCATATTTAGAATCAGCGGTGGACATTAACTGGAATTATTTTTAGTATTTGTTTTGGCTGATGGTGAATCAATTCCGGATAAATTCAAATCTCTGTTTCCATTTTAATTCTATATTTCAGTATTTTCAACAAATGAAGCAAATCGCACAATATCAGTGTAAAAGATGATTGTGTGTTCCTAAAATCTGTCAAATATACTGATGAAGAAACGGTAAAATTGTGCACTGGCTTGTGATGATTGGTGACGGGGCTCATTATCAATCACTGGTTCTTCTGGCCCAGACTCGAATACTTACAATCCGTCGTCATATAAGCTGAATATTGCTGAGTGCGGAGTTAAACAACAAACAAAACGTTTTAACTTTGCTTCCCTGTACACATAGGCGAGAGAGACGTCACCTAGACTCAGCACTGTATGGAAGCGACGACGACAACGACGATGTCGACATGGTAGATGAACGTGAACATGTGGCAGCGTTCGCTCTCACCAGTCTGTCCAGTAGTCCAGCCTCGCCCTCCTTCCCGCAGTCGTTCAAGGAAAAAGGTCAATTTATAAACTAGCATATGGTGTATAATAAAATATTATCACAGACATCATGCTGATTAAAGAGTGTACACCTTAATATTAATGTATTAATACTGTTTAATGTAATAATGTTTTTTCTTGCGATATGTGACTATGTGTAACTACCGAATTGTCAATTAATTTTAACAAAATCGCCATGCCCTTCTTTATCTCAATAAAGTTATTACATTAATATGCATATATTCAACTGTTTGTTCATTTCAATGGGTCTGTGTGTTTGTTGGCATATATTCATACGATGTGCATTTCGGTGATTCCAAATTCGGAGACATATTTTAAGGTGTTACTTTTTCAGAATTTCTCCGAAGTCCGGGATCTTTCCATGACTATCATTTGTCGAGTAGTGCGGCGAGCAGTGGGTTTGAAAGTGGTCACTCTGAGAGAAGTGACCGGTCCCCACCCCTACCCTCACACTTGAGCGAGAGCGCACCTGCAGCCATTCAGATCAGGAGCCCCACCCCACCCGACGACGTTCTGGATCTCGAGGAAAACATCAAACAGTTTTACGACGCCGACACACAAGAACACAAGGTATGACTGTGTATATCATTATGGGTCATAAACTTATGTGGGGTCCGGAGTTTACCCTGTAAGTTGGGTACGAAGAGAATTCAATAGAAGTAAGGTATATGTCGTATGGTTATCAACAATTAAACACTGTGCTACCCCATCAGACGGTTTCACAACGTTTCATCATGTGTTTATGCCATATGGTCGATGTACCCCATTGTTCCTGTGCTGAACTATCGTCGGTGCATATCTACAGCGACATGTATTGAGACGCGTCATCCACAGGCTAAAGTAAATACAGCTTGTCAGGTACCAAAATAGATCTACTGGCTTCTCTATCTCAGCTCAGACACAGTGGGACTAGTTTGCGCAAATGTACCTCCGTTACACATGTTGTGAATTGAATTAAAAAGTAGACTAACTCAGGTTTACGTTGGAACATTCTGTTTGTTTTACAACAACATTTCCGAGTGGCCGTCCGCTGAGATGCCGACAGTTTAGCCTGACCCGGATAGCAAACAGCTGATTGCCTTGCCGGTGTGCTATATTTAGCTGCAACGCACACCGCCCGAGTTGTGTTGTCCTGTCAATTGTCTCTATCGATCGCTCTGCACAGCTGAATGAATGCTCAGCTCGCGCACTTAGATATCCTGTTTCACACAATAGGAATGAACTCAATGTAGTGCTTTTGGGCGATATAGAGCGTGTATGTAAATCAAATGTGAAGATAAAATAAGTTGCAACTGTACATTCGCAGATTCGGGATGTTTTGACAGCTGAGCGAAACCGGCACGTGCAAGGGGCATGATTTGTTTATGTCACGTGGGCGTGACGTTTTCGGCTATCACGTGATCTATGATTTAAGCGCTATAAATAGTACCTGTAGCTGCGCAGGTTGAACAATTTCTCTGCCTTGGGCAATCTTGAGGTTAAAATATATTATGACTATTAATGTAAAAAATCAAAATAGTTTGGAAAAACCTCTACGATGGAATTCGTAAACAAGGAATATATAGCTTTATATTATAGTTAAGGTTCGCAGTGAATTTCCATACTTTGTAAGTTGTAACATTATGAATATTTATTGAAAGTTTGATACCCTTTCTGTCTTTTCGCAGTCACAACGATGTTGATGACAGTGTTTTGATTAAATGGACAATAAGAACAAAAAACTGATCTTAGTCGTATTTATTTTTAAAATCATAAAATAATAACACAAGAAATCATGAGATGGAAATCTTTTTCTGTGCCTTATTTATTTACTATTTATTTGTTTGTAAACTATTTAGAATCTTGATCTATTTATATATTTTTAGAAATAAAAATGTTCATCTGTTTGATCAAGACATGTCTCCTGCTTTAAGACAGATGAAACCATATGAAATCATATTTTATAGTGAAACTGCAACGTGCCCCCATGAGAGGTCAAGGAAGTATCCCATAATGTATAAACACGAACACAGCCTTTCTTCCTTCCAGAAATAGGTCACTGGAAACTAGGTCAGTTCAGCCAGTTTTGGCAATCCAGAACTGGAAAAGCATTGTAAAACTAGGGCAGTATATCCCCAGAAAATTTGAATGTTATTCAAGCGAGACACTGCCTAATTTACAATGTGTTGATATTCTTGTAATGTAGGTCACTATTCATTTGAAACAAATGAACATATTATTTTGCACTTTATGTTATATATATCTAGTTTTAGCGTTTGTCTGTACACTATAAGTCAATATATTTTGTCACAGAAAATAATTATGCTTTATTCTGATGAAAATAAGAAGACGTTGTCTGACATAAAAATACATCATGATTATTTAACGTTACTTATTTTAAAAAAAATCAATTTGAGAGAATGTTTGATTTGGAATCATTTGACTTTCTTCCTCCTCGTGATCATGAAATTGATGACAGGAAAATTCATTACATAGGTACTTACTTGACAATAAAATGAAATGTAAGATGCCATTGCAATAAATATGAATTTCATCTGATTTCAGATAGGAATATGATATTAGCTGAAATGGACAATGTATTTGTAAATAGTTGACTACTACAGTATGAGACATATGTCCAACTGACAAGAGAGTTGTAAGCAGTGTGATTACAGAGTACCATTGGCCAACACAGGAGTAGTTGAGTTAGCTACAGGCCTGGATTTAAAGAACTAGATTTAACGTGCACCAGGTACATGTTGACATGAGAAGCTAGTTGCACCATACACAACCAGGTTGCAACCTGGGCCCAGAAATTTATCAAAATAATAAAACCTCAGATCTCTGATGTGAAGGGGTGGTCGGGTAGCCTAGTGGTTAAAGCGTTCGCTCGTCACGCTGAAGACCCAGGTTTGATTCCCGACATGGGTACAATGTGTGAAGCCCATTTCTGGTGTCCCCCGCCGTGATATTGCTGGAATATTGCTAAAAGCAGTGTAAAACCATACTCACTCACTCACTCACTCTGATGTGACATGACAAGATTTGTAGTATGTTAGTACTTACTGTTGCAGTACCTACGT
Organism: Haliotis rufescens; assembly: GCF_023055435.1. Taxonomy (NCBI): domain Eukaryota; kingdom Metazoa; phylum Mollusca; class Gastropoda; order Lepetellida; family Haliotidae; genus Haliotis; species Haliotis rufescens. The sequence goes on along the minus strand of NW_025963779.1, from coordinate 62,884,666 downwards.
GGCAGTGTGATCAATGGTAACCCCCATACACTGCATTATGAGTATCACAGGATAATCTAACTATCATGACGTGATACAGTGGTCAACTTCAATGATAGATGAAACTACAGTACAGAACGTAATCTTGTACCCACAGTCTGATGACGTCAAGCTCAAGAAAGCATGGCAAATTACTTATGATTCAGGGATTAGTTATGTAGTATGGTGAATAAAGCTTAGAGATATTGAGTGTGTTCAAAGACCATTGTTGAGTTGACAAGTAATGGTTAGTTTTTAAAAAATATTTTTGACATTTGGTGCATGTAGACATAAATATAAGATTCCATTTTTAAAAATGGGTAGCTCTGGTGCATGTTTTCTATAGCTAAGGCAAACCCTGAGCCCCACATTCTTGGTTATCTCTGTTTTTTTATTATTAGCCTGGAACCATTTGCCATCATAGGGCCTTATCTTTTTGTTTAGTTGGTTTACAAGGCTGACAAACCAAAAAAGCTCAAATATGATGACTTTTGACAAACAAAACATTGTTCGACTCTGTTTTACAATTTGGAGAATTGAAGACAACACAAGATTTTATCATCGCTGTAAGAAATGGTGAATATATGTCATGCAGGAACTGTAATTTGGTTTAAAGGGATGTAACTCCCTCACTGACTCCTTATGAGACCATTTGAGCACAAAATCATGGTGGTACATTATGTCAGCGCCCATGAAGATCCGGGTAGAATAGGTCTTCAGCAACCCATGCTTGCCGTAACAGGCGACTGTGCTTGTCGTAAGAGGCGACTAACGGGATCGGGTGGTCAGGCTCGCTGACTTGGTTGATGCATGTCATCGTATCCCAATTGCGTGAATCGATGCTCATGATGTCGACCACTGGATTGTGTAGTCCAGACTCGATTATTTACAGACCACTGTCATATAGCTGGAATATTGCTGAGTATGGCTTTAAACAAGAAACAAACAAACAAACAAAACACCAGACTCCTGTAGTGTGGACAGGAACATTACATGTGATGACTGACAGTTTAACTGATAGATATCTACACACAGTAACATGGGGCAAAGTCACATGGTGCAGAGCGGAGAGGGTTACCCCAAGGTCATTGTGTTGTTGATATGGTTTTTGTCATAGGCCATCTATCAGTTCTCACATTCACTGTGTATAACAGTTTATATACACAGACACTGGAAGTGAATATACGCCACGTATGATTGTCTATCTGTATGTATGACATGTCTCAAGTTTTACTGCTCACTTTGAAACATTGTTGCTATGGTAAATAAAAGACTAATTGCGCCAAAATCTTTATTGAATATTTAACTTTCTCTGGGATAACTTAAAATAAACATGAGTACATTTAGTTTTAATGTACTTGCTTATTGAATCTTTGAAAGTAATGCTGGATGTTTTTAAAGAACCTGATTACCAGTATTAGTTTCTGCATCTAGGGATTTGGTCCTTCCCCACACTGAAGCACATGCAGCACATGTGGTGTCTCCTTGGGCAAGTGACTTTGTTTGAATTGTGCCTCTGTTCACCCAGCAGTGAATGGGTACCCAGTAGGATGAGATGGCAATGTGGCTGTTAACCTTCTAGCACCTAACAGGCAGCTTGGGTTGTATATTCCTCAGGGAGCTGAGAATGATTTTTGAATGCACACATTGATCCATTGACCGGGGTAATAAATGTCTAAGCACTTAGAGCATGCTTATTTGGGAGTACAGTGCCATATCAATGGATTATTATTATTATTATTATCCCCCGCCACGAAGTGGAAGGGGGATATAGGAATGGGTGCCGTTCGTCCGTCCTTCCGTCCGTCCTTCCGTTACATTTCGTTTCCGGAGCAGATCTTGAAAACCGTACCATATTTCTTCACCAAACTTGGCACATAGATAGATCTAGTGGTGAACTGGTGCCTTTTGATAGTTTGGGATTTTAAAAAAAGTTATTTTTTGAGTTTCCATGGCAACGACTTTGATTTAGACTGAAAATGGCGGTAGTCCTCGTTTCCGGAGCAGATCTTGAAAACCGTACCATATTTCTTAACCATACTTGGCACATAGATAGGTCTAGTGGTGAACTGGTGCCTTTTGATAGTTTGAGATTTTTAAAAAAGTTATTTTTCGAGTTTCCATGGCAACAGCTTTGATTTAGACTGAAAATGGCAGTAGTCCTCGTTTCCGGAGCAGATATTGAAAACCATACCATATTTCTTCGTCATACTTGGCACATAGATAGGACTAGTGGTGAACTGGTGCCTTTTGATAGTTTGGGATTTAAAAAATTTTTATTTTTCGAGTTTCCATGGCAACGACTTTGATTTAGACTGAAAATGGCAGTAGTCCTCGTTTCCGGAGCAGATATTGAAAACCTTACCATATTTCTTCGTCATACTTGGCACATAGATAGGACTAGTGGTGAACTGGTGGCTTTTGATAGTTTGGCATGTTGAAAATAATATTTTTTGAGTTTCCATGGCACCGACTTTGATTTAGACTGAAAATGGCAGTAGTCCTCGTTTCCGGAGCAGATCTTGAAAACCGTACCATTTTTCTTCACCATATTTTGCACATTGATAGGTCTAGTGGTGAACTGGTGCCTTTGGATAGTTTTGAATTTTTTTTAAAAGTTATTTTTCGAGTTTCCATGGCAACGACTTTGATTTAGACTGAAAATGGAGGTAGTCCTCGTTTCCGGAGCAGATCTTGAAAAACGTACTATATTTCTTTACAAAAAGGCCCAGTGAACATAGTTCACAGGAGCTAATGCATTGCACACACCCGACATGTCATATTGGCAGGGGATGTGAGTATTTCATGCTTGTTATTATTATTACTATTATTATTATTAATATTATACCTGCACATTTTATTATCTAATTTACTGAGATCGAAAAGGTTAAAGACACTGTGATAAGGGTTGTGAGGATATATATTCTGTGATAAATTTAGCTGTAAGTATTTGATATTGTTTGAAAATGCATCATACAATTTTGTATTTGTATCAATTATTAAAAATGGTATTTGATACAAAAATGACAACATGTTTTCTCAAACAGAAGATTCGTAAGCAAATTTGTTATCACCTGCAGGAGTAGCTCTCTCTTCTTCCAACTGTAGATCAGACACATGTTATCTGTTTTGAAATATAATTTCATTTTAATCTGTTTAACTAGACAAAAGAAATGTCTACAGCAGATGGAGTCTTCGTGTGTGTGGCACAACAGACACATTTGTTTCTGGATGCTGGGTGGGTCCCTTCAGTATAAAATCATTCTGTCAGTGAAGTTTGTAACCCTCGTCTCATCAGCAGTGTTGGTTTTCCAGGGTCTGCGGACAGTGTTCCAGTGCACATGGCGCCGATGTGGTGAAGTCTGTAACACATTGAAAGATATTACAAAGCATGTACGGAAGACACATTTCAAGTAAGTCAGTTTTGATGCCATATATTGTTTCGATGAGTCTGTTATAACAGATATATTCCCTACTTTTCCCACATGTCTCAATGGAGCAGAATAGTGCCAGGTATCCAATGCTTGTCGTATGAGTAGACTGAAATAGTGATTGAAGGTAACAATGATTTGTGTGTGTCAGGTATTATAGTATCAATAGCATAGTAGTATGGTGCTTTTATTACTACTATGTGTGGACGTAGTCGCACATAGATGGGTCTAGTCGTAAACTGGTGCCTTTTGATAGTTTGAGGTTTAATTTTTTTTTATTTTTCGAGTTTCATAGCAACGACTTTGACTTAGATTGAAAATGCTGGTTGTGCTCCTTTCCTGAGCTGATTTTGAAAACCGTACAATATTTCTTCACCAAACTTGGCAAATAGATAAGTATGGTGGTAAACTGGTGCATTTTGATAGTTTGGGATTTTTGAAAAAATTATTTTTCAAGTTTCAATAGCAATGACTTTGACTTAGACTGAAAATGGCGGAGCAGATCTTGAAAACCTTACAAAATTTCTTGCCTTGCATGCAACTGAACATGTCATATTGGTGGGGGAAATGAGTGTTTCATGGTTGTTTTATTCAGCCGTGACAGTGACGAGGAGTTGTCCGACCAGGAGGAGGACTTCTATTACAATGAGGTTCAAGTCGAGATGGACAATGTCACGCGACAGTTTGCCGAGATGCATACATCCTCACCCCCTCCTCTCAGCAACATGGACTCTTCCAACAATGTCATACCTGTCGCCAATGTTGGGATATTTGACCATGATTATCAGAGAAAGGTAAGACCCTCATACTCTTCAGGCAAACAAAGTCTTTCTCATTTGTGCTTCATATCGCCCCAAGTGATGCATGTCTCAGATGTTTACCACATTGGTGAAACCTCTGACCCTGGGTGCTGACAAACTTAAAAAATAATCGGGGCGAACCAGGATTCGAACCCACAATCATAGGTTTCTTTTGTGCCCTAGGGACACAACACTGCACAGCGATTAGATAACTGGACCATCCGTGCCCCCTGATTATAGGACCAATAAAGTCAGAAATAACTTTAGTGCATTGTTTTACATTGTTGCACTGAATGCAGTGTTAAAGAGCCTAAATTTAAAAAGTAAGAACTTAATAAACAGCCAATTTTCAACAAAATACAGTGAACTACATTTATAACGAACACGCTTATAACGACCTGGCGGATATAACGGTTTTGCTGTATATATGCTGTATATATGCTTATAAAGAACTACTGTTATAATTACTAAATTTTGTGGTCCCTTAGAGTTCATTACAACCATAGTTTACTGTAATGAATAAGCAATGGTGCAGCCTGACCTCCTCACTGGATGATCCATCAGGAAGCTGTCCCTCTCTGTCACTGTCATTGTTTTGTTTCTCACACAGGAACATAAGACACCCTCTCACATCCTGGCCTCGTCGGTGCCATCTGCTGGGGACATAACAGGTCAGGGGACATCACTCCCAATTGTCATCCCAGAAGGTCAGATCAAGAGGTCGTTGTCATGGCAGATACAGTCATCATCACCAGGGAATGTGGTAAGAAAATATACATGCCATAAGTCCTACATGGAGAGTGGCTTTAAAGCTGACATGTGTCAACCTGAAATATTACTGAAAAAATGTTTCAAAACAGGAGTTTGATACACAGTGAAAACATTATCCTCAACTTCACTATTTATCATTAAAGATTATCTATCTCTAGAGATTCCATATCACATCTATATTCTGGGGAATGAGTGAGTTCAACACTGCTTTGAACAGTATTTTAGTTATATCACAGCATGCCAACTTAATGTGGGTGGAAAGCCCAAAGTGATGCAGGTTTTAGACACTTAAGTCTTTAGTGAAACCGACAAACATGGGTATGGTGCTGACAAACCAACAATCATCAACCCAAATAGGACTCAACACACAATCATTCTATCCTTGTATGCCTAAGGGGCACAACTCTCCACATGCAGTTGCAACTCATTGGAATACTTGTCACCTGTGCGCTGAAAAATATTTAAATCCAGATCAATATGCATGACGGATCTGGACTTACATGTAACTGGTTTTGAAGATTCCCATGACCCTAGGAATAACATGTATGTTTTGTTTGTGCAGGCATCCTCCCCAGTGAGGTTTTCCCGGCCAAGCGTCCAGGTACGTCTCCAGCAACACCAGGCTCAGTCTCCCAAGTCTCACATGTTCCCATCACCTCCAAAAGCTGGTGGAATGCATCGGAAGCCACGAAGTGAGGTCAGGAAATGTCGGAAAGTTTACGGAATGGAAAACAGGGATTCATGGTGTACTCAGTGTAAATGGAAGAAAGCATGCACCCGCTTCCTGGACTAAGCATCTCCTCCCCATCATGACCATAGTGACATGTCCATAGTGACATGACCATAGTGGCATAACTTTGTGACATGTCCATACTAACACGTCCATAGTGACATGTCCATAATGACACGTTTATAGTGACATGTCCATAATGACACATCCATAGTGACATGTCCATAATGACACGTCCATAGTGACATGTCCATAATGACACGTCCATAGTGACATTACTCTGTGACATGTCCATAGTGGACAGAAATGGACATTCTTAGAAGCGATGAATGCCTGAATGTTGTAGGTTTGTGAGATAACTGATTTCTTGCTGAGCCACAATCCTTGCTGAAGTCTGTATATATATATCCTTGGTAGTTGATGGTATACTCTTCCTGTCAATTTTACAAGAACACCTAATGCTGTTTATGAAATGAAACTTTACTTTGCAAAATCACAGGTGACTTCTCTTCAAATGGCTGTATGTATCCTTCGTAGTTGATTAGGTACTCTTCCTGTCAATATCCCCTCGACATACATCTCCCCAAGGCAAAGAAGTTAATTGCCTATACAAGTGCCGAACAAGGATGGAATTACGTGGCAGGATCATAGCACACCAATGGCTATTATGAGTTACGTCCCTTGCATGTCCCTCCTACTGACCAATCAGATTCCACCTCTCATATAACTTGCATTTACTTCAAACAAAATGGCGGCACCAATTCAAGAGGATCTGATCGAAAATCATGATATTTATTGTAATAAAACGGGTCTTACCTCACAAAATGCATCAAACCACTAGAGCACCTTCATTAAAAACATGAAAAGATTTGGAAAATAACTGTCAAAGCCAAGTTGATGGTACTCACAAGCTGAAAATTCTGCAATCATTCGAAATCTGCACTGAAGTTTACGAACCGAATGTCGATTTTGTTACACGATTTTTATTGGACTATGCATAGACTCGTTAGTCCAGCTAAATGGAACTCCATAATTCCAGCCTAGTTCAAGAGTTAAAACATTACTTTTTTAGTCAGTTAACTCAGTTGCCTTGGGCAGATGCCAGACACAGTGAATCTGAAAGTTAGCTTTGCAGAAGTACAGGTGACTTCTCTCCAAAGTCTTGAAACATCTTTCTTTCGCTCAAATATTTTCAAGACTGTATTATAATGCACTATCAGTCTCTCCATCAATATGTCCCTTTCTGAGAAGAACTATTTAAACCACATAATTTCTGACACCTCGGTAAATTTTTTAATAAAATTGCAAACGTCATGTTGCCATGTACCAGATTGATAGATTTTGGCACATGAAGTATTTTCATAATTTCTCATTTTACATTTTTAAGTTAATACCAAAATTGTTTCAGAACATAGCATTTTTCCCCCTTGGTTTTGGATAAGTGGGTTAAGAAGTAAAAACAAAGTGTGGCCTAAAATGGATGTGACTGGTAGATGAAGGAGTGAATGAGTGACCCTGTGACATTGTGTACAAACCCTTCAGTGATCTGAGTCAACATCTGGAGCCAGAGTAGGGCAGAATTGAATGATGATCAGTTGAACGTTAAACTAATGTTTCGTCATATTATTTTGAACATTCTTAAAAATCTACTTTTTTTGTTTCATTGAAACAGTCTTGATTTGAAGACTAATGTTTTGTCAAGGTATGGGAACTAAACATATTTCACTCAAAACATCATTTGGGCCTTCTCCAGTGTAATTAAACTTATGTGGTTGTCATACCTATATTGGTATATATCAAGCATCTGCATTAAAACCTGCATTTAAATGAAGGGTCTCGTTAGACATGAATATCAAGATGCTTCACATTTCTTCTGCTTGGCGATAATATATATGTTTTGGTTAACATTCGCCCCTGTTTCTACCTGGCCTGAAGGTGTGAGGCTACACAGGTGAAAGGCATGTCAAACAGGTGTTGTTGTCGTAAGAGGCGGCTAACGGGATCGGGTGGTCAGGCTCGCTGACATGGTTGATGCATGTCATGGTATGCGTGGATAGATGCTCATGATGTCGATCACTGAATTGTCTGGTCCAGACTTGATTATTTACAGTCCGCTGTCATATAGCTGGAATATTGTTGAGTGCGGCGTTAAACAATCGAACAGGTGTGATGTACTCATTACCGGTAGATGTATTATTTCACACACAGTCAGTAGATAAAATATTTTTATACATGACTTTTTATCAAAGATAAATTTAAAATTTAGGGTCAACAGCATGTACATATTTGAAAAATGTTAAAATTGAAGTTGGATGGCTGTATCTTAACCTCGCCATTCGTCTGCTAGGCATATGAAGCACCAACAGGTGTTTAGATACTGTAGCCAAACCTTTAAGCCCAGAACATTTTGTGTTGCTTCAGTAAGTAAACCCGTGATGGTGAATTATTTTAGGTTGAAATTAATATGAAAGATATTTTTAAAGCTCTATCTGTAAATAAAGTTAATAGTTCCACTTTAATGCAGCGAAGTTTTCTTTGCACATGCAAAATCAATAATACTTTATGATTAATTGTTGAATAGGTGACTTAAATACCCAAATAGCCTCCAACGACACTACAAAAATATTATATGATATGAGTGTTTACATGCAAAAGGAAACTAGTATCAAGGGTGTGTGCTGTCTGGTTCGAAATATTCACCAAATCAACTATATAGCACTTACTGTATATATGTAAATATAAGTTTGTGTGTACATATGGATACAGTATGGAACATTAAGTAGTATTTAACCTAGCTAGTGGGTAGTTAGTAGTGTAAAGGAAGGGACCTTGAGATATATGACTTTTAAACCATATGCAACTGTAACATCAGGTGACATTTCACACAAATGAAAAAACTTACAACTCTTGTCATGGTTGAGAACAATACCCATAAAATCTTATTTTTTATCATCTATCACATCACATGTCTGAAAGTGACCTTACAATGACCTTTGACCTTTTGACCTTTATAATTTACTATAGCCCAGGGAGTCTCATCTTGTGAATATGCATGAATCATCTCAGACATATATATATATATATATATATATATATATATATATATATATATATATATATATATATATATATATGTCTGTTTGTGTAATAAGACCTGTAACATCTAAGTATTCTATGTCTGATATATTCATATGTGGGTATCAATTTATTGTGGTCCATATCGGCTTCTTCTGGTAGGAGTTTCTTGCTGTGTGAAGTCAATCTCATTAAAATCAGATGTTTTACAAGAGTTTGAATCAGGATAAAAGATCTGATTTTAATGAAATTGTGTGACAAGTATTGTGATTGTTTTGTTACCTGTTTTTGTGCATGAGACAAGCTATTATTGAATGTTGTGTTATTTGATTTCCTGTCTTCCAATATGCTGACTATCAATATATATATAATGTATTTGATTGATAAAACATGTTTTTATTAGAAAAAAGTCTGTGACAAAAAATAAGGAAAGGTAAAAGAAAATCTCAATCAATATTTTCTCAAATTGATAAATTGGTATTTTGAAGAAACAACTCAGGACAAGATGCCGAGTCAACTGATTATGCATAAGTTCACAACTTGCGTCAGATCTCAAGGAAAATACTATGTACATTATAAGCATTACACTGAAATTGTAGGCGAACCTTTTTCCTGGACTGATGATTGTATTTTTCCCTTTGCTGGTGACTTGTTCATGTAGACATTTGTGTTGTTTTTTCTTTAACTAACAGTTTGTATTAGTGTGTATCTTATTAATAAGAATGTAATGTAATACTTAAAATATCCAATGCTGTTAATATCTTGCATATTCATATGACGTTTGTTATGGACTTTATGTTGAAATAATTCATTAATTATTTGGATTTGGAGCAAATCATGATTTGTTTTTCTGTTTGCAATCAGACAAAATATTATTGTTACATTGACATATTTGTATTTTATGCTTAAACCCTGAGAATTCATGTAATATTATAATATTTATTTCAGGTTCTGTTAAAATAAACACATTTCCGAAATGTGTATTAGAGATTCAAAGTTCAGATACAGTAATATGGAATATAGAGTACATATTGTGCAAGAAAAGAAACAAATGTTGCGATACAATCTCATTAAAATCAGATCTTTTACTAATAAGACCTGAATTCAGTGAGAACACATCCGATGTTCCATGCCTCTATTTCAAGCATGGGCTAAGGGAGATAACTCAATGCAACTAAATGTTCTAAATGTTTATCAATACATCAGGTCGATGGTATAAACCTCTGTAATCTGTCTGTGACACTTTTGTGTTACTGAAGTGATATTTCAATGTGATAACAACTCTCAATTTTATCATTTAGCTTGATATATAGGCTAAACCTTTAAATTCCACCTATCATACTATTATCACACAGAAGCACATGGTGTATTTAATTGCAGTTTATAGATAAGCTTTAGTTGTATATATTGTATATAGACTATAGTGCTTATTATGGGGGTTCTTGCCTCATTTCTGTATGGCTGTGAATTGTTAAAGATATTTTACTATTGTACGCGTGAGTACTTTCGTTCAGGTAGCATGCGTGAACTTTGTTCATATCCTGGTTTTAGCATAGATAAAGGTTTTGACCAATGAGTGATCGTCATTTGATCACGTGGGTCTCGATAACCGTGTTAAAGGCTAATTGTATATTTCACAGGATTGCGTGCGACATGTGCTTTTCATGCAACATGTGGTATTTGGCTGTAGAACTGTGACAATATTTGTTTAGGACGAAAGGTATTCTATTCGGATATAAGTCTCTGTGTCCATTAGCAGTACAGCTCCAATAACAATAAATAATGATAATAATAAATGCATGTGTATAGCACAGCATTCACTGTGCATCAGTGCTCTGTGCGCTGATAATATACACTGCTGATAATATTCATTAAGTAGTTATCCCTTATGCACAGATTCAAACAAGAATAACAAATGTCTGTTTTCAAAGTGTTTATATTATTTTATGTATTTCTGAAATTAATTTAAATTTACAAGCTCTTCATCTGCCGTTGAAACGTTGCATTTAGAGTGTCCTGATGTTGAAACTTCACTTTTTTTGCTGCATAATCTCCATCAATGTCGATACACCAAACAACGGATTATAATGTGTTGTGTTGCGATTCTCAGATGGTTTTAAGTAGTTACCGATAGCAGTCTTGATCGTGTCTAATCAAACTTATTTTTCGTTTTGTTATGAAAACATGGCTTATTTGTATGTCAAGTGACATAGCCGATCACACACCTGTTTGAGTGTGTTGAAGTATGGCCGTGGTCACCTGTTTGATCATGACACCAACTTTTCAGTTGTTACTTTGATCTTGGAACTATGACGGTATAGGTCCTTCTTTTTAGGGGGATAAAATGGGTATCAAAGTAGCTGTGTAAATAAATAAATAAATAAATAAATAAATAAATCGTATCCCAACAGACAATAAATAAAGAAATAAAGAAAACGTATCCCAACAGACAATAAATAAATAAATAAATTTAATTAATGGATAATTAAATAAATAAAAGATAGTACCCCAACAGACACAGAGAACTTACTCCTTTTGTTCTTTACAGTGTAATATTAAAATATTAAGTACAGCTTACGATGCGTAGCTGGTTCTTTTATACAGAACCGCTAGTGGCGTTGAATTATGAACTGATGTGTCCGCGGAAACAAAACAAATGCGAAATATGAAAAATATTTCCACATATTTTTAAGAAGGAAGCGCGAATCTGTGATATAATGAATAAAAAGGTAAGCCTGACCACACAAGCGTTCCTTTCTGCAGAATCAATACACTATATTCCCCAGTTAGCCCTTTCACTGAATTGTTTAATGTCAGCATGAATTCATTGAACTTTTCGAAAGATGTAATGTCCGTTTTGAAATTAATTATTTACATTTCCCATGTTGTACAATTCTTGTTGAGCATTTAAGAAGATGTAGTTTTGTTTTGCTGTTTTGACACAAACAGTTTGTACGTGGACGTGTTCTGTTTGTTGTGTTGGTGAGTCCGCGTCACTCTGTGGCGGTTGTCTGTACACCTGTCCCTGTCGTCCGTGTATCCTGTACATACATAGTAGAGCATTATCACGCTATACATCTAACTGTGCGAAACAGATTTGGAATAAATATTTTCAACCATATTGGGTTTATGAATTGTTTGTAAGTTCTGTAATGATAAACTTTGTCTCGGTTCGGGACACTGAATTTTGTCGGTGATTATTGTTCAAGGTCTCTTGAACAATATTTCAGGAATGTTAGTTTAATATGGGAGGAAATCACGATTTTTCAGGTGAAAGATGTTTTCAACGTCGGTAATACCTCCCGTCAAGGGTCGGCGGGGTACATTGTGGTTATAGCATTAGCTCGTCACGTCGAAGGCACGGATTCGATTCCCGACATGGGTACAATGTGTTCGGCCCAATTCTGGTGTCCCCCGCCGAGAGTTTGCTGAAATATTGATAAAAGCGGCGTAAAACCACACTCACCTACGAGAACGACCAAAGATCATGATCGGAGCGAATCTGGGATTTGAACGCTCGTCCTGTGGATCCTGACACGGTGAAGGGAGGCCACTCAGCACTTCTTGGTCAACCATGTCATGTTCATGAGGCGTATTACATCATCAAAGACCATAAGTGATTCAACTAAACCAAAATACATATTGTAAACTTGATTTCATTAAACCACCAATAACTATTAGAACTGTAGCATATACTGGCAAGATACCATCCCTGTTAGAACGTAATAGAGTGAGTATGGTATTACGCCGTTTTTTACCGGAGAGGTTCACCAGAAATGGCCTTCGGCGTGACGAGCGAACGCTTTAGCCACTTGGCTAACCCATCGCCCAAACGTATTACAGGATAACCATCGGAGAATCCCCAGTGGATTTGTGTGGTGAGCCCTGATACTTCCAACTGTACTCGCGGGGAACAGATCTATGATTGGTTGTTATATATATTACCAAAACTATTCATTTCGGAGAAAATGTAGGGAAAATGTAGATTACCAGTGGAGGCATCAGTTCATTCAAATTAATGTTTTAACGACGTCACTCAAGAACGTCTGTGGCGTCTAAACGTCCATGCCGCCGTCTTAAGTTATTTCAGGCAATGCATTGATATGACGTCATACTGCTATGGACCTCAAACCAATGAGGACGAAATGTATGAAGCTGGTATTGCAAAATAATGCATTGATAGTAGAATATGAAATGACTATACATGTAGTTATGTACAATACGTAAATTGTGTATAATGAAAATTGTTTACAAACGAAATTTTCAACATCGTTTAAGCTTTGTCTACATGAAAATACCAACAACACTCTTGATTTGGACATTCATAGCTGCTTTGTTTCGTGCAAAGAATTACGTTTCTTAAATGTTCATTTTTCGGTATGTCATGGGTGATTAATCACAAATAATTTACTTTTCCTAATAAATCTGTAATAAAAACGATTGATATGCAAAGCGGAAAAGCATCCAGTTCCCCAATCTTCACCCGGCGTGCATGTCAGGTGCACAACTCGTGAAGATCCGGGGCCGTATTTATCAAACAACTTAAGTCATAAATAAAACTTAAGTCAGTTAAAAAAACTTAGTTTTCTTGTTTTTTTACTTAAGTTTAGTGGAAAAACTTAAGTCATATTTATCAAAAGACTAAGACTTAAGTTTTGTCATTTTTTGACTTAACTATTAAGACTCACCTTGCTAGGCTTAAATCATGTATGTTTGACTTAAGTCATGTAAAATGGCTGCCAGACGCAATTCAAGAATATTTAATGAGAGAAGAGATATACTACATTCATTAGATGACAATGAACTGATACAGCGGTACAGATTTGATAGGAACAGTATTGTTTATATCTGTGATATCCTTGAACAGGAGTTGAGTCCTATAACACAGCGGAGTTGTGCCGTGTCCTGCGTTACGAAGGTGCTTGTCACTTTGCGTTATCTTGCCACTGGCAAGTTTCAAATATGTAACGGTGATGACCATGGTCTGAGCCAACCCACTATATCTCGGGTGATTTTCCAAACGCTTGACTCCCTCACAAGTCACCGTATCCTTCGTAGATTTGTTACCTTTCCTGTACAACCCCAAGAAATAAGACGCCATCAACAGCGCTTCTATCAGACTGCCAATTTCCCGGGTATTGTTGGGGTAATTGATGGCACCCACATTCAAATTCAGGCCCCATCAGTCAATGAGAAAGAATTTGTCAACAGGCATAATTACCATAGTGTAAATACACAAATAGTGTTTGACAGCGACGATCATATTATCGACATCGTTGCACGTTGGCCTGGCTCAACACACGACTCCCGCATTTTAACAACAAGTGGGTTATGTCGGATGTTCGAGGGGAACCGGCTACCAGTAAGTTGTCATCTGCTTGGAGACAGTGGCTACCCTTGTCGGAGATGGATCCTAACACCATTTTTGCGTCCTCTCCAAGGACCACAGACAAACTACAACAGGTAATATTACTTCGTTCAGTTCACTACGAGCACTCAGCAATAGAGTGACTTCCCCTGGTTAGGTAGAATACTATCTCAAACCTAAAAACGGAATGGAAGAGTTACACATATTTGCTGTAAAGTATTATTCAGGCATCATTCCGTTTAATTCCTACTTAAGTGTCGTAAAATTATGTAAGTAGCAAATCAGGTAAAAACATATGTAAGATTATGTATTCATCAGTAAGAAATAATAATCATTTTATCTCACTTCTCTTTTATGTATGAAAACATACTAGTATGAAGCATTGATTCTATGAAATATAACCACACACATAACAAGAAACAGCAATATTAAGGGGTTTGCAATATGTTGTCATTATAATGACCAATGGATTGAAAATGTTGGTTTCTATCACTGAGAACATAGCAAAATGTGTTCTTCTTTTTCTTATACTCCCAATTTAAATTTTATATGATTATCTGCTAATAATGATTATTCATTGCAATTGTCAGATCACATAAGAAAACAAGGAGTTGTGTGGAGAGGGGAATTGGGCAGCTGAAACGTCGGTTTCATGTTTTACATGGGGAAATCAGACTTTCTCCACAGAAGGCGTGCAAGGTATAGAAATTAGAAAATGTTTTCATTTCTTTTTATTCAATTTCAGTAAAAAATGGAGAGTCTTCATAGACTTACACTTTAATGGAATTATTTCTTTTTCACATTATTATTGTCAGGACTAGATATACTGTAGGTTGATAAATAAACAAACACAATACGGTGAACATTAATTTTTTATTCAATGAAGACAGTAACATTTCATCAATATGACATTAAACTCACTCACTCACTGTCATGTGTTATTGTAAAAAAAGTCAACACAATTTCATAATCTGTATCTGTATTGATGTTCAATATTCATTTTCTTTTGACTTATTTTATATCTAGCTTAAGGGAAAAAAAAAATTAGGCAAATATATCTGAGATCAAACAGTACATAGGATAACATATTTGAAATACAGACCATACATTTCACTCTTTGTCAAATTCAACACATTGTAGAAATATTTGTCATTAGATTAAGGCCACATCAGTTCATGAAAGGGTATTGAATAGGCTTTTTTAACATTTTTCTAGGTAATAACTGCCTGTGCAGTGCTGCATAACATCAGCAAAGACAGGAATGTGCCTATGCCAGTTGTACATGGAAACAGCCAATCCGGACAGCTAAGGGCACAGATGCAAGGTCTATCAGCCATTGCACCTGCAGCAACAGGGTTGAGATATCGGGAACAGTTTGCAATCACCTACTTTCCATGTAAGATATTTCCTGCTACTATTATTTGGCACTCTAAGTATGCACTTAGTATTAATTTAAATTTTCCTAAGGGACAGCCCATTTGATATTCGGGGGTGGGTGGGAAAAATACATTGTTGCAAGGTGTTTTTCTAAAAACAATTAGCTCATATTTTTAAATAATGCGATATCTGTGTCTGTAGCTGAAAAACTATCTAATCTTGAAACAAAATATAATACTAGCCCCTACCCCCAAGCAAATATCAAATGGTCGGTCCCCACTTGCGTGACATGAGCTTTACAGTCTATTCTTCTACTTTGTAAATTTTCTTTGTTAGATACTCTTTTCTTAATTTTAAACATTCAATTTCTAATACAAGTTTTTCTTTGTTTAATGCTTCCATAGAAGTCTGATTCTGGCACTGGCAAGTCCTCTCTGGCACGTGGAACACATTGGCCATGTCCTCAACTTCACCGCTGAAAGAAATATATATACATTATTTGTGTATTCGGAGCCTTGTGTTTTGTTTTTATACAGAGACTTGTCAATAATTGCAAATTGACTGCCTGTGGC
This sequence comes from Haliotis rufescens, assembly GCF_023055435.1. Lineage (NCBI taxonomy): Eukaryota > Metazoa > Mollusca > Gastropoda > Lepetellida > Haliotidae > Haliotis > Haliotis rufescens. The sequence continues at coordinate 62,868,524 of NW_025963779.1, read as the reverse complement.
AGACACATTGGGAAAGAACTTTAAAGAAGTATACTTTAAATTTTGATTTCATAAATATATTTTGGGGAGTATGTAACAAAGCTGACAAACATGAAATACTAAGTGATGCAATAATGTTAGTACAATATCAACATCAACATTTATGTCATTTGTACCTCTCTCTTGATGTCATGACATCAAGCAGTTGTAGGGCCGTCGAATCACAGGAGTTGGATATTCCTGTCAAAGACATGTTGTCCCTCCCTATGGCCTCTACAACTGCATCTGTGACAGGACTTACAGGGATGGGAGGTGGACCGCCTCCTGTAAGTGCAAGAAGCAGTATAGGTTATAGTGTGAATGGTGTTATAGTATTTAGAAACATATTATCACAAAACCAACACAATATAGAGACAAGTACTCTTTTGACCTTCAAACATTGAGATAGGTTTGTGTTGGTATAATTATACTCTTAATATACAGCAACAAGTTACAATGTAGGTCTTAATAATAACTGTGAAGGAATGACAATATCCTTTTTCCACTTTCACATTAACTATATCATTTTAGGTCACCTTTTTTATCAAAACTATTTAATAACTAAACTAATGTATCCATAAGTATGTTTACCAGTGGCAATGGTTTGCTGCCTGAAATTAGAAAAGGCTTTCTTTGACTGGCTCTTCAGGTTTTTCCATTTCTTTTCAACCTCCTCCTTGGTCCTCCTGTGCATTAAGCTTGCATTGAGGGTGTCTGTAATCATCTGCAATATAAACATAACAACTCAAATGAAAAACACATCAAATTACATTAATAATTTTTGTTAGTATTAAATCATGCTATATGCACACTGTACATTGTACACAGTTTTAAGACTTAATTTCTGTCCTTGTGGTATTTACACTCTAATTGATTTCTGAAATAAAGTACTCATTGAAAAGAGATATCTTTATTTTTAAACATGAGACCAATTATTCATGATGTTTTAAGCCTTTTAATAGTTTTTATGTCCATTGAAATATAAAAATTTAAGTGAATTATGTATCGTGATACATAGTGTATCATGAACTGAGTATTGCGATATTGATCATATTTTGTATCCAAAGCCCAGTTTTAGCAAAGCTGTTTAGACCCAAAATTATATGGGACTGTGTTACTAAGAAAATAATATTATTCATATTTCAGTATATTGTCATATATGTTTTACATTAATATTGTAAACAAGAGTATATGTGCATTACATAATATAACATTTCATCAAGTTCATAATATGACTATGCAGCACTAGATCGAGGTTGTATGAGATCCATCACAATATATTTATTACTAATTAATGCATAGGAACACATTGATTGGTCTTGATATGGAAATGACATTTTGACCCTGTAATAAGTTATTGTTAAATTAGTTAAACTAACTTAATTGTATGCTTTTGACATGAAAGTGATAGTAATGTAACTTTAGGATACTAACATGAGGCCTAGGACTAATGCAAATGCCCCAAAAGGAGTACAAAATGACATAGATCTAGGCTACTGGTTTGGGTTCAAAATCACCGAAAATTTTGGGTAAAAATTGTTAGGGGTACAGACAATAGGCCTACCCCGATGAAGATACAAACCACAGTGCAACTTGAGAAAGACGAAAATAATTGTTTGGGTCTCAGTGTCTAAATATGACCAAAATATATCATTCCCGTGGTACCTGGACTTACGAAGTGTGATGATGGAAGGTTGGAAAACGTCTTGGTTATTATTCGACCACATGCATTCTTGGATACGCATTACGGTCTTGTCTGCTACATATGTATGTAAAATCAATGATGTAAGCGGCTAAACATCTCAAAACCCATAAAAAAAACACTCACTGCCGCGGAACTTTTACCACGTACCTGCCAAGCCTCCTGTCGCTTCAAGGAGGTGATGCCGGGGCCAAACTTTCCTTCAAGCACCACCTTGTTTGATGCCACCAGCTCTGCTAGTAGTAACGATTCTTCTTTGGTAAAGTTTGGCCGTCTCTTTTTCGCGTCTTCGGTCATGGCGTGGGCCTATCTTGGAGCTCGCAGCGGTGTTTATTATCGTCTGCGCTGTCCGGGAATTCCCCGATGACGTTTTTCTCTCTCTTAGTGAAAAGAGTTCCACTGGTAGGCTAAAAATAGCTGGGATAGTCCTTAGTGATCACGTGTTTGCATTCGGTGAAATCGACTTAGTTTCTCACGGCAGACTTAGCTAAGTTTTTTACTTAGACGCTTCGTGAATACCAACTTAAGTTTTTGACTTGGCTAAGTAATTTTTCAGAAACTTAAGGTTTTTTTAAAGCCAAAACTAAGTTGTTTGATAAATACGGCCCCCGGGGTAGAATAGGTCTTCAGCAACCGTAAAATACAACCTTCTTGCCGTAAAATGCGACTATGCTTGTCGTAAGAGGCGACTGATGGGATCGGGTGGTCAGACTCGCTGACTTGGTTGATGCATGTAATCGTATCCCAATTGCTTGGATCGATGCTCATGATGTCAATCACTGGGTTGTCTGGTCCAGACTCGATTATTCATAGACCGCCGTCATGTAGCTGGAATATTGCTGAGTACGGCGTTAAGGAACAAACAATCAAACAAAAAAACAAATCATAGCACGGCGTCTGACATGACAATGAGTTGAGTATTGATTTGAGGCGCTTGAAACAATGTTACATCTATATTACGCCATTGAACACAAAGCATGGGATTCACAGAATGAGTGGAATCGAAACTCGGGTCCGTAGTTTTATGTACTTCTATCAAGGCATGCCATGTCTTAAGTCGTAAGTGTTTATGCGGAGTGAGTGAGTGAGTATGGTTTTACGCCGCTTTTAGCAATATTCCAGCAAAAAGACGGCGGGGGACACCAGAAATGGGGTTTATGCGGAAACACGAGGGTAATGATGACAGACAAATAAAATCATAACTGGCGCGAATGTGTTGATCAATCTCACCACGGCAAAGGGACGCAACTCGACACAGGAAATACGACGCCGATGTCAACTGTGAAAACGACGTTGAACATATCTAGTATATTAAGACCGCCTCGTGAATATAGAGCGTCTTCACGGAGAGCTGAAGGGGTGTGGTTCGATTCCCGGCCGCGTGTTACCAAAAGAGTTTAAAGATGGTACTTGTTGTTACCCTGCCTGGCGCCCGGCATTAGATGATGAATCAAGGAGTGGTCGCATCAGAGCCAGTATACTGTACAAGTCTGAGTTGGGTATCAGTGTTAAACCTGCCACATGGTATCTCAGAGGGATAGCACAATGAAACCGGACTCGTACAAACAAGTCAACGTTAAACCCCATTTCACCTCACCTGGTAAATAAAAGTTAAAAAGTCATCACTATCCCTCCTATATATATATATTCATATTATTAACTTTATTACAATAAAATTCAGGAAATTATTATACATATATACTAATTTACTGAAATTTTATAGTAATTTTAACATGTATCGTTCTTGTTCGAGCTTTAAGTTGGTTCTTCCATTCAATCACATTTGCAATTTATTCATAAGAAATGGTCCGATTATTTCTGGCGTGTGGTTCTATTGTCTACAGTAGGGGGATTCGGCCTAGTTTCAATTACACACGTAATGGTGGTCAAGTGGGAGCTCAAAATTGCTCCCGCTGCCTTCTCCCAATCGCAAACCTCTCCCCACTCTTTGTAGTTAGCCTTGCTCCAAGGATGTACTGAATGATGTCCATGGGCGTATGGTAGTTCTATGCATGTTGGGAGTTCTGAAAACTCTGCACTGCGATATTTTGTTCCATAATAAGAGTTAGCGAATGTGTCATAGTCGAGTGAACGTGAACTACCTGAAGTAGTATAGACGATGGGGATTCTTGCTCACTCCCACCTGCACCATTCCCGAACCCTATCGATGCTTCTATAGGAGTCTTAAGTCTATGTGTATTATGTCATGACTATCCAAGTATCGTCATTTCCTTTAAGCTAAATTGTAATGAAAAGGGGTTCTGGCTCATCCGGACCTGGGCCAGACCAAGACTCTAACAATGCTTCTATTTGGGTCCTAAGTTTATGCAAATTATGTGATGACGATCCATGGATCATCAACTTCTAAGTAATGAATATCAAACACTTCATCTGAGTACCATTGATCAGAATTAGACACTTCTGGTTCACTTTTCTAATCTCGGTGCTCATGATGTGTTAGTTCCAAGAACTGCTCGACTATCATTTACAATTCTTCTACTGATGTTAACAGGGAGCTTGGTCAGAACACAGGTCGTGCAATTGTAAAGAAAATCCTGATTAAAATTAGCGGTATTAAGTCTTGAGTATTGACGACAGCGATGTATACTTCTGTTACATGGATCTCTGGAGAACAGTTAAAGAACAGAAAACTTACAGTATCAAGGTATTGACACAAGCACTAATCGGATTCCAACGAGACTGCTAGTCGTGATAATACCATCGCAGAAGATAAGGCTGTTGCTGATGCATTAGCTAACCCAGAATAGAGAATGCTAGTGAGGGTGTTACTATACAGATAACAAAGAAGGCTGAAACGGCTGGTAAATTAAACATATGTTTGCACGTGATTGTGGATGCGCAAAATGGGAGATTCGTGCAAGCGATCTATTAATAACCTTTTACCCAAAGAACCACACTGCGCTATTATATGTGGCCAAACTGGTTGCGGAAAAAATATAGCAACTGCTTAGCCAAATATAGCAACTACTCAACAAAATATTGCAACTGCTAAGCAAATTTTAGCAACTGCTCAGCAAATTTTAGCAAACTATAGCAAAATGTAGTAAATTGAACACTTACAACCATTTGAATATACAATAATGTTGTAGGAAATACTCGATCTAGACTACCAGTTGTCGGACTTTCATTTTTGTGGAAGCCTCGGTGGCTGAGTGGGTTAGATCGCTGACTTTGTGTGCTGGCGATAAGGTGCCTCACTCTGACAAGTGTGGGTTCGAATCCCGGACGGGACTCAACCCCCAAAAGTACGAGAATCTGTACTTGACTAAGAAAGTGTTATCCCAAATATAACATCGGTTACATTTGACCACTTTCTAAATGGCATTGTGTATTCATACTCCTGTGTGGTAGTATCATTATCTCTGGGTTATCATTTCAATGTTGGCAAGGCTTCACATTGAACAGTGTGACTGTATATATAATGGATTGTTGTCATTAATGCCTCACTCTCTCTCTCTCTCTCTCTCTCACCCTCTCTCTCTATTGCTTCTGTAATGTGTCTCATTGTGATTCGACAATAATTAGTTGTTAGGACTGTCTAATTATTATCTAGTGCAGTGGCGTGAACGTATAGTTAGATGCTTTTTGGAGTCAACTGTATGCTAGTGTTTTTCTGGAACAGCTAGACTAGTTCAGCATCTGTATAGAGCCTTCTGGAAGATATTTAGCCTATATAAGGGCGCAAGTACTGGCGTCTCGCATCTCACATTACATCTCACATTTCATCAAGACCAGCGTATGTGTGAAAATCATTGTGTTCCCTCTGGATATCCAGCCAAGGCCTATTTTAGAATGCCACTTTTGCTGCTTGGTGAATATTATTATGACTGACATTCTTTTAGCATTTTATGCTGCCATTGTAATTGTACTGCCTTTGAAGTTTATACTACCACTCTATTGTGTACTGCCATTATATTAATCTGTATACCTAGTTAATTTAATGATGCAATTGATAATTGTATACCATTTGTTGGTTTCTCGCTGAATTCTTTTCCGTATAGATTTCTGGATTAACTTATTGTTTCAGTTCTAGATCCATCATCGTCTTCAGTCAAAAAATAGTCTTTTGTTTGAAACCTTACGTGTATGTCCCTGTGCATATACTGTGTTTTCACATAGACCCTAACATGGGGCAGCTCTCAGTTACACTCGTATATGGCCTACATAATGCAATAATCTCAAGAAACAATAATAATTTTGATTATTTAATTTTGAATATTTAATTCTCTTCCACTGTTGTTAATGTAGGAGCAAATGACTGAGGTTGCCGTAAAATATCACGTGACTTGTCTACTTAGGAAGTCTGATTTAGAGTTACCTCCCTTGGTTGTAAAGACAACAAGCTCCTTATCAGCGCATGACACCTTCGTTACACTCTCGGTAACATCGCTGCCACCAGTGCAGGCGCGGCCATTACAAGAATCTTGAAATTTGCCTTTTAACCTCCAAAGCAGTAACATTTGTACTTTTGTTTATGTCTTTGGGAATGTCATCATTGTTCATTTTGAAAAGGTTAATGACTGACCATATTTCCCAGATGAATTTACCCTTTCCTTTGTTTGATCATATTGGTTCGAGATTGCAGAGGAACGGAAGATCACTTAACTTCCCCGTTACATTCAATTACATGATAGTTGAAATGAAATAGAAATTCAAATGGACGAAAGAAGAAAATAATTAAGCTAATTAAGTATTCGGGGTCACGACAGTCATCACTTGTTTGTAAACATAACGGTCAGTTGCGAGTTCAACTCCCAGCATGGTTGTAGGAACCTACCACAGTAGGGAGAGTTTGTACCGGTGGCAGCGATAGTATAGAGAACTCCGCGAACGGGGTATCGCCGTGAGGAGCTTCTATACACAAGCTCTTGACTGGGCTCCTGTCTACCTAAACTGGTCCCCGAGTCTAATGTTTGAATGGTTTTTTTAGAAGTTGATTAATGTTATACTGATGATGCCTTGTCAATTTGAAATGAACGAATGGCCTCTCATTGGTTAACGATTCAATGTTGTGTCCAAAAAAGCTTCAAATTCTATTTTTTACAAATCGATATTTTTCTATAATGAACGATAATTAGGTGAGATGTATATTAATCAACATAGCAATGTCGTCTTTCTCCGAAGACATAAAATAGATAGGAACGTCTTAGATAGGGACATCCATTTCGCTATAATTTTTTCTATGTAGTGCGTTTTAATCATACCTTATGATTTGTGATGATCCCTAAAGGTTTCAATACCGAAATTTAAATATAAACAGTTAGCTTCCACCTGAACATAACATTATGAGAATATGTTGTCGGGATCCAGAACCAGTTCTCATCGAGAGTGCCGAATTACATTGGCCTAGTCCACAGCATTGCAGAGTTATACCCCTTTTCTGTGTGCGTATGTATGTCGCTCTGTCGTATTTGACGTCATTGTGGAAACTCGATTTTCGTGATTTATTGCAAGATAATCTTTTTTTGTATCGAATGTGTAACTTTATTCCTAAGCGTACAAACCCATTTGCTGTATCTTTCTGTCGTTCAGGTATGAGGCAGTAGTTTGCTGCTCACAGTTTACAACCTGTCAAGTACAAAATCCGACGCACTGTACTTTTAAGGTCATTTCACACCTAACAAGACCTCGGACAACACTGTCTGTTTTTGAAACTATTTTTATATTTGCAATTGATTTAACACACTCAGAAAGGATATTTAATATAGCTCCGCGTGGCCAGAACCCTTGCACAACGTTCATTTTTCAGAACTATTAAAAACTTGTGCAGCTGTGGCAGCTCCGCTAACCCGCTGTCGCTGTGAGGAACTTGTTGTAAACAATCATAGCATGCTTGATCAATCGATGAGTTCAGTAATGTGACAGATTCTAGAGGGAGTGAGTGACATTGGGTTTAACGCCACTTTGAACTGTATTCCAGTTATAAATTTATATCACGGCGTGTCAGCTTAATGTGGGAGGAAAGCCCGAAGTTATTCAGGTCTCAGAGTTAACCACTTTAGTGAAACCCACGAGCACGGGTTTGGTGCTGAAAAACCAAGAAACATAATCGGGGCGACTCAGGATTCGAATTCACCAACAAAGGTTTCTTGCGAGCCAAAGGGGTGCAAATCTGTACAGCGAATTTCGGCGTCTGAAAAGTCACTTCCGCAAAACCGTAACATTAGTTATTACTTTAATAGCATAATTTGGCAATTTTATATTTATGTGTTTGAGACTTCGGGTCGAATATCGGCCTCATGGGGCGTTGGTGTTACCCCTTGCCTACTTGTTTAACGAATCCATCTACATTATGTCTCAAATGTGGAATACGTTCTTTTACCTCTCAGCGAGCCTATTAACACTCTTAAGTTAATCTGAATCGTAAACTGGAACTCGTTGCCCTGCTTGTGCAGACAATTCTCAAGCATTTGTTTCTATTTCAATCTTATCGACATTTTAAAGATGTATTTTACTCAAAAAGACTGTTTGCAATTTAAATTATATTTGTCTCGATCACCCACAATAATAGACCTATAAAATAGATCATTTTTGAGGCTTGAGTAGTTCCTAATGATGAAGTGTAAGTTTGTCCTGTCATCCCTGTACCACCTTCTGTTCTTTCCTCTCACAGGTTGTTGTGTGTCCTGGTGGGAGCCTGTTTACTTCTACAGATGTATAGCGGCCTTATGTATGCAAATCTAGACTTCAGTGTCGCTAAAACTCTCGTTACGTGGGAGCCGTCATCCAAACAGCTTTACATGGATCTCTTGGCCCTCAGTGCCTCCGGTAGTGAACAAACAGCCCCGAAAACGGAACAGCATATCCGTAATATTGAAAAGTTTCCACTGCATTTTCATAACAATTCTATTGTTATACTGATTCAAGTCCATAAAAGACTGGAAGATCTACAAATCATGACAGAATCCATGAAATCAGTGCGATACATCAACCAGACACTCGTCGTCTTCAGTCATGACTACTCCAGAAACGTTTAAACTTGGTTTTTTTCTATTAATAGATTTCTGTCCCATGCTACAACTCTTTAATCCGTATGCCATACAGTTGTATGACAGTTCCCCGGAGATAGTCCTCGTGACTGTCCGAGTGATATAGGGAAAGAAAAGGCTATGACCACAGGTTGTTACAATGCCAAGTTTCCGGACACGTACGGTCACTACAGGGAGGGGAAGTTCACCCAGATCAAACACCATTGGGTGTGGAAGCAGCATTATGTCTTGGATCGAGTCCATTTTCTGAAAAAACTTCAATGGAGTTTTGCTGCGTTTAGACGATCATTACTACTTGGCTGAGGACATCATTCATGTAATTAGGCTCATGAATGATGAAAAGTCTATAATCTGTCCCTCTTGTGTCATGTACATTCTTGGCGAACACGAACAGCTCAAACCGAACTCGTACATCTCTGAAACGGGGAATGTGGTAATATCAAACTGGTTCACCGGGATTGGAAGAGGCATGGCTTTTAGCATCTTCCCGAGGCAAGAGAGTTAACTGGCTTAAAAAGTCCAGTTTCCACCCTTGCCGAACTAGGCTGGAATTCCTGAGCTCGATCGTAGCGCCACCAGTGGCTATTACCAGTTATGACCCTTCTAAACCTCTCCTATGGGCCAATCAGATTCCACCTCTCGTATCACTTGCGTTTGCTTTACAAAAACGCCCAGTCAGGAAGATCTGATCGATAATCAAGTTCTACATCGTGATAAAACGGGTCTTACATCGCGAAATGCATCAAATCACATGATCACTTTGATTAAAAACACGAAAAGATTTGGAATATATCTGCTGACAACGAGTTGGCGGTGTAAATGCTTTGCAAATCCTGCAATCGACGAACGATTTCGATTTCGGTGCGCGATTTTTTTGGAATATGCATAGACTCGTTAGTCCAGCCAAAATGTAAATCCATAATACCAGCCTAGTTCGGCAAGGGTGGAAACTGGACTTGTATAGTCAGTTTACTCTCTTGCCTCGGGAAGATGGGCTTTTTAGAAGAGACTTCAGGGAAGTGTTTAAATCATGTGCTCTGTGAGTTTGATGATTATAATTGGGACTGGGCACTTGAACACATCCACTTGCTTCCAAGGTATGAAAATACTCAAACCTAAGCCTGGGTGAGTATTCCATATAGGCACCTGTCACGACTTCCATAGAAACATCAATGGATGTGACAGAGACCAGGTAAAAAGTAGCATACAAAATGTATAATCCATGTACCAGAAAAATCTCTTTCCACACAAATTTAAAGCTTCTAAAAATAAAGCAAAAAGAAGATCAATGCGTCAAGGTTTTTGGGGGTTGGTCCGACCGGCGTGATCAGGAACTGTGTTTAAGATTCTTTGAAAACAAAACTGATGGTGTGTACATGTTAAATCAAATAAATAAAGTGATCAACACCTGATTGAAAATGTCTGTCGTCTGTCAGTCTCACCTCTATAGATGACCATTTCCCGAATCACTCAGCTGTATGTTACCGAGGTCACGGCGACCTCACCACCTCACAGTATCACGCACCCTAGGGATAGTCCAGTAATTAAAAGGTCCAGGTTCAACAAAATTGACGGGAAAGGTTTATTGCTGGATTTTGGTGCCTTGACACATATGCATTAAAATAAAAAATAGTTTACAGAAATCGTACATGGGGAACCATCCGAAAATAGGTCAAATCCAAGATGGCCGCCAACAAAAGTAATAATAGTCATAAACGTGGAACCAATAACAATAAAAACATTTATGGTGAGTCTATCTATATAAGCTTGCCAGGATAAATGCAAAGGCATGTATATTTAACAATTTTGAAAGGAAAATTTTACATGGAAATTTAAAATAATGCTTCAAAATGACGAAAAAGTACATAAAGTTGTTAATATCAGTAATTCTTGCAGAACATGAACCGATTTATTATAATGTTGACTTTTTACATATAGAATTATGCAGTTTATTGTCTTCACATAAATAATCAAGTTAGAAACAAATATAATTGAAAAAAACCAAAGTATCCCCTTCTTCAAAATGGCGACCGAGCAAACAATGTTTTAAAGATAGACCTCAAGAAGATAAAGGTATGTATAAGCTATTTTTCCCTTATAACTAAAATAAAAATTTGTATAATATATAGTTGACTTGCTCTAGAGAGGAATAACTGATGAAAATATGAACAAATATAAATATGAAATTTGAAATAGAGCCATTTACATCAACATTTGTTGCAAGGAAAATCAAGGGAGATAATCCAAACTCCGGGAAGTAGTTATTTTCCTCAAATGGTATTAGCTTCTCAGAAACTTTGATTAAAAGTTAATTCTGAAGATATAATCAAGACATTTAGTACAAAAATCATTTGCTATAATCGGCAAAACAACATTTGTATCTGTACACATGTCAACCATATTTCTATCAACTGTTACTATTCGCAGGCGACTATTCTCAACTGAAGGTGTCCTATGTAGATCACAGATGGCTACTTGTTTGCTATGTATGGAACCAGTTAACCTGGACGCCAGGATTATGTGAAGTTGACAGCAATATGCTGCTGTAGCATTAATAACGCAAACAGACTGCACAAATTCGCTTCACCAGACATCATATACAACTGTAGCCTGTTGGTGCACAGACAGTGTCGAAGTATGCATATCAATCCAAAGGCAATCTAAATAGCTGAAAACTCTTCGATCATATGTTTAAGCCTTAATTTTAAAACTCACTGTTCTCTATGTGGTACTTGTATTGACCAGGGTGTCTTGATCCTATGAAGTTGATTATAAATAGAGTCATCATCCATGTTTAGATTTTGATTGGTTCTTTTTTTTTTACTTTTTCGATTTTCCTTTGTATTGATGGCGGCCATCTTGGATTTGACCTATTTTGGGTGTTTCCCCGAGTCAAATTTTGGTAAACTATTATTTTTTTTAAAGGAGACCTATCAAGGCAGTGAAATGCGTTAAAAAACCTTTTTCCGTCAATTTTGTTGAACCTTCATGAAAATAACCCTTTAATTACCGGACTAGGAATCTACATGTATAGGTACATCTACTGGCGGTGGCAGAGTGGCGCTATCATCCTGGTATTTCATGTATAAATATGCTTACCTATCGTTGCAAAATACAGACACGAGGAGTTCATGGGACGGAAATAGAGGGTTTCAAGAGATTGTTTCAAGGTGAGTTGTTTTTTACACGTACATGTACATAAACAGCCTGAATGTAGCACGAAGACAACTCAACCCCTTTCATCACCCAGGCCGAGGGTTTACATTTGTAACCAAATCCGATGTTTTATACGTCTTATAAGTCGAAAGAAAACTCTGAAACAACATTTATCAACAATTTTCTGTTTCCAACCCACGTTACTTTAGGAAACGGACGTAAAATATATCTTGCTGGCGTACTTGACTGAAAAATAAGATTTTTTTAAGTGAGTGAATTGGGTTCAACGCCGCTTTTAACAGTATTACAGTTATATCGCGGCGTGTCAGCTTAATGTGAGAGGAAAGCCCGAAGTGATGCAGGTCTCAGACGGTGAAACCCACGAGCACGGGTATGGGGACGTCAAACCTAGAAACATAATTGGGGCGAACCGGGATTCGAACCCACAATCATAGGTTTCTGGCGTGCCCAAGGGACGCAACTTAAGATTCTTTAAAGTCTTGTGTCACGTCAGAAGCCTAGTGGTCCACTCCTCGGCTACAAAGGTTGCAGGTTCGATCCCACTGAAATATAAGTACATGTAACATTTGTCGTTTTATTTTACTTCAATCAGCACATTGTCTTAAATATAGTTGTGTGTGATTTATTGATTGTGTTCAAAGGTAAAACAAAATCTCTGGGACTTTCTATAGAATATACTACCCGTGAAGGTACGTGTTAGAATAGGTCTTCATCAACCCATGTTTGCCGTAAAAGGCGACTATGCTGGTCGTATGAGGCGTCTAACGGGATTAAGTGGTCAGGCTCGCTGACTTGGTTGATGCAATCGATGCTCATGATGTCTTCTGTGGGTAAACCGGTTACATGCGTCGAGTTACAGCACACCTTTGGGACAGTCTTGTTGTGCGGGTAAACCTGGTGACATGCGTCGAGTGTTACAGAACACCTTTTGGACAGTCGTCTTCTGTGGATAAACCTGGTTACATGCGTCGAGTTACAGAACACCTTGGGGACAGTCTTGTTGTGCGCATAAACCTGGTTACATGCGTCTAGTTACAGAAAACCTTTGGGACAGTCTTGTTGTGCGGGTAAACCTGGTTACATGCGTCGAGTGTTACAGAACACCTTTTGGGACAGTCTTCTTCTGTGGGTAAACCTGGTTACATGCGTCGAGTTACAGAACACATTTGGGACAGTCTTCTGTGGATAAACCTGGTTGCATGCGTCGAGTTACAGAACACCTTTGGGACAGTCTTGTTGTGCGGATAAACCTGATTACATGCGTCGAGTTACAGAACATCTTTGGGACAGTCTTGTTGTGCGGATAAACCTGGTTACATGCGTCGAGTTACAGAACACCTTTGGGACAGTCTTCTTCTGTGGATAAACCTGGTTACATGCGTCGAGTTACAGAACACCTTTGGGACAGTCTTCTTCTGTGGGTAAAACTGGTTACATGCGTCGAGTAACAGGACACCTTTGGGACAGTCTTCTTCTGTGGGTAAACCTGGTTACATGCGTCGAGTTACAGAATACCTTTGGGGCAGTCTTCTTCTGTGGGTAAACCTGGTGACATGCGTCGAGTTACAGAACACCTTGGGGACAGTCTTCTTCTGTGGGTAAACCTGGTTACATGCGTCGAGTTTCAGAACACCTTTGGGACAGTCTTCTGTGGGTAAACCTGGTAACATGCGTCGAGTTACAGAACACCTTTGGGAAAGTCTTCTTCTGTGTGTAAACCTGGATACATGCGTCGAGTTACAGAACACCTTTGGGACAGTCTTGTTGTGCGCATAAACCTGGTTACATGCGTCGAGTTACAGAACACCTTTAGGACAGTCTTGTTGTGCGCATAAACCTGGATACATGCGTCGAGTTACAGAACACCTTTGGGACAGTCTTGTTGTGCGGGTAAACCTGGTTACATGCGTCGAGTTACAGAACACCTTTGGGACAGTCTTGTTGTGCGGGTAAACCTGGTGACATGCGACGAGTTACAGAACACCTTTTGGACAGTCGTCTTCTGTGGGTAAACCTGGTTACATGCGTCATGTTACAGAACACCTTTGGGACAGTCTTCTGTGGGTAAACCTGGTTACATGCGTCGAGTTACAGAACACCTTTGGGACAGTCTTGTTGTGCGGGTAAACTTGGTTACATGCGTCGAGTTACAGAACACCTTTGGGGCAGTCTTCTTCTGTGGATAAACCTGGTTACATACGTCGAGGTACAGAATACCTTTGGTACAGTCTTCTTCTGTGGGTAAACCTGGTTACATGCGTCGAGTTACAGAACACCTTTTGGACAGTCTTGTTGTGCGGGTAAACCTGGTTACATGCGTCGAGTTACAGAACACCTTTGGGACAGTCTTGTACCATCTGTACCCACACATTACACCATCGACAGGACTGACACAAAACATTTGTTGTGTATGATAGTTATGGCACCTATCAGACGTAGTATGTATAAAGGGTCTGAAAACGATTATATTTTTAAGCGAAAGTACAACAGAAAACACAGGCATTTCAACAGATATAGATTTAGCACGTTGGAAGGTGTACATCAGTATAGTCATAATACCCTTACCGATTCTGAAGTATACGTACAGTCTCCACATTCACTGTCCCAAAGGATACCGTGTTACAATATATAAAGCTTCCTTTGCAAGTACCCCATGACTGGAATAGAGAAAATGAAGATCATATCGCGTTCACATATAACATTTAACAATTTCTAGACACTGTCTTCGGACTGGCACTGGTGGAACAAAAACCTGTCCATGTGTAGAGCAATTATGTTCATTTATATTTGTCTCAAGACGAAGAGGACCGTGACTTAGTTATGGTATTCACTTAAAGTCTTGTTGGGGCGTCGGGGAAGCCTAATGGTTTAAGTGTTCGCTCGTCACGCCGAATACTCGGGTTCGATTGCCGACATGGGTACAATGTGTGAAGTCCATTTCTGGTGAACCCCGCCGTGATATTGCCAAATGCAGGCGTAAACCACTCACTCAATCTATAACGTTTAGTAGGTAGGATATCCTGCCGGTATGTGCTACAGTTCTAATAGTTATTGGTGGTTTAATGAAATTTAGTTTACAATATGTGTTTTGGTTTGGTTGAATCGTTTATGGTCTTTGATGATGTAACACGCCTCTTGAACACGACATGGTTGACCAGCGTCCATTTCTGGTGTCCCCCGCCCGGATATTGCCGGAATATTGCTTAAGTCGGCGTAAAACCATACTCACTCACTCACCCACAAGACCTGTTTACTTGTAACTATGATTTTATGTGCGCTTTGACAAACATATTCAGCAAATGGAAAACAAATATCAGCTTTCGTTAAATCCTGTTCCCGGCAAGCAGCGGTAATCAATTGGACCGTTATCCCATCAGATCTGAAATAATTCAATTATTCCTATTCCCCCGACCGTCAGTCTTCTGTTAAGGAATTAGCCGATCCATCAGCTCTACATACATTTATGCAACAGCTAGGACAGCTGAATCCTTCGCTACTGGGATACTGTTTGCATGACAACACATTCCCATTTCACTGTCTTTCTACTATTTATTCCTTTGATGAAAAACACGAGACAAATATCCTAGTCACGGTTGATTTAGCTGGTTGTATGCTTCACACACATGAAGGTCGAAGGGGCTAAATCAAGATGTTTTTTAGGCGACTGTGAGTTTTTTTCGCCTGGCACCTGACGCTATTTCTATTAAAAAAGCACTGATGATCTTCCAGTGCCGTAGGCAAAATGAGAGAAAAGTATTATATATGCACACAGAACGTCAAATCAACCACACTACTCTTACTATTTCTGTCTTTGCATGTAAATACTGACATAATCTTTGAAATACATTTTCTCTGTTGTGACAAAGAGAGCTGATCTCTGATTCACTACACCGCCTGTGAGGAACATCTGGAAAAGGTGGAAAATAGCAATAACATTAGAAGAAATATAAGACTTATGGCAATAATAGCAGGAATTACTTACAGGGTAGTAATAGTTATTATTTTTATCAATGTATTAACAGTGTAGTAGTTGGTTGCTGTACTTAGAGTTTATGGCTACTGAAGTAATCGGGATAGCAGTATTAACTTTTATGCCGATAATTGACACAGATTCTACATGTGGAGATGCCAGTTAGACCGGCTGGAAGCTGGGGTAGGGGACTTGCTGACTGTTTGATTGACAGTCTGGGAGTTAATGAATGAATAAGAAAACTTATAGCTTAATGGATCACGTCTTGTGTATTGTATTTGGCGACCTTTCGATGTAGGGAAGAGCATTTATGGACGTCAACTTCTTTATTATGAGGAACACAACGTTTCAGAGTATATGCTTACTCCATCATCAGGTGAATGAAGTAGTAAGCATATATCTGATGAAGGAGTAAGCATATACTCCGAAACGTTGTGTTTCTTATAATAAAGAAGTTGATATCCATAAATTCTCTTCCTCGTGTGTATCACTTCTAAATGCATTTTAAAGACTTTCCAAGTAGACTCTTACGCCGTTATCAAGATGGAATGATATTATTGAAGCTCGATAACGGTGTAAGAATCTACATAATGTTATCTATACAGTTGTACGCTTTCCAGTTGATACGGTACCAAGATGGTAGGTAATGTAAGGGTAGTTGTGTGGTAATCTGTGTAAGGGTAATTGTATGATAATCTTTGTAAAGGTAGTTGGTTGGTAATCTGTGTAAGGGTAGTTGTATGAAAATCTTTGTAAAGGTAGTTGGTTGGTAATCTGTGTAGGGGTAGTTGTGTGGTAATCTGTGTAGGGGTAGTTGTGTGGTAATCTGTGGAAGGGTAGTTGTGTGGTTATCTGTGCGAGGGTAGTTGTGTGGTTATCTGTGCGAGGGTAGTTGTGTGGTAATCTGTGTAAGGGTAATTGTATGATAATCTTTGTAAAGGTAGTTGGTTGGTAATCTGTGTAAGGGTAATTGTATGATAATCTTTGTAAAGGTAGTTGGTTGGTAATCTGTGTAAGGGTAGTTATATGATAATCTTTGTAAAGGTAGTTGGTTGGTTATCTGTGTAAGGGTAGTTGTATGAAAATCTTTGTAAAGGTAGTTGGTTGGTAATCTGTGTAGGGGTAGATGTGTTGTAATCTGTGTAAGGGTAGTTGTGTGGTTATCTGTGCGAGGGTAGTTGTGTGGTAATCTGTGCGAGGGTAGTTGTGTGGTAATCTGTGTAAGGGTAGTTGTGTGGTTATCTGTGCGAGGGTAGTTGTGTGGTTATCTGTGTGAAGGTAGTTGTGTGGTTATCTGTGTGAGGGTAGTTGTGTGTTTATCTGTGTAAGGGTAGTTGTGTGGTTATCTGTGTGAGGGTAGTTGTGTGGTTATCTGTGTAAGGGTAGTTGTGTGGTTATCTGTGTGAGGGTAAATGTGTGGTGATCTGTGTAAGGGTAGTTGTGTGGTGATCTGTGTTAGGGTAGTTGTGTGGTCATCTGTGTGAGGGTAGTTGTGTGGTAATCTGTGTAAGGGTAGTTGTGTGGTAATCTGTGTAAAGGTAGTAGTGTGGTTATCTGTGTGAGGGTAGTTGTGTGGTAATCTGTGTAAAGGTAGTAGTGTGGTAATCTGTGTAAGGGTAGTTGTACGGTAATCTGTGTAAGGGTAGTAGTGTGGTAATCTGTGTAAGGGTAGTAGTGTGGTAATCTGTGTAAGGGTAATTGTGTGGTAATCTGTGTGAGGGTAGTTGTGTGGTGATCTGTGTTAGGGTAGTTGTGTGGTAATCTGTGTAAGGGTAGTTGTGTGTTAATCTGTGTAAGGGTAGTTGTGTGTTAATCTGTGTAAGGGTAGTTGTGTGTTAATCTGTGTAAGGGTAGTAGTGTTATTCCTTTACTTTAAAGACAGTATAACTGTATGCAATACATTGGTATTTGTTGTATATTATATGACTTTTAAGGTACTTCTGCACATGGTGTATGAATGTTTTGTTAAAGAAAATAACACCATAATATTTCGTCATTCGTCTGATCAATGTTTGACTGTTTGACAGACGAGGCAGCGGCGGCGCATTAACGAAACCAGACATTGAAAAGAGCCTGGGAGATGTTGCTCCAAACGTCAACCAACGATTGGCCGAACTGATCTGGCGTTACCAGCTAGTTCCTATCCTGTTGTAGGCGCTCCCATCTCATCCCAGAAATATTCTATTGGGGAGAGGTCTGTTTAATCAGCCGGCTATGGCAGTACAAAAAGTCCGATTACAACACGTGCAACATGTGAGTGGGCATTATCCTTCTACAACGTGACATTACGTCCCTGCAGTTGCACAAAGGGTACAACCTGATCTCGAATGATGTAGTCCTCGTAGCGTACGCCATTCAAACAACGATGAGATGTGTTCTCCCATACGATGTCACCCCATGCCACATACTTCCATCCCGAAACTGACGACGTTGAGTAACGCAAGCGTCGCCAAAACGTTCTCCTGGACGCCTGTGGACTCTTACACGACCACCAGAGATTCCAAATGAAACCTGGACTCATCTATCCCAGTCTTGTCTTCTGAACCTCAGATGCCTGATGACGGATGGCGTGGTAGCAGGAATGGGGGTATCGCTGGACGTCGAGGCCGACTACACCTAGCTTGGCGTGCCTGATGACGGATGACGTGGTAGCAGAAATGGGGGTATCGCTGGACGTCGATGCCGACTTCACCTAGCTTGGCGTGCCTGATGACGGATGACGTGGTAGCAGAAATGGGGGTATCGCTGGACGTCGATGCCGACTTCACCTAGCTAGGCGTGCCTGATGACGGATGACGTGGTAGCAGGAATGGGGGTATCGCTGGACGTCGAGGCCGACTACACCAAGCTAGGCGTGCCTGATGACGGATGACGTGGTAGCAGGAATGGGGGTATTGCTGGACGTCGAGGCCGACTACACCTAGCTTGGCGTGCCTGATGACGGATGACGTGGTAGCAGGAATGGGGGTATCGCTGGACGTCGAGGCCGACTACACCAAGCTAGGCGTGCCTGATGACGGATGACGTAGTAGCAGGATTGGGGGTATCGCTGGTGGTCGAGGCCGGATGTTGTGCTCCTTGAACCGGTTGTTTACGGTTGTGCCACTAAATGGTCTCAACCCAGGAATTTCCCGAGGTTTTAATGGTATCGATTCCATAGATGCACCAACCGAATATGATTGTTTTGTTGACGTGACGTCACACGTGGACGACCCGCCCGTGGCAAGTCATGACTGTTGCCCTGATGTAGATAAAATCTCCAAAGATAATGATGTGGTTCGCTGAATATTTAATTGTCTGGCATCTTCGTTTTGCGCCATTCCTGTTTGCAGTACATCAATGATGCGTAGACATTGATTTTAAGCAAGCCCTGGCATTGCGTAAATGCTTTTATGAGCGCCTGATAGCTAAACATACATTGTGTGCTGTTCACATTAACAGAGCATTGTGTGCGGATCATGCTCCCAACAAACACGCAAACATCTTAATTGTGCGCCCTGCATGTACATGCGCGTGCAGATTGTAAATCACGACCCTAAAGTCGAAGACATGTCTTCATGAATATGTATTTGAAAGATGCATATCTAATTTCAGAATATTATCATTTTTATCGAAGCACAGTTACTTTGTTCCGTTGGTATTTGTGTTCGTTAAATAGTTTGTAGTTACATGTGTTGTTTGAGGAGGGACAGGTTGACGACTGTCCAGATTAGGATAATATGGGTAGTTTCTACACCCGACACGCATAATCACTCACAAAATCGCAATGCATGAATACCGCATTGAAACAACACGTGCATTTCATTTATACGGATGGACTAACATCTAGTCTTTGAGATGAACAACGAAAAAACTGTTGTTCAATTATCTTAATAAAATATAATAAAAAAGAGCCCAGAGACTCTCTTCATTTTCATTTTCTGATACTTCAGTAATCTAGACTTGACCACTATTATTGACTTGCATGAGCTGTTTTGGATATATTTATCCCAGGGTCTGTATGACAGACAATTGTACGACATTTGAGCATTATTTGGGAGGAAAGTAACGCACGTTGTTGTTCACCATTTTTGTGAAACACAAGAAAGTCGATCTGGGTTTGGGGCCGTTCCGCAAAGCAATCTTAGCTCTAAGACGTTCGTAACTACATGTACATTCTATAACATAAACGTAAGACGCCACTGTGCACAGCGAGGTTAGACAGTGGCGGTTTAAGGACGTTTGTGTTACCCTGACTCAGGGCGGTGCATCTAACAAGTCGCCCTTTATCGTGTTTCAGATAAACCTCTTTGAAAAATAATCATCTTCCTCTAGTGAACCTAAGCAGGTTACTGTCACGCCACGGTGATGTCCAGGAATGAAATAATTTCATTAAAACACAAAAAAAACAACTTCAAAGAAAGAAGCATATCTTTAAATCATCACGAATGCGAAACACACAGGATATTTTCGTCCAGCGAAGTCAAAAGAAAATATTGAGTAAATGTCAAATCCGTCGAAATTATAAATCCTTCAGGAGATACGACTGTCTCTAGTTCTGTAGTTTGAAACAAGAGCTGTTGTGTGCACGGCTTACGGTGCACTACGTCATCAGTGTATGGCTTTGTAACTGCAGTCACATTTTCATCTTTATAAAAACAACCCATATTCATCATGAAATGAAATATTCTATCCCATGGAATGTGATATGAAAGCAATAAGCAGCCATACAGAACGGAGGGGTGAAATAATATAATTAAATCTTGCGCGATCCTAAACACCCACGGCAAGACACTATCGCACAAACTATTCGAAATAACGACAAAGGCACTGGTGGTTCGGTGGTGTAAAACGCCGATGTTTGATGTAAAGGTTTTGATGTAAATGTGCTGGTCCGGTTTCGATTCCCAGTTTTGTCCCGATCATGTTTCTTGGTTTCCTTGTTGTAAAAAAAGACACATGTACGACATTCATTACTTTTGATTATTTTTTTATATAGCGTGTGTGTACGTGCGTGTGCGTGTGCGTGTGCGTGTGCGTGTGTGTGTGCGTGTCTGCTTGTACTAGTCCGGACTGATGCCGATTTTAAAATGCTAGCCCACTTGGATACCATGCCGTTGTTTAACAAGAATACCCCACTCAGACACATTATACTAACTCCGAGCCGACCAGTACTTGTTTTAGCCCCTTTCGTCCTAATTTTTCAACCATTTCATAACATTACAGTCTCAGCCCTTACCATATTTAAAGAATGACAATGGTACTCACTTACGTGCAATGATTTCGAAAATTATAGTATTTATCTGAAAATGTCTTTTCTGCACGAGATGTGTCACATGGAGTCACGTACATACTCCGTGACCGCACTCACTGTGAGTGGCGACACGCCATATGTCGCGAGCAAATCTCACCCTGATATCGACTGTGACAACTGGATGTTGAACACCAACAGCGTAGTGTTTGTTTGTTTGTTTGCTGTTTAACGCTGCACTCAGCAATATTCTAGCTATACTCACACGTAAAAAGAAACGCAAGTCGAGTATGCAGTATACATGTTATTTATTTTCAACAGTAAAGACAAGAAATACTAATACGGCAAGATTGACAAAAAATTGACTGAAGATAGTTTAATGGATTAAAAGGCAGATGACATAATTGTTTTTTTCAAATGTTAAGTGCTTACACAGTTTCGGGTCAATACCAAAAAGTCAGTCAATACCTGGTGTGACCACCATTAGCATTGATCACTGCCACACATCTCCTGTACATTGAGTGGATCAGAAGATTTGTGAAGGCCCTAGGGATGCTCCTGCACACATCCAGAGCAGCTGTGCGTAGTTCATCGGCAGTTGCAGGGACTGGGCGAACATTGTGCAGACACCTTTGACCCTCATCCCACAAGTGTTCGATGGGGTTCAGATCAGGGCTGAGGGCTGGCCACGGTAGAACACGGATGTTGTGTTGTTGCAGAAAGGCCATGGTAGCTCTGGCAACATGGGGACGAGCGTTGTCATGCTGGAAATTGTGTTGTTGATGTTGTGCAAAAAATGGAACAACGTGGGGTCTGTTCACTTGGTCGATATACCGCTGAGCAGTGACGTCGTGTCCCCGACCTTGACCAACATTCAGAAAGCACATGGGTCCAAGTCCAATCCATGCCCATATCATGACGCTAGGTCCACCCCATGGATCCCTTTCCACAACGTTTCTGTCAGCGAAACGATCACCTCGACGCCGCCAAATTCTGACTCTTCCGTCTGCATGGGAGACACAAAAGCGACTTTCATCAGAGAAGATGACACGCCTCACGATGACGCAAATTGCGATGACCCTGTGCCCACTGAAGTCGTGCTTGTCGATGCCGTGGTTCGGCGACATCTGAGGTTGTTGGAACGGAGACGTAGGATCACAGTGTCCCGGCTAATGTGTCGATTATGTGTTCCTATGGTCTGTCGAGCACTTTCACTTGCAGTTAGGAACGGATGTCGCTGGTGTTGACGGGTAATCTGCCGATCTTGTCGAGGTGTGGTGACCCTAGGACGACCGCTCCGAGGAAGGTCATCTGTGGTCTGTGTAGCATTTTATCGATGCAGGAGACGGTAAATTGTGGTTAATTTAACGTTGAAATGACGGGCAACATCTTGGACGGACTCTCCAGCTTCCAAACGTCCGATAGCCTGGTTTCTCTGAGTTTGAGTTAGGCGTGGCATTGTTGACCAAGGAGTGGTAGGTCCAAGAATCGGCCACAGTTTTATACCCACTACAGTTCGTGACAGTTCGTGCATTTTCGATTTGGGAGAAATGGGTGCATGATACCCACATATTCATTGAAATGGTGCGTTTTGGCGATTCGTTTTTTATGTTGCGTTTTTACTCAGGGCTTCCAAAATGCAACCAAAAATATTGATAACACCATCAGGCTTCACTGCATGCTAAAACTCGTATCAATTTATCGTTCCGTGTTTGTTACTTATTTGCTTAAACCCACTTGCGTTTCTTTTGCGTGTGAGTATATATGACGGCGACCTGTGAATAAAGTCTGGACCAGACAATTCAGTGATTGACATCATGAGCATCGATCTACACAATTGGGATACCATGACATGCATCAACCAAGTCACCGAGCCTGACCACCCGATCCCGTTAGTACAAGCTGGGTTGGTAAAGACCAATATTGTTGTCGGCCTAGTAACGTTTTGATAACGTTTGCAAAGCCAATTTTCAAGTGTATACTTTCAATTGTCCAGCAGTGTAGCAAGATTTTTATTTGACTATGTACTTGAACATGTTTAAACTTAAGATCATCATTTGAGGTTCGAAAACCGCCCTTGTTCACTCGTTTTAACAACACTATGTCCTTGATTGCATCAGATATCTAAAACGTGCACGTGTAAATACGGAGACAGTTACTTAAACACGGCTGATAAGTTCAATCAATATTTCAATGTTTTCCCGGATCATTAAATTTTGATATTTTCAATGGACCCTAGTCTGTCATGCAGACCGTGATACAAATATATCCAATACAGCCCATGCAAGTCTATAATGTTTGGCAAGTCTAGATTACTGTAGTGTCTGAAAATGAAGATAGTCTCTGGGCTCCTTATTTGATTTTTATTAAGATATTTTAACAACTGGTTTTTTTCTGTAAGATATGTTCATTTCAGAGACTAGATGTTAGTCTAAGTGGACCCTTATCATTCTTAGTTCTCTGATGTTTCAAGTTGGCCAGAAATGTCCTTATGATGCCTCGTCCAAGAAATCCAACAACGTACGTGTTTACCCTCACCACGCACACAACATGGCCATGATTGCAACGTTGTTGATAAAATCGGCAAATTGTGGACCCGTTAAATTACCATCCAGGCTAGGGCGATGAATCTGTGTGATGAGTAACAGCTTGTAGCCTAGAAGAGGATACTCCTTTATTAACCTTGGACATCTGTGATCTGAACACTGAATACAGATGCTGCTTCGGAGGATGCAGAATGAAACTCCAGCCATGATGTGTACAAGGTTTATATGTGATTTATGTGTGGTTAATATATGATTTAGGCACGATTTACGTATGATTTATGAATAGTTTATAAATGATTTAAATATCGCTGAAAATGTTGGGAAAACGTGTTGTTGTTACCTTTCATAAAAGATATAAATAACGTTATTTGGCGACGTGAAAAAGCAAATCATTTTCCTTATAATTCATCAAATGTTTGAATCGATAACCCATGAAATGGTAATAGCGTCAAATATTTTTCCGCTTCAAATGTCAAGCAAACAGGAACTTAAAGTCGCCCCTAATCAAACGAACCTAAATTAACTAACTTTTTTCTCCCTACTTTTTCTACCGCTTGTCCGTATTGACTGTTAGCGATAAGCCAACCGTTAATACTCAAATAATTGTGTTTTATTCTTCTGACTGGAATATGTTACAGCTAAAATGGCAAGCCTTGGCACCGATATCCATATCTGACAATTCTAGCTCAAGTCGATCGTATATCCATTAGTATGAGAACGGCCGTAAAAGTATTTCGCTGTACGGTTGAAATACTGTGGTGGTAAAGATTTAGTTAAATTTATAGCCCTGCTTGATTCCAATCAATAGGACGATTTGAGTTTGTTCCCAAACCTCGTCCCACGACAGGGTACTGTAGCTGCAACTACCAATATCGAAGCTTTGGAGTCTGGGAACCTGGCTCTACATGAAGACGTGTACATAGGATGCATTTCGAGTTGAAAAGGAGAAGACGCTTCTTGTGTTAAAACTGTGATAAGTAATAGAACGTGACAGCGTTGAGGTTAAACACTTGTTAGTCTCAGATATATGTTAAGATGAATGTACCCTGGCTTAATATATCTACGTTAAGTGGTATTTTCTTGAAGAGCAAAGTCCCTGATGGTTTCCGGGTCAGAATAGGTCCCCAGACCCCCATGCTTGTCGGTGTGTTGGTTGATTCAAAATGAGGATTGGGTGAAACAACTTGACTCCCTTTCATGCCGTTTCCAACAATGATGATACTTGAATGTGTTCAAGTGGTTCCAATCTTATTTTCACTGCAACAGGCATGTTGAAGAATACATGTGTAGGGACATTACGCAGCCTTTTGTGTTAAAAATGAAATATTTGGTACATTTGTAGTTACTAGTGAGTCCCCACATGGACACAGTGTGTGAAGCCAATGTCCCTAACTATTAGCCACACTCAAAGATAAAACCTCTTATGGCCATAACTGAGTCATTTGGGGGAAAATGTAATAAAATTTGGTATGTGTGTAGTTAGTAGTTGGGTCAATATTTTCAATTTGTCTGGCCTTTGCACTTTGACCATGCTTCTAAATTCTCTCAAAAGACAGTTCCCTGCACTGTAAACATCATCTCAGACAAAACTGGACCAATGAAGCGGAAACTTTACATACTTGTTTCCACCAATGATGACATCCGAATTCGTTTAAGTTCGAATCCGATTTTCCACAGGACCACCACGGCAGTCATAATGAAAACCTATGCATGACTATAAGTCGGTTATTTTTGTGCAACATGAAATGAAATTTGTCATTTGTTTAGTTTGTTGTGGGATTCAACACATATGTTCCGTAGATGCATATTTGGCCCTGTAGACGACTCTAACTTAGCCAGGCTGATGAAGCTCCATTTGAGCATATTTCTCTAAGTGTCTGTATTTGTGAACTTTCAAACTGCTGGCGGCATATCCAGGTGATCTACAGAGATGTGGCACTGTTTTTGTCAGCATTAAACGACATGTTTTGTGTTTTGGTACAATTGATTGAGTCGGGTTTAACGCCGCTTTTAACAGTATTAGAGTTATATCGCGGCGTGTCGGCTTAATGTGGGAGGAAAGCCCGAAGTGATGCAGGTCTCAGACGTTTACCACCTCGGTGAAAACCACGAGCACGGGTATGGTGTGACAATCCTAGAAACATAATTGGGGCGAACCGGGATTCGAACCCCCAATCATAGGTTTCTAGCGTGCCCAAGGGACACAACTCTGCACAGCGAATCGCGGCGCCTTAGACGACTGGGCCACCCGCGCCCCCTATGTTTTGGTACAAAAGATGATGGGTAAATGTTATGCAAATTATTATTATTATTATGTTTAAACGACAAGGGAATGAGACAATCACTATTCTGGTGGTAATACAATAACTGACAAAAATGCTTTTTTAGGGAGCAGGCTTGTTGAAAGCCATGATTTATCGTAGGTTTATTGGGGTCGTGCATTATCAGAGAAAGCTTGGTGATTGTCATGCTTTATAGGTGAAGGCCTGCTGATTGCCATGCTTTATCAGAGAAGGCTTTTTCAATGTCATGTTTTATAGTGAAGTCTTGTTGCTTGTATTGATGCCCTTTCCACTATGCTCAGCATATGTGTGTGTTGATTAAGTGATATGTGTTGTCAGATGGCATGTCCACAATGTTCAGCATATGTGTGTGTAGATGAAAGAGTTGTGTTGGTAGATGTCCTGTCTATTATGTTCAGTGTCTGTGTGTGTGTGTAGATGAAGAGAGTTGTGTTGGTAGATGTCTTGTCCACTATATTCAGTGTGTGTGTGTGTGTGTGTGTGTGTGTGTGTGTGTGTGTGTGTGTGTGTGTGTGTGTGTGTGTGTGTGTGTGTGTGTGTGTGTGTGTGTGTGTGTGTGTGTGTGTGTGTGTGTGTGTGTGTGTGTGTGTGTGTGTGGATGAAGAGAGTTGTTTTGGTAGATGTCTTGTCTACTATGTTCAGTGTCTGTGTGTGTAGATGAAGAGAGTTGTGTTGGTAGATGCCCTGTCTACTATGATCAGTGTCTGTGTGTGTAGATGAAGAGAGTTGTGTTGGTAGATGTCTTGTCTACTATGTTCAGTGTATGTGTGTGTGTGTGTAGATGAAGAGAGTTGTTTTGGTAGATGTCCTGTCTACTATGTTCAGTGTGTGTGTGTGTAGATGAAGAGAGTTGTGTTGGTAGATGTCTTGTCTACTATGTTCAGTGTGTGTGTGTGTAGATGAAGACACATGTGTTGGTAGATGTCTTGTCTACTATGTTCAGTGTATGTGTGTAGACGAAGAGAGTTGTGTTGGTAGATGTCTTGTCTACTATGTTCAGTGTGTGTGTGTGTAGATGAAGACACATGTGTTGGTAGATGTCTTGTCTACTATGTTCACTGTATGTGTGTAAACGAAGAGAGTTGTGTTGGTAGATGTCCTGTCTACTATGTTCAGTGTATGTGTGTAGACGAAGAGAGTTGTGTTGGTAGATGTCTTGTCTACTATGTTCAGTGTATGTGTGTAGACGAAGAGAGTTGTGTTGGTAGATGTCCTGTCTACTATGTTCAGTGTGTGTGTGTGTAGATGAAGACACATGTGTTGGTAGATGCCCTGTCTACTATGTTCAGTGTCTGTGTCTGTGTAGACGAAGAGAGTTGTGTTGGTAGATGTCCTGTCTACTATGTTCAGTGTGTGTGTGTGTAGATGAAGACACATGTGTTGGTAGATGTCTTGTCTACTATGTTCAGTGTATGTGTGTAGACGAAGAGAGATGTGTTGGTAGATGTCTTGTCCACTATGTTCAGTGTCTGTGTGTGTAGATGAAGAGAGTTAGTTGTGTTGGTAGATGTCTTACCCACTATGTTCACTGTATGTGTGTGTGTAGATGACGATACATATGTTGGTAGATGTCCTGTCCATAATGTTCACTGTGTGTGTGTGTGTGTGTGTGTGTGTGTGTGTGTGTGTGTGTGTGTGTGTGTGTGTGTGTGTGTGTGTGTGTGTGTGTGGATGAAAACACATATGTTGGTAGATGTCCTGTCCATAATGTTCAGTGTGTGTGTGTGTGTGTGTGTGTGTGTGTGTGTGTGTGTGTGTGTGTGTGTGTGTGTGTGTGTGTGTGTGTGTGTGTGTGTGTGTGTGTGTGTGTGTGTGTGTGTGTAGATGACGATACATATGTTGGTAGATGTCCTGTCCATAATGTTCAGTGTGTGTGTGTGTGTGTGTGTGTGTGTGTGTGTGTGTGGATGAAAACACATATGTTGGTAGATGTCCTGTCAACTATGTTCAGAATATGTGTGTGTAGATGAAGAGAGTTGTGTTGGTAGATGTCTTGTCCACTATGTTCACTGTATGTGTGTGTGTGTGTGTGTGTGTGTAGATGAAGACACATGTGTTGGTAGATGTCCTGTCCACTATGTTCACTGTATGTGTGTGTGTAGATGAAGACACATGTGTTGGTAGATGTCCTGTCTACTATGTTCAGTGTCTGTGTGTAGATGAAGAGAGATGTGTTGGTAGATGTCTTGTCCACTATGTTCACTGTATGTGTGTGTGTGTAGATGAAGTGACATGTGATGGTAGATGTCTTGTCCACTATGTTCAGTGTCTGTGGGTGTACATGAAGAGACTTTTGTTGGCCAAATTTCTTGTCCACTATGTTGAGTGTATATGTGTGTGTAGATGAAGAGAGTTGTGTTGTTCGAATTCCTGTCTAAATGTTCAGTATATATGTGTGTGTGTAGATGAAGAGAGTTGTTTTGATCGAATTCCTGTCCATAATGTTCAGTGTTTGTGTATGTGTGTGTGTGTGTGTGTGTGTGTGTAGATGAAGAGAGTTGTGATGGTAGATGTCTTGTCCACTATGCTCAGTGTCTGTGTGTGTAGATGAAGAGACATGTGTTGGTAGATGTCCTGTCTACTATGTTCCGTAGATGTGTGTGTGTCTGTAGGCGAAGATACTTGTGCTGTTAGATGTCCGGTTCACTATGTTCAGTGTGTGTGTGTGTGTGTGTGTGTGTGTGTGTGTGTGTGTGTGTGTGTGTGTGTGTGTGTGTGTGTGTGTGTGTGTGTGTGTGTGTGTGTGTGTGTGTGTGTGTGTGTGTGTGTGTGTGTGTGTGTGTGTGTGTAGATGAAGACACATGTGTTGGTGAGATGACATGTCCACTATGTTCAGCATCAGTGTGTGCAATTGTTGGGAGATGTGTTGGTAGATGTCCTGTCCACTATGTTCAGTATACGTGCGTGTCGATGAAGATAATTGAATTCCGTCGATGCTTGTGGTTTGAGTCTTGCGGCCTGGTTAATGCCGGGTAAAACCCCACAACTACACCAATGAAAGGTGATGTGTTGCAGATTAATCACCAATTGCCGAGCAGACTGATGATATCCCAGGGGAAACTCGACCTTGATGACTGACTGTACCTTCCCGCACCGAAACAAGATAGCCGGAATATCCGCCACCGGTGTCATTAGACGCACCTGCCACCTGGGCGTTCAGCTTCCGGTTGCCGTGGTGATTGGTCTCTGAGGGCCTTGGATTCAGACAAGAGAGGATACCGTGCTGCTCTGTGATAGCTGTGATAGCTAGTACTTGGACACTCTTTGACGACAGGAAGGAAGCAAGACTTTACAGATCGTGTTTTAAGGACGAATATATGGTCTGTGACTCTACTGACCTATTCCCAATAAAAGTAGGGGCGGGTTGTCAATAGCTATAATTGGTTGAAGCGTTGGCTCGCCACGTAGAAGACTGGGTTCGATTCCCCACATGGGCCTGATGTTTGAAGTCCAATATATATTTGCGCCCATCTCCTAACTCTGCCTAGAATATTGATGAAGCGGCATAAAACTTCACTCAATCATTTATTTTACAACATATTCAGTTCAAGAGATAGACTTCATTGAGGTTTCCACAAAGAAAAGTTTAATGATATATTAACTCTGTTGCATTTGTGTGTGTGTATGTGTGTGTGTGTCGATGGATGGATTCATTCATTCATTCATTCATTCATTCATTCATTCATTCACTACGAAACAATTAAACAATGCATGACTTGTTGTTTTCCGTCTTATATATTTCGCTGCGGCCTCTCCACTGACACAGACACAGCGAGTACCTTAGGTTGACTTACACACGTTAACACTACATCAGCATAACCAGAAAATTCATCGAAACGATTCAGAGAAAACAGTCGCACGGAAAAAGTCGAGTACGTATCCCGCTAATGATAAAAAGCATGCTATCTCGTCGATCAGAACCAGCCCTCTGTGTGATAGGCTTTGCAAAAGCTACACAGCCCAATACTACATAAACGAAAGGAAATAAACACTCAGCTGGAGTAGCATTGGTCGACAACTGGCCCTGATTAACTGAAGTTGTGTTTCCTATAGTTAACACGTATCACTGCCAGGCCCTGTAATTACTGTAATAGAATCTACCTATATTAAAAACTAGGCCTCGTTCATTATACATTAGGCCAAACGCCCTGATGCAGAGCCGAACAATACTCTTAAAGTTACATAATTCTCTCTATTGATTATATACTTCACAATTGGGACAGCCGATCTTTTATCATTTGCATTCTAAACACTTCTACATCAACTTCTATCGGTCCTCTCAAAATGTATTGTTCCGGTTCGTTCAAGTGTCTAGCGGTCCTTAATTTCAGGTAAACATTGAACAATGCCCGGCATACATTACCTGATTGACCAACACTGAGTTAATTGACTCGTACTAGTTGCCAAACAACTGTCATTATGTTGAAGTATTTTACATTCAGCCGTCTCTTGATCACCCATGCTTTGAGCAATTATTCGCCATGATTCTGCGTAATGGACTTGTCATATATTTCAGGGGCTCTCAGATTTAACAGTAAACTATTTTCCCAATCACCCTCACTGCTAATATAGAGGGTGTTTAGTGACGTAGCATGACACCGTTTCTACGTCTTGATATTTTGATAGAATCAGGATAATCAGCAATACGATAGGCGGCATTACTCGGTATTATTAGCAGCTCTATCCGACATCGATATGGCAACGGTGAAAAACCTATAAAAAATACTACCATCATGATATCTCTGATTTCATTGATTTAATTTCAGTGGTATGATCTGTTGAGATAAAAGTCGATCCAAATTATATTCATGTATCCCATTAGCGGTTCGACTTCAAGCGTATTCTGGGGGCTCTTGTAGATATATTTCCCCCCCACCCCCTATGCACACATCAATTACTGTGTCCATCTAGGACAATGCTTTTCCCGACTCATCTCCCGTTTCCGGAGATATCGGGTCCCACTGTGCTTCTGAAACCGGGTTTCCTATTATCTTCACTCCTCCCAGACAAGCATCTCTCGGTGCCATGTTAGTATTGTACTCTACAAAGATTATGGTGAATTCTATTTGATTACGCCGGTTTTTGGTTAAAAAAGGATGCTGATAAGGTTTATAATTAGAGATAACGGTTGTGATCTTCAGAGCAAAAGCTGAAAAGAGTAATCGGTATCTAATGAGTCTGCATATTCACTTTTTCGCTATTTTCTTCAACAATTACCTCTTCGCATCAGGTCTCTTGTATTCAGCGGACAGACTTCTCACTGCGGTAATGTAGAGTATCTGAATTGCATCTTAACGTTCTATTGTATTTAATCTGTTATTCAATACCTCGCTTGATGATCGATCATAAGAGTCATTAGCAGTGTATAACAATAATCTAACGTAACAGCTCAAAGCGTGAATCACACACCCAACAGCTGTTGGATCGATCGTCAAAAAGAGAAGGCTGCGCGAGTTGGAATAGAATTACTCCCTCGGACAAAGGTTGGCATCGGGAAATGGTGGTGTGGAAAGCAAGTAGCGTTGTTGTGGGCTTCTGAGGACCACATGCTGTAGCAGACGACACTCAGGCTCGGCAGCAGACGACTCAAACAAGTTGGAGGGAAGAATTATTGGAGACTGGTTGGACGTTCGGAGATCGGAGGCTTGAGAGCAAACATATCGAGGCAAATTGAATGAAGCTTGGCCGAGCTCGTCCAATTATGACCCGAGATAAGTAGATCTATCTGAGGGAACTCAAATATTGTCCTGTTCAGCTGTATCGCGACATGCGGTGCTGCAGAGATTGAATGAATACCAAACTAAAAGTTCTCATAGCGGTTATAGAGTTTGACCGGAGGTTTTGTTCACAGGAGGAGAGGATGTTACGTCAAAAGTCTGATTGTTTTGTTCGTGGTGTAGATATGGATTGAAGCCAGGGGCTTTGGTAGCGAGGAACTATCTGCGAGTGAGAGTCTACCTGAACCTGTACGAGAGGTTCCCGCCATGTGTGTTTGTCGTCTGCTCAAGACTGAAAGAAGCGGCAGGCGAGAGGGTTGTACAAACAGAACGGAGGGAGAATAGTTGGCTATTCACTTGTCGCATGGAAGTATTACATGTGTTGTAAATCCTTTCTTGTCATCATTCACCGTTTTTTTGAGTAATTTATCGTAGATAAACAACTTCAAGACACCATAACGAGTTGTTCACAGTTAAAATTCACGAAGGTAAAGAGAAGAGATTGACTGGAACCCAGTTCTTATATTCACGCAGAACCGTCCGGGGAGGGTTTCAACAGTTTGACAACCCCAGACTTGGAATCCATTTCATTTTTTGCATTTCAAAAGTAAAAGTTGCTGCTTTGAACTTCAGTCTGTTACCACCGCTCGACAGAGAAAGACGTCACTTGAACCCTGCCTACAAAACGTATGTATAATTACGATTTTGACATATGTCTTACAGACTTTCGAACTGTTTTAAGATTTGAAGACAAATGCTTATTCACTTCGCCAGTAGGATCATTTCCTAATTTAATGCTTGAACAAAATTGAAACGATGGAAGATATTTGACATAGTATTAGTTACAACTTGTGTACACATCTGTCTGGAACCAACTGAGGATGTATTGATATATCATATTCATCTTTCTTCATCTCGTCATATCGTCTGAGGAAAATTACATCTTGAGGGGAGATCAGGGAGGGCGAGAATACTGTGTATTGATGGGAACAGTAATTTGACAGATGCTTCTCAGCTGATGTCAACAAATTGACAAATAACGTTCACGAGCTCGAAAAACCAGGATACGTGTGCACGAGCGAGGGATATTTGGGGCATGCCAATTTGTAGCAGGGTCCAAATGGATATCAGAAAGCTCAATTGATCTGACTTTTGTGACAATCTGTCAACAGTTTGACGATAAGTTCATTCCTCAGTGTCAAATAAAACCGTATTTGAAAATAACGCGTGAACGACTACAAGAGAATTTGTGAAATCGGGAAATTGCATTTGAACTTCAATAACGGGTTTTGAGAAATGCTTGAAATTAGGTTCAGTTTTAATACAACTCACTGATCAATTTTCTTAGCAGTGTTATCGCCCTTAGTGAGAGTTTTCCTCTGTTACAGCACCCGAGAGCAGCGTCATTCTTCTTTCTGGGCAACAAACGCAGCTAATTAATTGAAAGGAAAAAATAAATTTCAAGTTGTGAGTAAAACTGTCTATTTGAAGATTAGGGCTGATGAAGCAATGAAGAACGTTCCGTATCCGGCATCTTCAAAGTTGACGGAACATTAAAAGAAACCCAAGGAACCATTCCAGTAAAGGCCTCGTCTACTATAAGAGGGCGGAGAAATCAATCAATTGGAATCATTCCTTCGATGCCTTCCCGATCCTACGCCGGGAGGATGCCTGGTCAGTATTCTCATGTCCACAATGGTCAACCGGTGACCAGAAACTATCGACAGCTGCGGTTGTGTGAGGTTGCAAATATGGTGATGAAAGCTGAGATTAAGACCATAGAGTTCTGGAGAGCCGTCATCTCGGAGTGTTTAGGCTCCATGTTCTATGTTCTACTCGGGTGCAGCGCCACGTTGTTTTGTGAGAATTTTAGAGACTATAGATACGATATATTGCTGGTGTCGTTTTCATTCGGATTTACAATGGCGACTCTTGTCCAGTGTTTTGGACATATATCAGGTGCCCATTTCAACCCAGTCGTCAGCCTTGCCATGACGATCACGTGCAAAGTGACACCCCTAAGGGGAATATTGTACTGTATTGCCCAGTGTGGGGGCGGAATAGCAGGGGCGGCAGTGTTATATGGGTAAGTAGTATTTGTTTTTGTTATAAACAAACCTATTTTATATAGAAGAAGAGTATAGTGTTCATGGTCCTTCCTCCATACAAAAAGAGTTATACAAGGCTTATCATAGTTTGCAACATATATCCCAATGTTAACACACTTTATCAAAGTTCATACCCGGAATATGAGAAAACATTTGTATTTCTTTAACACGTACAACTGGTTACTGGAGCAGGCCTATTACAAAAGCTTTTTTATTGACCAACGCTAACGGTTTCCAAAACCATTAGGATCAGCTCAAGGTGCTTTTTATGTCGTCACTGAATTCAACAGCTTGTTCAAATCTCCAGTTAATTGGAGAGGACTTAAGTCACTGTTTCAACACATGCGTGAATGAAAGTAGATTTTCTGATTATATATTTAGGGTTAAACATGTGACAGAGAGTAATAGTGTCGTACTGTTCGGGGAATACTCTTTTATATATTATCGATTTCTGTCTATTAGATGTAAGTGCAGTTCAACATGCACTACGCAGGGCTAAATAGTCGAGTCTTGCAACGGGAATTCTCTTTTATGTGTACTGATTTCAGTATAGTGTTATGTAAGTGTAGTTCAATATACTTATATGTACCAAGAACACACGAATCGTAAGTCCATGTCAGGAAACACTCTTTTGATGTCGCTATTGATTTCTATATAGCGTGTCGTATAGCAGAAGGTTTAAGCTTGAGAAGCTACTTCATCATATTATTGCCAGACATGAAAATGACCGTGTTCGAGTTCTTTTCGTGGTTGTCGGTCTGTCAGTTGCAAAATGGAACTGACTCTATATAATTAAGAAAAGAAATACCTTTCCGCGAGTTCAATATACTAACGATGACATGGCGTGGTTTTCTTTCTTGTTGTGTGTTGTTTAACGCCACACTCATTAATAATCCAGCTATACAAGCGGTCTGTATATAATCGAATCTTGACCAGACAACGCGGTGATTGACATAATGACAATTGAGATACTATGCCATGCATCAACCAAGTCAGCGAGCCTGACCACTCGATCCCAGTGTTCGCCTCTTAGTACAAGCATTGGTTTCTGAAGACCAATCTTAACACGGATCTTCACAGGTGGATGTGATGACATATATATGATGTTAAACTTGTCTTGAAGGAACCATATGAATTAAAGGAAGATTATAGTGATTAAGTTTGGTTAAAATGACATCTGAATATTTAAATATTCCACTTATACATTATTGCCTATATTGCCTTCAACAGACTATGTGGGATACAATACCTTTAAGTAGCATTTAGAAGCTGAAGTAACAATGGATACAAGATATCGATTTCTACTTCTTTTATATTCTTTAGATGAGGCATAGATACTGGTACCACAATCAAGCAAGTGATAAGGGTACTAGCATCTGTACCTAAACGTGGCACTGAAAGACAATAAGGAGGTTGAAATCCTGTCTCCACATATTTGATACAGTGCATTATGTATCATTTAACATGTTTGATTCGTGTAACGTTTAAACGTATGATCAACAACATAAACTATACAGGCTCAGTCTGTCTTACAGACCCTGATACAAATATATATCAAATACAGCCCATGCAAGTCTATAAAGTTTGGCAAGTCTAGATTACTGCAGTGTCTGAAAATGAAGAGAGTCACTGGGCTCCCTTATGTTATATTTTTATTAAGATAACTGAACAACTGTTTTTTTTCTGTACGATATGTTCATTTCAGAGACTAGATGTTAGTCTATATACAGACTCTATATGCATTGCCTTCAACGTGATAGATACCATTAAGAAATATAATAGGTTTGGTATTCACACTTTGTCAATAGGACTGAGTACAACACATTACGTTGAGGACTTCTGATTTGTCACCTAATTATAACGTGTCATATCTGTCACAGCCTGTACTAACAACTTCAACAAGTATAAATTCGATCGGCAGTTCTAATGAGCCTTCACAGTCGACACACTGCTCGGCAAACTGAAGGATGCTTGTGTCTATTACCGCCAAGTAATTGGATTAATTACAGTACGAATTAACAATCATCTATCGATTATTGTATAGACACAGTGAGTGCTGACATATTGTTTTTCCCTATTTGTCAGAACTTGAGCAGTAATTGGTCACCTGATATCCTGGACTTCGTCATTTGTTCAGCACAACAAGTCTCATGTGTGTTGTCGTTGTCGCCTCCGTGGCGGGGTTCAAATGTACATGTTGATGGTCGCGGAGCCTAAACCTGACCCATTTACACCATCACGCTCTCGTTGCCTGTATCCCAACGAGACAAATTACTGCAGTGGGAAGGTGACAGGACTGTGCGCATATATTTGTTAGATATATGGATAACGTGGGGCTGGAATGCCTCCTCGTCCAAGACAATGCGACCAGACGGATTATTAATGTGGCCTCCATTATCAGCGATGGTAATGAGACTGTATAGTCATGACGCGCAGACTTTCAACACGTTGAAATATGATCAATCATGAAATTCCAAAAGAGTTCGTTCAGAAGGACTTCATTATACACTCTCATTTGTTTCACGATGGAATGTGAGTAAAGTTTCTGATTTTGGCGCTGATAATGTACTTCCCAACGATGATGACTAAGTGGAGACTGTTATAAGTTAACGAACTAATTATTTTGGAGAATGTACCTTATAATATGAATACATGATACTTGTCTATGGATAACAACTTCTTTTATTCTTAAACTTAGTATAAAGAATAAAAGAAGTTGTTATCCATAAAAAAGTGTCATGTATTCATGTTCTCCCAACTTCTAAATGCCTATCAAAGACTACCTTATACTTATAACGACGATGAAGTGGAGAATAGTTCTGTTGATGTATGGAAAACAGTCACATGAACAATAACAATAATAATACTATCGACGAGGATGAAGATGATGATAATAAAAAAATATTAACTTTTATAAAAACGATAATCTACGATATAATGATCGGTATAGCGTTGATGATAATGATAAGTGTCACATGAACAATAACAATAATAATACTATCGACGAGGATGAAGATGATGATAATAAAAAAATAATACCTTATATAATAACGATAATCTACGATATAATGATCGGTATAGCGTTGATGAAAATGATAAGTGTCATTACGGCTTGAACCCATACACGTCATATGGAGGGCTGCAGCTATCTGACAAATAAGATAAACGAAAGACAACAGTTACTGACACGCTGTCCATGGTTACTCTTGGCAAAACTTCAATTTTATAACCAAATTCTGTAATAATTGCGCCTACATAACCCCGAGAACCATACAAGGCTTGATGGATGAGGCCTCTGAGTTGGGTTATCAGATTTTGCCGTCGTAACCAACTGAGAATGTAAATGGCAGCAATTTCGACAAAATATTGCATAATGTACGTTGATATATTTGGTCTGATGCCACAATAAATCCTGAAGAGACATCTTAAAATACAATAATCGCGAACAACTAATGTAAATAGGGGCATTACTCTGAGTTCCCTATGGGTCTGACGACAGAGATAAGACCCCGATCGCTGAGTTTCGTTATAGGAATTCCTATGTAATTACCAAGTATGCTAGAACTTCACATTTTCCTATACATCACAACGAAACGAGAGGTTCAAATTAATTTGAACAGCTGACTTTTTAGTTATCTATTTCAAAACTAGTCATGTCGTCAATAACCTATCAATTTTAGTTGCAAGGACCCAGAGAGATCCGAAATTCCCGTTGGCTCTGTATTGCAGTGTTAATTCAAACTGACGTCTATGTAGGTCGCTTCTGTATGTATTAGCTTAATGGACACGTAATTGATAAGATAACAATCGGCGCTGAGTCAGGCGGTGTCAATTAGATACACGGAACATGTGAAATCTACAACAGTTCGTCACGTGTAAATGTCACGTTTAACTGCGAGAGACTCCATGGTTAGGCTCAGGTGCTCAGCACGTGAAAGTCGAGCAATACCAAAGTACATTAATGAAATTGGCCTGCCGGCTATCTGTTTCTCACAATTGCAAAACAATGTTCGCTCTAAATAGGGTTGGGGGTCACTTGAAATGCAATTCGGGTCAGATAAATTGCCAGATGTCCTTGGTATCGAGTTTATGTCCTTGATGATTTAAAACTGGATTGAGCAACACAACATCATTTTTTTTATTTTAAAGTATCGAAAATGGAACCTTAATGTTTCCAAGATTTACAGAACGTAAATTATTCGTTATACATATTCCATGTATTGACGATCACAGAGAATGATTTTAATTCGTTGAATTGCGTTTTAATGTATATACATCGAACAGTTCACACGCACGCACCCTGGCGTCTCGTTGTGTGTCATGATACTGAGTGAAAGGGTTGGCGTGATGGTGTGAACACATTTTCTGTGCTTGAGCCGATTAGCGACGGGTTGCATCTATTGCTGAGTGGGCTCACTTCCGAGGCACCGTTATTCCATTAGGGATGCATCTTAATTGATATAAACTGATGCGTTAAGATCTTAACTGATATACATCGACTGCGTGATACATTAGCACCTTCACTGATAAATACATCGATACGTTCCCAGTGATGCACGATCTCTTGATTCTTGCGTTCTGTGAGGTCTGTTGGGTGTAATTGTGCAATATATATGTGTATAGACATACACAAGACACTGTAATAAACTATTATTATTAAATGTAAAGGGATGATTTTGTGTAATGTATAATCATCTGAACACCTGTTAACTCCACACTCAACAACCAGTGATTGTTATGGAGTGAGTGACCAGTAAGTCCCCGAACCTGAGCGCCTGATCCATTTTGTCGTCTTGTACAGTAAGAGGTGAAGTGAGGTGAAATGGGGTTAAACGTCGCGTCCTAGATTATTGCACTTATATAGCGACGTGCATGCACGCGTATGTGTGTGTGGCTGCTTGTACTAGTCCGGACTGATGCCGATTTATAGTGCTAGCTTATTGAGATACCATGCCGCAGTTTAACATGAATACCCCACTCAGACACAGTATACTGACTCCGAGCCGACCAGTCCTTGTTTTAGCCCCTTAATGCCGAGCGCCAGACAGGGTAACAACAAGTACCATCTTTTAACGTCTTTTGGTATGACGCGGCTGGGGATCGAACCCAGGACCTTCCGCTCTCCGGGCGGACGCTCTACCATTAGACCACGGAGGCGGTTAGTACAGTAAGAGAATGTTCCTGGGCAATATACGTTCAAAACTTATATCGCCATACTGATCCACTGCGTATAAGTTTGAGAGTATTTACCTTCCCGATCATGCTTATATATACAGCTATACTGACCTACCTGCAATTGATTTAAGGGACATTAGCAGCTCATGGGTACATGTATATATCGCCACACTTACCTTTTTGGTATACATTTGTGAATCCTTGCAAGCTCCACCACATTTAGCTCTATCTCTTTCTTTTGGATATTTATTTGAGTGTAAGTTCAATCTTTAAATTCTAAAATAATTATATTGGCATACTGATTTACTGAGACAGTTTATACCTGTATATCGTCATACTGATCCATTGGGTATTAATCTGAGCGTCTGTGATAGCTCATACCTATATATTTGTCATACTGATCCACAGTATACTAATCTTAGCGTCTGCATCAGTTCATACCTATATATCGTCATACTGATCCACAGGGTACTAATCTGTGCTTCTGCATCAGTTCATAGCTATATATCGCCATACTGATCGACAGTATACTAATCTGTGCGTCTGCATCAGTTCCTACCTATATATCGTCATACTGATCGACAGTATACTAATCTGTGCGTCTGCATCAGTTAATAGCTATATATCGCCATACTGATCGACAGTATACTAATCTGTGCGTCTGCATCAGTTCCTACCTATATATCGTCATACTGATCCACAGTATACTAATCTGTGCGTCTGCATCAGTTCATAGCTATATATCGCCATACTGATCCACAGTATACTAATCTGTGCGTCTGCATCAGTTGCTACCTATATATCGTCATACTGATCCACAGTATACTAATCTTAGCGTCTGCATCAGTTCATAGCTATATATCGCCATACTGATCGACAGTATACTAATCTGTGCGTCTGCATCAGTTCCTACCTATATATCGTCATACTGATCCACAGAATACTAATCTGTGCGTCTACATCAGGTCATAGCTATATATCGCCATACTGATCGACAGTATACTAATCTGTGCGTCTGCATCAGTTCCTACCTATATATCGCCATGCTGATCCACAGGGTACTAATCTTTGCGTCTGCATCAGTTCCTACCTATATATCGCCATACTGATCCACAGGGTACTAATCTTAGCGTCAGTGATAGTTCATACCTATATATCGCCATACTGATCCACAGTATACTAATCTGTGCGTCTGCATCAGTTTATACTATATATCGTCATACTGATCCAAAGGGTATTAATCTGTGCGTCTGCATCAGTTTATACTATATATCGCCATACTGATCCACAAGGTACTAATCTGTGCGTCTGCATCAGTTCCTACCTATATATCGCCATACTGATCCACAGGGTACTAATCTTAGCGTCAGTGATAGTTCATACCTATATATCGCCATACTGATCCCAATATACTAATCTGTGCATCTGCATCAGTTTATACTATATATCGCCATACTGATCCAAAGGGTACTAATCTGTGCGTCTGCATCAGTTTATACTATATATCGTCATACTGATCCACAAGGTACTAATCTGTGCGTCTGCATCAGTTCATACCTATATATCGCCATACTGATCCATAGGGTACTAACCTTAGCGTCAGTGATAGTTCACACTTATATATCGTCATACTGAGCCACAGGGTACTAATCTGAGCGTCTGTATCAATTCATACCTATATATCGTCATACTGATCCACAAGGTACAAATCTGAGCGTCAGTGATAGTTCATACTTATATATCGTCATACTGATCCACAAGGTACAAATCTGAGCGTCAGTGATAGTTCATACCTATATATCGTCATACTGATCCACAAGGTACAAATCTGAGCGTCAGTGATAGTTCATACCTATAAATCGCCATACTGATCCACAGGGTACTAATGTTAGCGTCAGTGATAGTTCATACCTATATATCGTCATTCTGACCCACAGGGTACTAATCTAAGCGTAAGTGATAGTTCATACCCCATATATCGTCACACTGAACCACAGGGTACTAATCTGAGCGTCAGTGATAGTTCATACCTATATATAGAGTCATACTGATCCACGTGATATTAATCTCAGCGTGAATTACAGTTCATACCTATACATTGTCACACTGATCGTATATATTCTGGGTATTTCTCCGAGACATACGCATGTGTAATCTCCCATCGCTTCCAATTACTGACTATACATCGCTCTGTTGGATGTGAACACTTCGTGACGAGGACTCGCACAAGCCTATAAAACACATACCATGGGCTACCACATAAATCTACTCTGTAATACTGGTATATAATGTGCAGTGCTCCATATGAAAATGCCATATGCTCATAAAATGCAAACAAGTAATGCTAGACTTCCATTAGTCTGACATTGTGATTGATGCACACTTATCAAGGCAGTTAATCACTAACGTGCAGTGATGTTATTCGGCGATTACACTCTACTAGATGTTACTGTGGTTAGAGAGCCCGGCTGTTAAGCAATGTAAAATAGCAACTATAGAAAACCGGAATGAGACAAGGTTTACACTATAGCTACGGAACCATATCTTGGCAACATGGCTTGTGTTGTGTGGTACCGTAAACTGTGCAGTGCGGAATGGTATGCTCTTAGGAAAAAAGGAACAAGTGAACATGCGTGACAAGATCGACTGTATTTGTAAAAAAAACCCTATGCATTAGCTCAGCGACCAGATGTCACCTACAGATTGGGGCGCAGTCTATAGAAATCAATTAGCGCAATGGGTGCTTGGCGTACTAACACAGAACCAGCTGCCCCGGCTAGTCGGTGTCATGTAAAATACGAACTGCTATGCATGTGGAACACGGAATGGCTGATAAATTGCGAAAGACGGAAACATATGTGCACTTGCACAACCAATTTTCTTGCTGACAACGAGATATTTACCATAAGATGCTAGTCATTTGGAACCGTTGCCTGTTGACAGATGTCTCAGCACCTTCACGAAATGTGAAGCAAATTGAATAGATAATATTAATTCTTAACTCCTTTCAACTACTTTGCCGACATTTTATTTTGTAGCGGGTATAGATGAAGCACGTGCTTTATATTACGTCATAACAGACTACAAATGTCGAAAGTTCTTATTTTACGAGAAACTGAAAAGAAAGTATGTTCGCATTTCATGGTCGAGATTTCGTTCTGGCATTTTGTCGGTTGTACTTCGTACACATGTTAACTATGATAAATGACTTGCACTCTTGGCTCGAAATACTCCCACCACGAAAGCGTAAGTTCGCACATATGCATCGTGAGCCTAGAGACGACCTCAGCCAATTCTCAGTGGAATGTCCCTCGCTTTGATCAGCGCCTCTCCGTGCTGCCGTCGGCTCTAGACAGCAACCACGCGTGAACGGAATGTTCATTTACTGAAGCATGTTCGCTGCCTTTGTTCGCTTACTGACACTTTCATATTTTGTAAATAATGATTTCGGGGTCTGGAAGTGTGCATGCGTAGCATCCATCATACAGAAGCAGATATACATTCCACAGCCATTTCCAGGCAGACTCCATCTGCTGCTATATGCTGTTGGTTCTTACTGTCACAATGGTAAATAAACAGTAGGTGTGCAAGTTACGTAGCAAGGCTATGTGAACACGCCCTTCATATTTTGTAAAATGTTACCGTTTAAAAAAATGAGCGTCATAACATTCTTTATCCAGATACTAACTTGTTTGGCTTCAAAGGGTTTGTTCCATTATTGAACAGAAAATGACACAGTAATTTATATAAAATCTTAATTACCTATTTGCATCTTGATATATGAAGCGTAAAATTTGGAGGCCTCAAAGTCAATAAACATCAGGTTCTGCATTTTCTCTAGACTAACATTTAGTCTATGAAATCTTATCTATATTACACAATACCTTTCTCGACTCCAAAAGTAAAAATAATAATTTTCGCAATGTGGAATAGAGCTAGCTAGAACTGGCTAGACTTGCTTTTGTATACGTCTCTAGATTGTTTCTTTTTCATAAAATAATTATATTCCATATTCATGGTGCAGGACTACATTTTCTTATACACTACTGTGACATGATGTATCCAAACAGTCAATGTTCGAGGTATACCGTACGAAGCAGGTTCAAGATGAAACCATACAAAACAACAAATTTACTTGCATGTCCTCATGTACAAAACACAGCCAGCTTGTCACAATGCAAACTCACTCCGTAAGAATCCGAAAATACGGTAATAACATGCACACATCACAACAAGGTGGTAAATCTCAAATAATATATTAAATTACATCCCTTTCATAAATACATATATCATGCATATGCAATGTATTACTTACAAATTTCGTGGGAGAATCATAGCGTTGACAACAGCCGTACATCAGTTAATCACTCACAGCGATGCGAACTTTCAAATTTCACGCCAAACCGCATGCTTTTTCTCTCATACCATCCACCCGCAGTTGCATCCCCAGTCCAAGTTAAGCCATTCAACCACAAACGTCAAATAAACCAAAGTGACTTTCTGTCGTCTGCAGACTAAGTGCGGCAACAAAAATCGTTATACTCCTGCTTACCTTTTGCACAGTGTGTCTCTCCGAGGGGGTGTCTGCGATCAAGAGGATAGTTAAAATGACAGTGTTATTGATGGTGAAGATGGTGGGCGGTGGTGATGTGCTGAAGATGTGGATACTGATATGCTCTTGCTCCTGATTACGGTCGAGGATGTGATGGTGATAGGGTAGTGGTAGCGGTATCCAATGATGCATTAAATGATCATGTATCAAATGACCTCTACTCTCCCCGAAAGATCAATATGATATTTTTTATTGATTGACATTTATCGTTGGAATGTTTAGACCTAGGCATTACTAATTTAAAATCTTCATCCCCTGTCACGATTCCAGGCGAAACAATACCCAGTGTTGGTGTGACATGACTGATGACGTTCAATCGATATCCGTTGCTCATGCTGTCACCCACTTGGTTTCCTGGCACAGATTTGATTATTTACAGGCTGTCGTAATATAGCTGGAGATATTACTGACTGCGATGTAACATAAAAGCGACAAAACCATTTCCATAATCATATTAAGAAATCTCTACTTAAAGCAGAATCCATTCCACGACACATCCTTTCCACCGGTTGCACCGTCTCAAAAACATGCAAAGGCAAGTCAATTGTTCAGCTGAAACAAAAAAACGGGAACATGTGGTGCAGTGAAAACAGTAAACTGCATCGGACATGAATGTGGTCACTGGTGCGTCAAATTTGGAAATGTCCTCCACGTGACCACCATACAACTTCCTGAAAGCGCTGCCGAGGCCTTAATGCCGTAACTTTCATCAAACAATGATTAGCAAGAGTCTTATGACGCAGGTTGAAATACTTGTAGAATGAGCTCGTTGAATGCTCGTAGAATGCTCGATTGTACCTCAAAAGTTGTGAAATGTAGACATCAAAGGCTAGAGCTGCTGGAATGTTGCTCGACATAGACTGGTGGCAAGTTAAAGTCATCCTTCTTGTGGCAAGTTGAAGTCATCCTTCTTGTGGCAAGTTGAGGTCATCCTTCTTGTGGCAAGTTGAAGTCATCCTTCTTGTGGCAAGTTGAGGCCATCCTTCTTGTGGCAAGTTGAAGTCATCCTTCTTGTGGCAAGTTGAAATCATCCTTCTTGTGGCAAGTTAAAGTCATCCTTCTTCTGGCAAGTTGAAGTCATTCTTCTTGTGGCAAGTTGAGGTCATCCTTCTTGTGGCAAGTTGAAGTCATATTTCTTGTCACACAGTCGCTCAGCACATGCGCTGACTCATTCATTCTCGACGTTTCCTTGCCTTCTCACAATATCGTTCTTTGCAATATATCATCCTTATAAGAACAACGGGAGTAGCTATTTTTATAAACACATTGGAATCACGACACTGGAAGCTTGGACATTAATACTGTCCCTTGAAAGGCAGGGTTAAT
Organism: Haliotis rufescens; assembly: GCF_023055435.1. Classification (NCBI taxonomy): domain Eukaryota; kingdom Metazoa; phylum Mollusca; class Gastropoda; order Lepetellida; family Haliotidae; genus Haliotis; species Haliotis rufescens. Next base: position 62,823,630 of record NW_025963779.1, on the reverse strand, counting down.
GAAACACGTCGTTTATCAATAGAATGCAACTCCAGGGGTGCTTGCTATGCAGAAGTCGAGGGATGTGGATGTCATTGATGCTAATAGTGATTGTGGGGTCATATGGTTGTGGCGGTGATGACGATTATGATCATGATAGTGGTCATAGGGATGTTCAAGAGTATGTATATTATAGTAATGTTGACAATGGCGATGTAGTTTATGACAATGTTAGATAATGTTGATGGCTGTGTTAGTGACGATTGGGATCATGACAATGATATTGATTCTTATTACACATATTGGTAGTTTAAAGAAGGCAGCTCTGTCACTGAAAGTCATGTTGATGAGGAAGATAATCAATTCAGTTAGAAGAAAATTCAGAGAGGCGTTCATCAAACATAGAATAAGACTGGTAATAGTCTTGGCCAAACAATTTCCCAACTCAGTGCTTGCCAATCTTCCCTCACAACTCAAAGGCACATACCATATTGACTTGGTCGTACTGGAATAACTTTTAATTTTAGATATTATTATGATAACCGTGATTGCTACTTTTTGAATCAACACCCTGAGGCTTTGAGAACACATTCCTCCATAACAAACACATCACTCTTCAAGTTTGCCCCTTGGGGCCGTTCAATATAGTATTTAGGGGGCATCTCAAGGATATGTCGAAAAAACGTCTAACAAGACAAGGTGGTTTTATATGTTGCAATTCGCGATTCACCGTATTATCAGTGGTATATGGCAATGTAACAACATTTTATACTATAGTCCATAGGTCATTATATTAACATTTAAATTACTAATTTGCGATTTTGTTTGTTCAAAATACGTTGAATTAAGGTTCTAATTTAAAAACTACAAGCAGAACGTCAATGAAAATAATTTAAGTTGTTTAAAAAAACACATATTTCGCTAAACCTTTTGAAACATAAAATATCTGTATTGGAAATGCATTTATGAAACTACTTTTTAAAATCCATTTTTGTGTATGTCGATTTTTTATATTTTCGAAATGTTCTTAACGTAACACATTAATACAAATTGAATAAAATATTACTGTGAGAATAGAACAGAACACAATAGAACAGTAAAACATATTATCTTTAAACCACCGGCGGTGGTACAAGTGAGAACAAGAACAAGCATATAGTATATCCATACATTATTAATATGCGACAAGATCACAGGACGCCATGCAGGTCTCCTAGTAAATACATTAAGAAAGGAATACAACGCTAGTCTCCATTTGGAGTTTTATATATATATATATTTTGTAGTTATATATGTACATACATATATATATATATATATATATATATATATATATATATATATATATATATATATATATATATATTATATATTATTATATTAATTTAAATGTTAGTCCATAATGAAATGTATACATGTATTATACAGCCTTTAATATATCATGAGGCACACATTGCATTTTAAAGTGTGGTTTGTTGCATAATAAACAATGTACATAAAGTACGAATAGCCATCAAATATTCGTCAAAGCACTGCAAGCTTCTTCCATTTCTATAGATTCTGTTAATATTGTTTCAACAGAATCCGTATGAACACAACTTGACCCGAGAACAACATAAAACAGAAAGGTGGCACTGAGCTAGGATTTCTAGCAAGACGGCCCGGGGGATTTCTTGCAACTCAAATCCTCAAAATAACTTAGACCGAAAATGCACATAAAGGCATGCCAGTTAGAGAATTTTAGGAGCAAGTAGGGACATAAAAACGTTTAAATAGCCGCTTCGCTGATAAAGACAATATATTTGGTAACTTATGAGACGACCCCTGAATTGGTGTCCAGTTCACGCCTGACCAGATCAAGGTGCAGAGTAATAGCCAGTATTCGATTTAGACCGGGGTGTACCGCAATTGAGATTTTCAGGCGATTTAACTCAGCAGTTGTAGGATCAAACGCCACTGACGTCTCAACACGAGTGTGTAACTTTATGAACCTCGCCACATTAATAAAGTGATTTAAGTAATAGTGTGGAATGTCAGGTCAAGGGGCGGTGTTACAGGGAGGACATGGCGTGTGATATAGAAACCACGGGAATTGCATGACAAATGACCCATCTGGATAACGACGCTACCCACGCAGCCATCTTCTTCATCTACTGCATATTAACGAAGTTACTCGAAAGTGAAAATAAGTTATCGTGTTTTAATGGCTGTTTCTGTAGAAATGGATAAGTGACGTTGATAAAGCGTGACGCCAAATTACAGCATCAGATACCAGTCATCTGGTCGGTTTCCCTATCGCAGTAATCAGCTTCTATTGGCCTGATAGGGTTAGTCAGATCTTGCTGCTTGATGTGGCTGCAGGAATGGAACAGCCATTCCAGTCAGGACGTATGAATGTCGGTTGCCCGACTTCGCTTTGTACGTATGGCCAGTGGCAAGTGTTTAGCCTACATCGTAACATGTTACAGTAATGGACTATACAGACAGAAATATAAAAATGGACAATACAAGCATAAAGCCAAACTTGATCATCTGTGTGAGAGCTGAAGACATCGATTGAAAGCAAGACCAATCTCCGACCCCAATTCATTAAAGCTTGGAGGAATATTGCTTTCTGGACCGTGAGTGAACTGTCGATTTATCATAAATCTAAACAACAATTTGTACTTGTATGTGATGGGTCGCGATTGGACGGATTACAGAACCTTCAAAATACGGAACCACTGGGTAAAAGAAAGAATACCCTGGGAAAACTGGATTTGAGGAAAACATTACAAGCGTTGTCAAAGCATTATCTGGTTGAAAGAAGTCGCCGAAACACTACAAACTTAAGGTCTAAAAAACACCTGTGATACCCGTATATCATACGTCACCATCGAATAACCATTTCTTGATTGTTTGCCACCATTAGACATGGGTGTATACTTTCTTTTGCCCGGCAGTTTATAGTCTGTATGTGAATGCTTGAGCCACGGCGAGGGGATATGGTTTATGTCGGTTTTAGCAATATTCAGTCCTAATATATGCACCTTTTGGGGACGCCAATAATGGACTTCACACACTGAAACCATATAGAGAATCGAACGGCCTTCGGTGTGACGAGCTAACGCTGTATCCACAAGGCTACCCATCATCGAATAATGCGGCATCATAGTGTGACGTTATACACGTGATTTTACAGTCAATGTTGCAAGCCATGTTTAAAGATCAGTAGTCTTTAAATATAATCATTATGTAGAACTATACTTTACGAATTATACTTTACTTTTAGCTGTTGATATGTTGGACGAAATGTGTATAAGCTGCACAAAGCAATATTACTCCGAGTAAGACATATGTCTCTTTGGGGATCAAATTACGTGTGACCGGTAAGCATTCTATCCGTTCCTGCTCCTAAAAGTTAATTAAATCCGGACCTTTAGAAATAACCATATATTTTTACTGTGAAAATTGTTTTTCTCTTAAAGCACAGTGAAGATTCATTCAAAGATCCTTTGACGCTGGGGGGTAATCTATACATTCTGTTCGTCTGGACAAAATCCATCAATGTTTTCCGCTGAGAAAACTAACAGAACTTATGCAATATAAACCCGTCTAATCCTATTTACGCTAAAGATTGGATTTCGTTGAAATACATTTTCTCCCAGTGTCGTGTCTGAGAAGAATTTAGAAAATACTGAGACACAGCCCAGTAAGCTCAGAGGAAAGATATCTTTATAACAGCCTTATTGCCCATCGATTGCCAACCATCCGCCATCAACCCTGATATGGCAATGATGAGTCACGTGACCAAACGACCCGGATTATAATGCTCTGTTTTGCGAGCTGCAATAACAACTTTAGACATGATATGCTTCTAACGGGCAAGTAATTTTTCAACGAGGCCGTTAAAGGCATAATTTCGATTAGGGATTAAGAAGGTTATGGTCAATCGATAAGCGAGCCACGGAGATTAATTCCAGCGACTGCTCGTTGCATATCCGGAGAAGGGTTTTACTAATTTAATGCTCGCTAAAATCGCTGGCCTCAGAAAGTTTTCTAATCATAATGTCCCTGGCAAGGAATTAGGCAACGCCATCAATAGTAGCTCGATGGAAGTCATCACGGTGTTTTTCAGTCCTTTCATTCCACAAGCGTTCGTTATTTTCTATTAATATAATCATTGTGATAAAGTATCCTATACGTCTAAAAAACCATCTTTCGATCCAGGCGTCCTATTGGTATGCGTGCACGTGCTGATAAATAACCGAAGACTTCTTTTATATTCAATTCATATTTGATTTCTTTTATAGCGATACACAAAGTTTCAATTCGTCTGGGAGCAAGGCATCCATTTTACATAAAGCGACTGAAGCTCAGACTGCCGTACTGAAACAGCTTGACTATGAATCGGTATTTCAGTCACTTTTCTAAATATGCACGTCTTCCTTTATTATATGTCGATGGGGCTTGGTCGTTATTGTATGTTATTACCAAATCCATTCGGAATTACAGTTACGGCAGTTGACATTATTTTGGGCCACGATTACAGTTCTCAGATCCCAATGATAGGGTCAACGCACACAAGCAGGCCTGATTTCTTCTTGCCCCACGAAGGAAACAGTGTTTCTGTATTCACAGAGACATGATACATTTGGTGAGGGGACGATTCAATGAATACCTCGACATGTGCGGTGAGGTCACCGCGGTTCACGCTGTCCGTTGTACGCTATCATTATCTCATGTAATTATTTTGAGTTCCTATAAACATTGATGTCACGATATAATCAGATAGTGTCTGTGCTATAGATTCTGAATATTCCCGGTTTCGATTTTCTTTCTTATTTTGAATAGAATCGGACCGTGCCGTTTCGGTTAAGTTTGACAAAATATCAATTTGTCGTTTCAGTATGGAAATAAAGTGTGTTATTCATGTTTTTTAATGCGAAAGGGAACTTCGTTAATCTTAGGCTTTTTTTACGAAATTGGTTTGATTTTTTGTAAGTGATCTGAAAAGAAGATTTATTCGGTATATAATTCGCTCAGAAAGTGCCCCTGGGTTACATGTTCAATGTTAAGGAGTCTCCGCTACGTACGTACACCGGCGAATAACATTGCGTTTACAATGAACATGACAGTTTGAATATCGTTTGATATGGTATTGATAACACGAACGGATTATAGAACCGTTTTTCTTCATGTGAAAATTGAAGTAATGATGTTAACTACGGACTAATACTATGTCGAATAACAATACATTAATGTCCTTCATGTTGAAAACAGTTAGTTTATTGTTAATGAATCAAGAATTTTAAAAAACAAATATATTTTACTAAATGTGGATAAACAAATATGAAAAGGTAACGTTATTACCCGGCACCGTGTTGAGATGCAGAAGGTAAAACAAAGAGATTCCCTACACAGATACCGCCTCAAATAGATTAATTCTAATCATGAAAGGATCAATCTCTGCGTATCAAAAAGCTGTCGCTGCTACCGGGAACCAGTTTACTTGACAGGGTCTTTAACCCAGCGCATGACACATGACACACTTTATGTCGGGATCGAGATGTTTGTGCTTTAAACTTGACGAATTCTATGTCAACACATTACTGGGGAAAAAAATACGCGTGCTAACAAAATATACATGTATCTTCATCAGAAAAAGGAAAAAAACCGATAGCTACTTAAAAAAATGTCATTCCCTGTACGGCTCAGAATGTGCACTCGTCTCATTTCGAGCAATCCTGCAGTATACGGAAAGAGTCGAGTAACGACGAATTGCTAACCCGTGTAAGCTGCCAATTTCTTTAGTCAGACAGTAGAATTAACCTACCCTGACCTGAACCAACCCTGACAGTAATCAACAAACTGGGGTCATGTCGAGGCTAGAAGGAAACCCAGTCATTATGCTGAGGTCATCGATCATACACTCACAGCAATGCGTTGTTGGATGGGTGGGTGCATTTGCGTGTTTCCCCTGAAGGACTGGGCGCCGTCTAGTGATAAGACCAATTTACGCCGAGAGCGATTACAGTAATCTCGTGACCTGGAGTATGGGATTTAACTCTATACGGTTACCAGTAATACTTTTTGGGGCATTGTGTTCTAAAGTTTCATTCGTATACAATATATAACATAATATTCGAGGACACTCTTCAGTCAACTGCACTTGTTAAGACACCACATTGAATCCATTCAACACTAGGTTCTCTCAGAGTGAGTGAGTGTGATGTTACGCTGCTTTTAGCAATATTCCAGCAATATCACGGCGGGGGACACCAGAAATTGGCTTCACACACGTTCCCTTAGAAAGATTATTAAAAGATGAGAGTAATGGAAACTTTGAGTTTTCTGCTTTAGAAAAAAATATATGCTCCCTCATGCTGAGGGAATTCTATAGCACATTGAAACTCCAACCGAATTCTTCCAAGATTTATAATGAACCAAATTGTATTTTGATGCTTAGTTTGTATGAGGTTCCATAAGGATTTTTTAGGGAAACAATACCATGCATAATAATGTTAACGTCATGAAAATATGATATACGAAGAAATAAAAAATAATATGAACATTTAGCATTGTATTTCATTTAGCGATGTTCTGAAATCTCTCATGGGGGAGGATGAGGCTTTCAAAGATATGACCTATTTGTATTTCTCATTCACGTTAATCGTTTATGGCTTAAGGATTGGGTGCTAGAAGGACAATGATTATGGCCCGACATGGAAATCTTCAGTTTCAAAACATCCAAATTCAATTTCTCCTTTTACGACCTAAAACCTCTATTCATTCTTGTTTGAGGTGGAACTAAAGTGCAAAGACGTGGCGGTTGCACGTTCAGGCATTTTTTGCATCCGTTTTGTCTAAAAAAACGTTTAAGAATATTTAGTATTGATCGAAAACAACCGTTTGTCAAATCCCTTGAAACCGTTCTATTTGGCTAAAATGTGTCCAAACCCATTTCACTGTAGAAGTGAATTTCCTGGACTAGAAAATCGACCATTGGGATGAAAAATGAGAATAGAATGCTCCTTGTTACAACAGCAAGGGGCTATTGGTTAACAAATTAACTCTCAACCAATTTGATCTAACCCGCGGTAAAGTCAACAGACCTACGAAGAACTATTTTGTGTCGGATTAATCCGCGAGTATCACGTGCATGACATGTTCTTTGCAGAGTAAATTAGCTCTGAACTAATTTGAAACGCCATTGTGAGTTGATTGTAAGATTGGGGACGAATTTGAAGAACGTCAATATGCGGTGAAGAAGGTTTGCTATAAAGGGCATCAATGAAGAGATTAACAAGCTGTTGGGTAAAACTGACAGAAACGTTTCAAAATTGCTTCATCTAGTCATTTAAGAAATGTGTACAGGGTTGACATCTGTAGGGCGAAAGGTTAAAAAAGAATTATTTGAACACCTAATGTTCTTTTATTATTTTTCAAGACAATTCTGTTCATTTTTCATTATCATGATTTTTCAAATGACTCATTCAAAATTACGACACTTTAATACCGGGTTCCTGCTACTGAATGAATATTTCGTAATGCCAGATCAGCAGCTATTCATGATTGAATCCTTCAGCAATACGATCTCTGAAACGATCGATCACCATCATCTCGGCCCAACAACTATGTTGGTATGAAGTGCAGAAACGTTGTACTTTGTGATGATTGCATCCTCTCTGTTATGTAAACTTTCAATCAGCACAACAACAAACGCACCCAGGCGTCTCCTGAAACCTTCCCCTTGTCATATGCCTTTTGTAGGGAGTGGATGAGCTATTGAATTGGACTGACGCATCTACATAACATAGACAAACATCCACAAGTCTAACCTCACAGCCAAACAGTGCCACTTCACTCCAGGTCTATGTTCTTGTCACAACTGTGAAGGATTTGTTAATCATTCACAATGAAAGTAGTTTCGATCGATTTTTGTATGTAATGGTTCATTTACATAAGCTCTTTTAACCGTTCTGCGTCTATGAAAGACTGACGCCTAAGGCAACGTGCCCAGTTTCTTAGTCCTTTCTAAAAACACCCTGATGTACATTTTGCATAAGTCAACACTCTCAGAGTTTGTAAAACGGAGCAAGCCAATCATGTTAACCCTTCAGTCTGCCTCTTTTATTCCTTGTCTAATTTCACGAAGCTAGTACCATCTCGGCGAAGATTACTTGCGCTCCTTTGGCACCAAGGGGCTGGCTACACTCCTGCACGGCGAGCTTGTCACAAATGATAGCTGTGTAATTGGATAAAAAATAATGAGCAAATGTACGGGTCAGCTGAAACTGAATACTAGATGTTGACAAGCGATCCATGTTATTGAATATCATAACCAAATGTGTAGATTGATATGTCGTAGGACAAACACGGACCACACATGCTGTAAGAATACAAATAGGTACAAATATTTACTCCTGGCAGTCATCTATTGATAATTAGATAGGCGCTGTCACTTCGTGGTCATAAAAGAAAAATGGGAATTTCATGTAAAAATCTTCATTTAATTCAAACTTGAATCCAATTCTCAACTTTCGGTTTTGAAGTGTAAACCATGTTAGTTGGGACGATTTCTCAATTCCACAGCAAACCTCGTTAACTCTAAGTCTCAGCAGTACTGAGGATACGGTTGATCTATTGACATGTTGCGACCCAATTAGTGGTCCCCTAGTCATGCCAGGATCCGGTGATGGGTTCCAATCCCACATTCATTCCGACGATGAGTCATGGTCTGTCAATACCATCATCCTGCTCATGGGAAAACGGCTCGGTCCTAAACCGTCGAGCATATCCCACCATTAAACTGAAACAAACGAAAAAATGATTATCCGCCTTAACACCGACTAGAGACAGCCATAGCCATGTTCATGTACGACCCTACATTTCTCCTCTAAATTCGTCATAATGTTTAGGATATCCAAGTTAAACCACGACCACATACATGAACAAACACTACAACACTAAACTCCGTAAAGATGGTAAAGTTCTTGTTTAGTTGCTGTAATAAACCGCGTCCTACTCGGATCATCCATCACCGCGACCATTGATTTACATCTGTCTGTTGCACATCACAGCAACGCCGGGATTGTTTTCTAAATCATTTGTTACAGGGACGATGAAATCAAATCTACTGAATGATTTATGGCCCATCCCGTGTTGTAAAATGGAGACATACATCAGGATATTGAGCATGCTTCATGTCACTTGTCACCTATAGATTTGTCCTAGTTGATCAACTTTAAGTGAACTCCGTCATAACATTTCCTATTAACAACTTAATTTCAGTTATAAACTCCAAATCCGCGCTCACAATTCACACGCTATCCATGTCCAATCTGTGGAAGACAATCAATACGGCACTCACACAAGTGCCCGTATTTCCTCTAGTGGTCGCTTGATGTCTGAATTTGTGCTTGACGTAAACATGCGTTTATGATTGTCGTGGGACACTGATGAACCAGTTTAGCGTTATGCATTCTTACCATACGTACATTAGCCTTTGTTATCTTGTGTTGAGTTCGTCGAGGTATATACAGAGGATATACATCCACACAAGTAAAATGTCAACAAATTGGAGACATCCAGTTTTTTAGTAGAGAATCATTAATTCTTTCATCGTGAAGTCTGTGAAGTCGAACTACTTTTTATCCAAGCGGCAGCAACCTTTCAGTTAATCTATATTTGCCTTGATGGGGTTCGGGTTAGAAATTGTTCCCTGCAACACATGGAGGAGACCTAATGGCTCCAGTGGTCAGGCGTCGGTGACTTGGTTGATGGCGCGTCGACGTAGCCGGACGGCGTGGGTCATTGCTAATCATATCAATCACCGGTTAACTATGATTAACGGTGCTTGTCACTCATTTACGCTATGATTTGTGATAGGGATGGCCCAGGCTACGACTGTTTTTTTGTACCAATAATACTATAAGTATTCCTTGTTACGTTCTCAGTGGAAATGCTAGATCCACTTTACATACATCGTGTTTCTGTTTATTCATCATAGGCCACAGGAAGTGACAATTCTTTCTAATTTCTCACCCCCTCTCCGGAATAACCACACCCACAACTAGAAAACATCACCCTACCGAACGCACTGCACTTCCTCAGTTTGCTGCGAGAACCAGCTGTAACAACATCGTCTACAGCCGACATGACGGCTGTGAGCGCGCACTTCCCCAGCCTAACGCCTTGGAAGCGTATTTTACCCTTTCAAATACCCTCCCCTGCTTCATAAAGGTCTAACCCCACCCTGAGTATGACCTCACCCCCATATACCCCTTAACCTCTCTCCCCAACACGGACAGGTGAATAAACAATTCCTCTATCCAAAGAGGCGGGTATCATTGTGGCGCCCTGTCGCATCTCTGGGAGTACTGATCTGAATGGTATTTACCATGTGCGCCGATGGTTATTGGTAGAGTTTCACCGCCTGACATCTTCAGTGAACGTCTGCGGGCACTTATGTCGTACGTCTGCTACCCATAGCGCTGTATGCAGTTAACTCTGCTTGACTCAAGCCCTTCGTTTTGGAATAACACCTTTCATATTGGTTGCTACATGTGCATTGTGGAGGCCGCGGCGGAAAGAAAACCAACTCAATCAATATACACTAAATCGTCGTCAAGGACTCTGCAGGGTCCCTAACGTTACATCGACTTGAACGTGAATGGAGATAATAAAGTTCGAATTAACGAGATTTTTACTGTATAAGTCTGTGTAGACCAGAAGCCTTGTCAAAACGAAATATTGCATCTTCTGTTAATATGCATCCCACCTATTTTAAATGACGTCTTTCTTATTTTTCATAATTGCTGCAAACTTGGCCAAATGAAACAAAGCGCTCAACAAAGTAAAAACATGAGGAAGACTGTGTACCCTACTTTGCAATACCGTTGCCAAAGCTGGTCTCCGCCTCAGGCACATATATTGTACATTATCTATATGGTCCAACTGAATGGACAATTACATCTTTATTTGAACATAGCATGGAACTATATTATGCCACAGGTACTCCGGTACATCAGTAATACATTAAGCGTGGGATGTGTATCTCTAACTGCCGCATGGCTCTCTAAAAAAAATGATTGCAAGGCACGCTGTTCTCCTGAGCTTTGTTTTCACAAAACAAACACACAAAATACTACTCTTTTTCTCATTTCAAACCAAATCGGCATGTAAGGTAACCCCTCATCAGTAGAAACCGATCTTTACAAGCTGCCATTATTCGAAGATGTTCTATATCATGTTTGTATGCACAGATTGGGATCCCCCAGGTTGAGTAAAGCAGTCCCACCTCGCTCCATTTGCATGTAATTAAGTGGGTAATAGTTCTCTCGTCACCTGTGCCTGCGCTCGGTTGTGATTACAGACACTCGCCGATACCCCAACCTGTTCACTGCATCTGTTTGTAATCTTCCGCGATGGTCGAGCCAATTACTCCCTATGTATTCTTTCGCCGGATATGTAGTTCCCGTGGGATGGGAAGCATGTCGAGTATTTGCTGTCTTTTCTCTGTTTGTTTTCTTGTGGATGTTTGCAATCGCCGCCATGTGCTTGCACTTCTGAACAGGAATCTGCACGTTCGACTGATAACAAATTGCTAAAACCTCTTAGGAGCCAATTGGAGAACGTGTGAATGAATTATGTATTGTAGGTTTTGGGGTGACTCGTAAACTTCTACCAAATTATAATGATTTATTACGCGATTCGTGAGTGGAGGTATGTTTGAATTTTACACTTCTTTACACGTGAGAACGAAACGAGTATGAATGCGCTAAAGTCATCCTCGATAATTGTGGAGATTATATCTTTCTTCCGTTATGATAAATATTACCAAGCTCTAGTTCCTTTATCACCAATTTCACTCGGTCACCCCAAACCAAATGAGTTCGGCATTATTAGCATCCTCATAATAATCATCACCACCACCATCATCATCATCAGCAGCAGCAGCAGCATCCTCATCATTATACCATAGATTTACATTGGAAATTGCAACTTCCTTACGAACGAACCCTCGTTAAATGTTTAATATACTTTTAGAGAAGTGTTATAAATTAACTTTTAGCTGGCAAAGATGTTTTCCTGACACGCAGCTATGGTCGCAAATGGGTCAAGGCAATTTTGTAGTCAAAGTAGAATAGAGATAAAACACAACGACGAGTACGTTAGGGAGTTGGATTTAACGCCAATTTGAACAATATCTCAGTTAAAGTCAGCTTAATGCTCGGGGTGTGGTGGGGTGTGTGTGTGTGTGTGGGGGGGGGGGGGGGGGGGGGGAGTCAGAAGTTGTCGCAGATGCAGGTCTTTGTTGTTGACCACTTTGTTGACACTCAAGGATCACAACGGAGGCGAGCCTGGGACCAGGACCCATCTCGAGCGGATCCTGACAAGGGACTTGTCACCGCACAGGAAGTGCCACTTTTGAAACCTGCGAGCAAGGGAATGGTGCTGACAACCCAAAGATCATAATCAGTGCGGATCTTGGATTCGAACAGACGCGGAGCCTATCCTGGCAGGACTTGGTTCACACCTCTGTACAGCGAATAGCGACACCCTAGACCACTTGGCCACCCATGCTCCATCAACTTCATATACAGCCACATCACACGTAGGATGGCACAGCTTTATTTGGAGAACATTTCGAACAGCTCAGTGTGAAATACGTAATATGATATACCATAATATATATGGCCAGGAACTGAAAATATTAAAGCACCTTAGAAAAAATGAAACTGGATGAACTGATGGAAAAGTCTTCGAAGATGAAAAAGATGAAATGTTGGGAGTGTATTTATTAATATTATACTTTGGTAAACACGCATCTTGCCAAGAAATATGTAAACTGTCATAATCTTCCTGAACGGGACAGATGGTTTAAGTTACGTTGAGCATCACACAGAAGCTGCGACAGCCTTTAACATTACTTGTTACGCCCAAATGCCATGGCGTTATATAGATGTGTTTCTCGTATATTACACACATCAATCATTTGCTTCATTTCATGTTCGGGCGTGAAATACTTTCCCTTTTAGCATAAAGAAGACTGGCTTTGCAATATTCATGTCGTATCTATCTCCTTCACAAACACTAATACACAAAACACTAAGTTTAACGTGGTCTCGAGTAGGGCATCAGAGGAATAATGTAATAAGACACTCAAGGAGAATACTAGAAACTGCAAGAGAGGCTGATGCAAGTGCGGATTGTTTACAAGGATTTGGACCCAGGTGTGATTCATTCGAATCTTCAAGAAACGAAGAGTAAAGAACATAAAGTTATATTAGATTATCATATTTGATAAAAACATAATGATAGAAAGATGAGCTCCAGAATAATCATATCATCGGTTTCAAGCTGATTTGCGATTTGCGACTTCGTTGCACGCCCGCTCAGGACTGCTCGACAGATGGCTCCTGTTAGAGAACTACTGACACATGACTGAGATGGATACATACGTATCATCTGCTATTGGCTGCGTCACCTGTGACAGCTATGGATTGTTTCTCATCGTCATCAGATTTCCAGACATGCATATGGTAGTTTTATGGTTAGTTTAGTGTGTTCTGGTCTATTGTTAGAAGAACTCCCGACGGTTCATACAAGAGTGTACACGGGAAACATGTAACTCGCCCGGTCCCCTCACTTCTACATCACCAACATAAACACCTTTAATTCATTTACACACTCTCTAAGGATTGAGAAATTATAAATATGTATGTACCTCATGCGTTATGCATGTGATGCTTTCCACAATGAAAGTAAAGTTATAGCTTTAGGTGGCAATCGCTAAACAACTTGCAAGAATGTGCTATTCTGATTAGAAGTGCCTCGATAAACAGGAATAATTAAAAATCACATGATAACCATTGTTGTACCCGTGTCTGACAGATACCACCGTTATTGACCATCATGGTCAGATATCAATATATTGACATATTGATATTGGACTAAATGGTAAGGATTAATTTTGGTTTAAGTGACACGGCCTATGTTTGCTCTGAATCCAGAACCGTAGGTAACAAGTAGGTTCCTGATAGGTTCCAATAACCCCACCAAGGTAGTAAAGGACAAGGGAGAGGAACAAAGGTAGTAAAGGAAAAGGGAGAGGAACAAAGGTAGTAAAGGACACGGGAGTGGAACAAAGGTAGTAAAGGACAAGGGAGAGGAACAAAGGTAGTAAAGGAAAAGGGAGAGGAACAAAGGTAGTAAAGGACACGGGAGAGGAACAAAGGTAGTAAAGGAAAAGGGAGAGGAACAAAGGTAGTAAAGGACACGGGAGAGGAACAAAGGTAGTAAAGGACACGGGAGAGGAACAAAGGTAGTAAAGGACACGGGAGAGGAACAAAGGTAGTAAAGGACACGGGAGAGGAACAAAGGTAGTAAAGGACACGGGGGAGGAACAAAGGTAGTAAAGGACAAGGGAGAGGAACAAAGGTAGTAAAGGACAAGGGTGAGGATGAATCCTGTCCCTGCTGATACGGGGTTGTTCTTGTCTGGTTGTTGACTCTTAATATTGCATCCTACCCTTACGATGTGTGTCGACGTAGCCAGGTCGACTGGCTTTGAATATCCTTATCACAGATAAAATACGGATTTGAAAGTCAAATCTCACATTGTCGTTCTCCCTACATTCGGAACCATAAAACTGTCTTCCCTGTAACGTATCGTGACAAGCATGAAGGCAATGTACAGAACATGTGCCATCGCTACTTGTCATTGTTCTCTTTACGATCCACTTGACAGCAAACGTATAATGTGTCTTTACTCTGTGAAGATAACGTGGGACATTAATCCAGAAGCGTTCCTCTTGTACAGCCGTCACGCCATTTTACCTACTGAGAAGAAGATGGGTAAAAAAGATGCTGTCTTAAAGCCTTGTACATCTCAATTCAACACATGTGTATAAAATGTCCAACATTTCTACACATGGAGTGTTCCCACTTGGATCTAGGCTGGTTTGTTGGTGCAGAGTGTTCAATGCTAGATCGTATTTCTGCCATATGTCAGACAGGGACCCCATACTGACATCGTTATGGCTACTTCGGAGCAAGGGTAGCTGTAGTTTTGCTGAAACTTGCCGTTTATATTTTCAAGGGTGAAAATAGATCGGCACTTCTTTGCATTAGCTAAGAAGCTGCTGCTGTCCCAGAATATGTTTATTTCACCACAAGATATACAGATGTTGACATACACGAACCGAGATACCGCGCCCGTCAGAATGAACTTTTTTTCAAATCACGTCTCAGACAAGTTCTGTCGCTACCCACCACAGTGTGAAATACGATACATTACATACAGACGGAGCACGGTCAGTGTGCTTGAAAGTGTTTGAATGTTAGATAGGGATGTACATGTGTATGGGTGAATATTGATTTACGCCGCATCGAAACAAATACACGCCACTTTAAAGCAGATTTTTCGGTGCAGAAAAGAGGCATTTCTGTACAAATATTATTTTGCTCTTCAATAATTGGTAACCATGGTGAAACTGATATTCAGTTAAGAAACATCCGTTTATGTGTTGGGGCTTATTGGAAGCGACAGTCGGCTAAGAATCATTACATGTAGGCATAATACGCCACTAAAAGCTACAAGTGAGATTTTATCTTCTTCCCCTTCAGACTGTTTTGTTCGGCCCCAGGATTTACAAATGTGTTTTGCGCCATCGCCAGGTTAGGTTACTGACTAGTGGGAATGTTAACCACTATGGCAGCGCTGCAAGTTCACGAATTAGGGTCCCAAGCATGGACTTAATCAATTATTTCATTTCTTCTCCCGAGAGGCCATAGGGTACTACACAGCTGAAAGCGGTTCTGCACGATGACATATTTTAACATGTCTTATTAACATTGCCTGATATATATGCAGCGAGATATTAGGTTGTGATTTGAGCCATTTTGGTTCCTTTAGCTTGCATTGTGTGTTTGATAACAGGATAGAATCGGTTAAATGATTATGCAATTATTGTAATCTTCCACATTTTTTAAATGACACATTCTGCACACTGAATTCGGATTTCTTCTGTAACACATGTATCATCTGGAAGAAATCAATCCAATATTGAACAAAATCTCGAATGGAGCCATGGCAAGAAGAACTTTCCATTTTTGAGGGCACAAAAGCGAAACGTTTGAACAAGCGTTTCATATCGCGTTATGTAAATATCAATATTTAAAACGAAAAGAACCTTTATGATTATCTGGGAAGTGAAACCGTCCCACATCTGCCAAGGAAATAGCCAGAATTGTTGGGCCCCATTCTCCACGTTGGTTTCCAATCCATCTTGTTTTTTCCGCCCAGTTGGGAGTCCAAATTAGACCTGACATGTTCAGGGCACGCAAAACAGAGAAAAGCCCAGTTCACTTATCCAGATGCGCTATTAGTGTATTAGGTAATTACATCATAACGCCGGGCTGCAACTTGCATTATACATGGGCTGACGTGTCTTTTAGAAGCAGACATTCTGATAGTTAAAGGGACGGATGAAGCGAACGGCGTGCTTGAAGCAAACGATCAGTGACTCAGTTTGTTTAAATGTATACCCCCTTTGAGTTTTACTTTTGTCAACAAATGAAGTGGTACAAATTACATGCTTCGGTTAAAGGGCTTGATTTGAAAAAGCGCGCATGCGTAGTTGATTAGAAGGAACGGAGCTATTACCCAGCTGCCCCCTGTCGGTGTGTGTTGTATGGATTAGGTCATGTTTTGTTAAACAGGCCATTGAAATATTGTGTATATTTGATAAACAGTCATAAGTTAAACAAAACCCTTTCTTCATAATTATCAACTTGGGTTAGGGGCCGTCTCATACATTTTGTTCTAATTTCGTGAAATGTGTGTACATTATGGGATTGTGATTATCTATGGGCTTTGATGTAAGGACATGGGGTGATAAGGACATGGGCTATTTTGCCTCGAACTCAATTAAGAGATGTCAAAAATATTAAACTTGCTTTTGTTAAATAGGCGGAAACCAATCATAAACAAGTCTTAAAACAATGCTTTTACTTTTATATCGTCACGCGAACGGAACAAAATATTCGGAATTCCGTGCTGAACTTCCGGTTTCTGTCGTCACGTGACCGGAACACAATATTTAGAATTCCTTGTTGCTGTTGACATGACATGTATTGGCAGTTCGTTGATAAATATCAGTACAGAGTGCACAGGCTGGAAACTGATGGTGGTGTGGGAAGCCGTCAGAGACGACCAGTCTGTGTATGAACCGGGGCGCCGACCCACCATTCGGGCGTCAATGTTGAAAGACAGCGAAATAAAGACATCAGCAGCAACGACGTAGGAACTCGATCAGATTAACACTTAGCCAATGAAAACATTAAAAATAATTGCATATTTTTTTCTTCGAAATAACCTTTCCTCTTCTGCTGTTCTCAAGCAAACCAGACTTGGTAAGTTTGATCTAGACTTGCCTAGGCTGTTAGTGAAAAACATACCTAAACAATATAAGTTCCACAGTCATGGAGCAGGACTAGAACTCAATATGTACGACGGATTAAGAAGAAGTGACTCTGCGATAACTTTGTGGTCGTTATTGTAAACTCCATTAATGTCATTCACGACAAGAGCGTCATTTTATTGCAGTAAATTCCCGTAAATCCAGTGCCGTGACTAGTGAAATTGCCCGGATGTTAACATTTTGGTGTGAATCAGTTCTCGAACACCGGGTGTCATCGCTGATTTTCAGTGATCCATTCATAATAGTCTTCACTACTATTCTGACTTTCACGCCCAATGGAATCTATTTCGTCGTATAATCGTTGATGTTTTAGATTCATATTCGATAGCAATTCGTTAGTTGGACCCCGGTAACCCGGAGACTTGAGCTTACATTAATTAAAGTAACCGTGATGATCATTAAATTGGAAACTTGTTTCCGGACGATTTCAGTGGAAATGGTCCATGAGCCGGATAAACGGGGTTTGATTGGATGGACTTTCCTGTAAGTTACCGAACTGAAGTCGCGACGAGAAGTGTTGACCTTTCTTATATATTTAAGGTACAGTGTATATAATACAATGCTGGACTATCTTGTAACTGGGTGGTAAATGGTTAACTCGGAAACCGTCACTGAGGGTGATACGCGTTCCTTCATTCCAAAAGCATTTGATCCAAACACTAACCTTATCCCGATGTTAAAACAAATGCCAAGGGCAGGTAATCATTTCAAGCTTGTTGACAATTTATACTATTGAGAACCAAATAACGTAATTGAGCATTTTCCCCCTCGAACCGAAAAGACGAGAAGCCAGTAACAGGTTGTGTCTCACAAGATGTTGTAAATTGCCGGGCAAAAGAAAGTATACACTTGAAAATTGGATTTGACCTAAAGATTACAAGTATTATCAAAACAGTCGCCGAAACACTCAAACTTAATGTCCAATACATCACCATCAAATAACCATATTTTGTTTGTTTCACATTTAGCTACACATGGGTGTATACCTTGCTTTTCCCGGCGGTTTAATTATCCTCAATGTTGATTATATTTAAATGAGATAGGAATAACAGTATTAATAAAAACAATAAGTATAGAATATTTCAAACTTAATTTTCGATGAAATATTGTCGTTCCACGGTTCTATTGTCATGCTGAAACAATACAAGTACTAGTGTATATACGTGGTTTCTACAGCCTACATAACATACATTTGTATATCATAAATAGAAACAAACATCTCTGTTGGTATTCAATCCTAACTCCGATTGACATGTAAATTATCCAGCGGGTAGCCTATTCCCATTCCTCATCTGACAGGAATTTAAAGTTTATGTATTCAAAAAACTATCTATATTGACACATCCCCCGAATGCTGCATCCGCTAGTGTTATATGTGCCTGTATGTGTATGGTAAACGAGGCATTACGGACTCACTGGGTGTTTATTTCAGCAATGAGATGTCAATTTCAGCCAAGTGATATTGACATGCATCACACTTCGTAGACAGTGTAAACACTAACACGGACATTTCTCACTCAAGTGTCATTTCAGTGACGAAAAGTCAAAAATTGTTCAATCTTTGTTATTTGTTCAATCCTTGGATATTTCTTATCAAAATATTTGTATGGTGCAAGTAGGTTTTTCTCTATTTTGCTAAGATAATGTACATTCAGTATAGTCGTATATTTTCCTATTTTGCTGTTATTTGTTATGATGCGAAATATTTGCCTCTTTCGTGGATATATATTTGTCTTAGCGAGATAAACAGCAGTTAAGAGCTTGCACAGTTTAGCTGATAAAATCGTCATTACCTAACGGTCTAAATTTTAATGTATTAATCATTTTTTTCTAAGTCAATGAAACACATCCTAAACTCAATATTTTGACTGTTGGACATATTTAGGCTTTGGTCAAAGAAAATGTAAATTAAGAGGAAACGAAATTAGTGGTATGAATGATAAACCGTTAGATTATTGGAAATTTCAGCCAGTCGGCTAATAACATTGGTATTGCCGAGGATCGTATTCCCTATGGTGTAGTCTTCATTTATGAGGATCTTTGATTCACGAGAGTGATTACTGATAATTAATTGCAATTTATGGCAATAAAGTTAAATGTCAATATCGTTCCTTCAGGGAGCAATAGTCGGTGTTATTGCTTTCAAAGTCGTCTCCAACTATTTCAATATTTGCTTGAACAACATAAATCAGCCCCTAATTGCTATAAAGCAATATGCCTGCGGAACTTCAAATATTTTTTCCGCCATTGTTTCTAACAATGCAAATTGATAAATGAAGTGGAATGAAAATAGAAACATTACTTTCGAAAAAAATCAATATTTATTCAGTTTGGATTTAATAATTATTGATTTTCTTGTGAAATTACGACTGAGCATGCAAAATGGCAGCCTATCTCAAGATCGAACGTATTTGTATTCCTCGTTGTTGTGAACGAAGGATGTGAAAAAATATGATGCTTTCGTTTGAAGAAAAGGCTGTTAATCGCATCATTCTCAAGTTCCATTTCTCTCTAGATATCAGCAACCAAATGAGATTGTTCATGTTCTTGTACTGCGATATTTCATTGGTTTCTATGTAATAGATTGTCCACTTAAAAGAACAACTTAGAATTTCACAGATAAATCTGACAAGAGAGGACCAGTTCATTTCAGCTCAGCGCTGCACGGAGACTCCGCGAACTCAATACAAATGTTCGGATGCTATTCAGTAATACCTTCTTTCATGGTGTCAGAATTAATTATGGCTTAATTTCTTTTTGAAGTGAACTTGATTAACTCACACCCAAAAGAAGCAGTAATAACTAGTTGAAAAAATTCAACATATTATATATCAGCCTTCAATATCTGTTTTGTAGCCGACTTTAATTGTCTCGTTATTTTCGATGTAATAATATTGTGTGTACTTGAAACTTTAGTCACATATGAGAATACAATCATCTTTCCGCGCGTACAACCGGCACGACGGACAGTTCTCTGACGCCGGGGAAAGCAACTGAACTACTTTCGTAAAGCCAATATTACCAAACAAAAGTGGGAACTGGATTTTATTAGTCTTTGAATCGGATTTCATGTGTCTTTGAATCGGATTTTATTAATGTTGAATTGGATTTCATTCATCTTTGAATTGGATTTCGTCACGTTCCTAATTCGTATTTGCTTGTGTAAAGCGTATTGCGTCGATACGTAACCAGCACAGCCTTTACAGGAAATAGCTTTATGCTATAATAATGGTGTTTATCAAAAACCGATTATATCGATAGTTGGTCATCTCAAAGTCTGCCATCTGAGGTTGAACAGTGAATATTATAATGACGTTAAACTCCTTCCCTGACTCAGTTGTGAATATTTAAGTCAGTCTGGGGGTTATCTAATTCATCTCCCTATCCAAGTTCAAGCTGACCTTAGTAAGACGCTGTTGTATGTCATTCGTGCCCATTCGTATGATTCCTGGATAAGACGAAGAGTAAACGTCGTTTAACCGACTGGGGCCACTCAAAGAACAATCTGTCATGCATTTGAACTATTTCCAAGCTGCATTACTTTCTTTTGTCTTCTTGATAGCAAAGTTGCTATTTACAACCATTTGGAACATTTTGGTATTTTCAACTATCACTTTAGTATTTGTTTAAACAACATTTCACCACCTTAAGTTATATCTAATATGGATTTGTTAAGCGCACTACGTTAAGTCATATGTACGTTCTGATTGACTTGTGTTTTCACGCATAACGTCGATCGACAAGGGCAAATCGTCGTGCGTGTTACGGAAAGGCGCGAGTATTGACTAATTACACACACATTCTTCATCACTCGCCCATGATTAGTGATCTCTCTTTCTGCTCGCCTGCGCCAAGGGGTTGGTTACCGAGTAAATAAATGGCCATGCGAGGACACGGGTCGCTATTCGGCTTTTCATGATTGACACGAGTGGTAACGAATGACGGATGGCAAGGCTATTGTATATAAAACGCCAAGGCCAGAGAATAACTACTATAAGGGTAACGCTATTTTCAGGGCATTATCATTTGCAGAAGCCCGAGGTCTTCCATGAACTGCCCGACGAAGGAGGGCTGTTGAAAAGACCTCTGGCTTCTGCAAATGATAATGCCCTGAAAAATAGCGTTACCGTTATTATAGCTAAAATGGATGGAATTTGTTATCAAAAAAAAAGAAACAACAATATCGGTTTTGAAACATTTACTGCAATCAACACAAATGTCACTGACCCACTTTTACAAATATGGAAACGTCATAGAACAAACCAGATGACGTCACTATTGAACGTGACGTCACCTATCCCTACCCTATGCCGCCACCTAACAACGGGCGTGATAATGGCCCGGCATCAAGCAATATGAGCAGCCTTTAGACAATTGAGTCTTGACCAGACAATCAAGTAGCGAATCAGACAATACAGTGACACGTTAGCGTAATAACAATTTGCAACTAAACGGAACACGTATTCCAAAATCACGGCATGGCTTATTTCAGTGGATGTGCACATGGTACTGCGTTTTGCCCAAACACATTCAAGGGTGATAAAGTGATGTAACCAATCAACTCCTGCTTTTTATTTCACCCTTGATGTACCCACGTGGGTGTTCCAAGGGTCAGGAGAACAAAGGATTTCTTCCCAGGAAACCTCTAAAAGTCCCGCAATCGTAAATAGTGCTTGAAGTGTTAAATATGGCTTGTTTTAATTTGACAAATATGTTTTCAAATAACCGCTGGCTGTACTCGCTAACGCCTTTTCAACTAAAACAGATTCTTCCGTGATTGCAGTTGTGCAGTCTGTGTGAGGGACCAAAACACATCAGCGACCTCCGGTATGCAAAGCCATGATCTGTTTCGCAGCCACACCGTTGAGAGACAAAACCTATCTAAGTTATCAGTGTGGTGGAAACAATGGGATCTGTCTTAGAAAGGCAGACAACTATCTTTTCCTTGCTCGATTGGTATGCATCATTGTCATTAGGATTATTATTTTGACAACTTGCCCGTGTATTTTTATCAAGTTAAGCTCCGGTTAATGGATCGCGGAGAAGTGGTATCTGGGTGGACTGACTAAATTTCCATGTATGCTAAATGAATGGACTACTCAACAATCCTGCCCGTCCTGCTTTGGAGATAACGGGAGATAGCGATGTCTTTGTGCGTTGCTTTCATGAGAAGCTTAACTTCAAATTGGGAGATTCCGAATGTGGCTACATACATTTTTCTTCCAGATTCCGAGAAGGAAAGGCTATTTGAATGTTCACAGACACATTTCAGGAATACTTACAGCTTGTGCACGGTTACCATCTCCAGCGTTATTTTCAGGGGTAGTACGTCCAAGTTTGCGTGTAATTTATTTATGATATATGGTCATCAATTGTAAAAATACCATAAACGTGATATTGTTGATACGCCACTATTATTAAGAATGTTTCAACAAATTCGATAGCAGTTGTAATAATATTTTCATATAACTGGTTATGTAGAGATGGGAAAAGAGCTCAATAATATCGATTCATTTGTATTGATGTGTTCAATGTAGATGCTTCATAAATGCCACTTTCTATGTCATAGTCTGAAAGGTAGGCATCGACCGTATTTACGAAACTGCAAAGCAATCTCTTGATGTATACGGGTAATTACGAAATCCGTCATCACTGGCGTCCCTTTATATATGTTTTCTCATATAGCAGTGAAGTTGTAGTAGCAGATATCCTTTCCGTAGGCGTCAAACTGTAAAAGTAAATATTTTCAACAAATTTAAACTTACTGCCAGTATTTATTGTTTTCTCGTAACTCCCCGCTGGTTCAAACGTTGTGTTGAAAAGTGTGTTTTATATGCTTCCTTGACATACAAACAAACTCCTTAGAACATTCACGAGAATAGGACAGCAATGACAAAGCTAACAGTAGCAACAGCAGATGCTCAAGGATGCATTACACATTAGAATGTACACTACCTCTTTTATCAGCGTATAAGCCACATGCTGTTGTAACATAGTCTGCGTACATATCCTTTAATGCATTTTATCACCGTATATCAAAACCTTCTTGCGAATGCTGACATTCTTGCCTTATAGCGGGAATATCCTGCTGACGAGTTCGACACCGTCTTGAAAGAGTTGTAATGAGCTAGTGGAAGGGCAGAACCAATCTCTAGGATACAAATTCAAAACAAACCCTCCACAAATATTTTACGCTAACCCCAAATAAGCCCTTTATCATTCTTTCGCTTACAGAAAGGGCGTGCGGGGTATCGACTTTCTAACTTAACCATTGGTTGTTATGAAAGAGAACATGTTAATGATATGCGTTCCGGTGTACTGATGGTTGTGTAAAACACAGCTGATCTGCAAGACACGTGTATATGGTATGTATTACTGGTCGTCACTTATCGCCTGTCTATTGGCGAACGTCTGTGTAATATTGTATGTAAGTTTGTCTGTGTTTCCTGCTGGTATTTGTGTTAAATGAATTTTTCCGACTGAAAGGAACTCAAACCAAGAAGACAGGCAGAAATATGTACACGTGCAATATGTATGAGTTGTGTGGGTGAAGAAATGCCTTTAGAAAGCTTCTATCCCTATCTCTCGGTATCATTTGTACGATGTTGATGTTTCATACCCGTAATACCCTCTTATTTAGACACACATGATGTCTACCATAAATATTTGTTCATGTAAAGTTCAAAAATGTTGTTGATGTAAATTTCAGTGAACGTCCCACATGGGATTTCAGATGGATAAAAACACGTTTTTTGCCATTACGTGCGTGTGAGATGATCACTTAATATGAGTGGTTTATGATGAGGTGCATGGTGTTCATATGAAACTATTACGTGGTGTCTCGAGCCTGCCATGTGCTATTATGTGCATGCATTCCCCATGTATATGACGTTTACTGCATTGATGAAACCCACGAGCACCACTATGGCGCTGACATACCAATGATCACAATCTGTGAGAGAACAGGATGCCGACCAACGATCATCGGAGCGTCTGACTTGAAACAGTGCATTTCGACGCATGGGCCACCCATGTCCCCTCCTCAACAAATAAAGCTTGGACCTCATAACTGATCTCTTCCTGCAAAAAAAACTTAAGGCATGGTCTTCCGAGAGAATTTCCTCCATCACTACATCCAGGTCGTCCGAGAGAATCTCCTCCACCACAGCTAGGTCTTCCGCGAGGATCTCCTCCATCACAACAGCTGTGTCTTCCACGAGGATCTCGACCATCACTACAGCTAGGTCCTCCGAGAGAATCTCCTCCACCACAGCTAGGTCTTCCGCGAGGATCTCCTCCATCACAACAGCTATTTCTTCCACGAGGATCTCGACCATCACTACAGCTAGGTCCTCCGAGAGAATCTCCTCCACCACAGCTAGGTCTTCCGAGAGGATCTCCTCCATCACTACATCTAGGTCTTCCGAGAGGATCTCCTCCACCAATGCAGTTAGGTCTTCCGCGAGGATCTCCTCCATCACAACAGCTATGTCTTCCACGAGGATCTCGACCATCACTACAGCTAGGTCTTCCGAGAGAATCTCCTCCACCACAGCTAGGTCTTCCGAGAGGATCTCCTCCATCACAACAGCTATGTCTTCCACGAGGATCTCGACCATCACTACAGCTAGGTCTTCCGAGAGAATCTCCTCCAACACTACAGCTAGGTCTTCCGAGAGAATCACCTCCACCACTACAGCTAGGTCTTCCGCGAGGATCTCATCCAGCAGTAAAGTTAGGGGTTCATGTTGGACCCATGTTTGATACTTCATAATTCAAACAAGAGGCTGGTTACCTGTATGGTATTTAAGCGCACGATGAACATCCCTGAGTGACATCAGTTTCCTGACTTATTTCCTAAAGTCACATTTCTTGTATATTTTCATATTGTTCACCAGTATATGATAAATAGTTCAAAGCTACAAATTGGTTGCCTTTACCAAGTACATAAAATGCATATATCATTTTGTTGCAATTACATAGACAACTCCCCATCGTCAAATGGGACTCTAATATGATATAATGATATTGTCTAGACCCTGGCTAAATGTGGCACATGTTTATTAGGCCAAGGTGGGAATCCTACGCCAGACACGACATTAGGCTGTAATGGGCGTTGTGTTTTCATAATTTGGCCTGGTGGCTGATATAATGTCACTTTCATTTAGACATTTCATATTTCCGCAAATGTCTGCATGCAGCTAATAGCACGCTTGATTCATTTGTAATTGACTCACTTTTGTATGTGCCAAAACACAAACGTCAAATTGTGACCAAATGTTCGTCTGTATTTGAATACAATGATTCTAGCCGGGGGTTAATTTCGCAGCTCTATCTATTTTATGTTTCAAAGTAAAAACAATACAATAATATTATCAGGCAAATAAACTAGCATAAACTGCCTCTGGCAAAACCATTTTCAAAATTAAATTGAAATAAATGAATTGTGCACCAGTACACACCATTAGGCTGAGTAAAACGACAATGGTGTTCCTTTCTAATGGGAGTTTAACACGAGAAGAATTAATTAATAACTTAATTACTTAAATAAAACTTAATTACGATATGGAATTGTCGCACCAGTGGTGTTAACATCAAACCACTGGTTTTCGTTGGAGCTCTCTGACGATCCATATTCTAAGAGGAATCACAGTACATTTAAAGGATTCCAGACATTCATAATGGATTCATCGAGAGAAAGATTGAACTAGCCATATCTGATCTAAATGGATTT
This sequence comes from Haliotis rufescens, assembly GCF_023055435.1. NCBI lineage: Eukaryota > Metazoa > Mollusca > Gastropoda > Lepetellida > Haliotidae > Haliotis > Haliotis rufescens. Next base: position 62,797,450 of record NW_025963779.1, on the reverse strand, counting down.
GAGTCTATTCTCCTTTAGAAAACATTGCCTTATCATCAGTCAAACTCTCCATGGAACACTCAACGACTGATGACTCTTTTAGTAATTCCAAATGGCATAGATTTTTTACGAGGAAAAAAACGTCGTAATCAGTTTCAATAAAGCTAAAAACATTTTCTCCTGCTCTAAATCTTTTCAATACCCTTATAACATACTACGATGAATTATGTCCTAGTTTTGAGCCAAGTGGAAAATTGCAATTTGATGACAGATCTTTTCTAGTTGACGCAATAACTCCCATCAACGAGAGCACTCAAACCTTAGCTCCCTCTGGAACTACGATCAATAACACGTTAACAGTTGAAACCCCCTTCATGCCATAACGGGGGAGGCTTCACAAAAATCCATTGTTTTATTTCCGAGAGAAGATTGTTTCTTGATCTAACGCATAATTTACTTCGCGGCTGTTATACTTGTTCCACAAATCTCAAAGTGACGTCTTTTTACATTCATATTTGATCATAGCTTTTCTTTGTATAGGACTATAAATCTTCATTGATGATACTTAGTGCTCGTGTTTTATGCTGAGTGGAACGTATCCATTTTCTTCAGATGTCGGATGATACTAGACAAAATAGATTTGTAATAAGTAGGCGTTTTTTAGCCTTTAATACGGATTGCGTGGCTGGACTTATGTCGATAAGTAGACTGGGATTGAGCTTGATGGAACCTTTGTGACAAAGTACTTACAATTAAGCTTTATATCTGCTTATGTATGTACGTGTAGATGGATGGGTCTTGGTAGTCATGGCTGCCACATGCTATTTAGCGGTCGGTTGATTATAGAATTGATCGATTTTAAATAGGATCTTCGAAAGAAAAATCTTTGACGAATTAATTTCAAAGTTTCGTGTTGGGAACTAAACGTTTTTCATGGCGTTGCATTTGTTTATACTCCTGTTGAATTGAATAAGGTAATCTTCCTCCAATCTACATAATAGCAGTTCTGTCATGTATGAGTTTCCGCTATTCATCTTTTGGCATGTGTGTATTTGTATATGGATGTCTCAGTGGGGTATTACGCTGATGATATCATTGATCATGTTGATGAAGAGGCCTTCAGAGTTATAAAATAAACATGGAATATTTCAACCATGCATTTAATGTTATGTTAAGGCGATTGATGGGATGTTTGTTACAATAAAATTATTCCTGTTCAATCCAGACATTATTTACGAATGCAGCTAAACCTGCCGTACCATATCTTCCTTCATATGCACCTGGGGTTTAATTCCCCAATTGGTAAAATTTGTGAAGCCCATTTGTGGTGTCCACCTCCATATTACCGAGTATGTCTAAAAGTGTATAAAGTGTAAAAGTTGAAATGATATTCACTCACTACCACACATGGGGGCACGGGTGGCCCAGTCGTCTAAGGCGCCGCAATTCGCTGTGCAGAGTTGCGTTCCTTGGGCACGCCAGAAACCTATGATTGTGGGTTCGAATCCCGGTTCGCCCCGATTATGTTTCTAGGTTTGTCAGCTCCATACCCGTGCTCGTTGGTTTCACCGAAGTGGTAAACGTCTGAGACCTGCATCACTTCGGGCTTTCCTCCCACATTAAGCTGACACGCCGTGATATAACAGGAATAATGTTAAAGCGGCGTTAAACCCAACTCACTCACTCACTCCCACATATGAGTGGTTGACAAAACCGCTGTATCGGTATCCATAGACATTATTATACCGTAATCGTGCGTTTGAATCTCAGAATCGCTGGATGGTCCATGATCTGTAGGTACCACGCTCTTGCTCATGGGTTTTACCAAACGTCTGCGTTAAGTTGACAATCCGCGATATTGCTGACATAGTGTCCCAAGCGGTGTTTAGCACATCTCACTCACCTACTTACGGTGCTCAGATGCGAGGATACGACTTGTCATTATAAACAGTGAAATATTTCACCTTAAATTTCTAAAGTTTGCTACTGGGTTGCGATCATCAACTCCTAACTTTATGGTTTACGGTGAACTTGGACGTTTTCCTGTGAACATTACAATTGCTAAAAGAATGATCTCATTTTGGTATAACTTAGAAACCATATCTTCTCCTTTCAAGTTGTCATCACGCATCCTTAAACTGTTCAAATTAGATCACACCCTCAATATTAGTAATAGTAACGTATGGATATCTCACATAAAAAGTATTTTAAACAGTTGTGGCTTGACATATGTATTTGATAATCCTGGTTGCGTTTGTAAACAGTGGCTTGTCTCTATGGTAGAAACAGTTCTTAAAGATCATTTTATACAACAATGGAGGGATGATATAGATAAAAGTTCAAAATGTAATTACTATAAATTGTTCTAAGATTTACCGTCGTTTGAAAAATACTTCCTGCTACCTGATTATTTCTCTCGACCTATTATGTCATTTCGGACATCGAATCATTATTTACCTGTAGAGACAGGCCGCTGGAAAAATATACCTAGAATCAATAGAAATTGTAACCTATGTAGCTCACCGGCGATAGCCGACGAGTTTCATTATTTATTTAAATGCTCCTTTTTTGATACCATGAGATCACATTATATTCCAATTTATCTTTGTAAATGGCCGAATCTTGCAAAGCTCAAGGTTTTGTTTACCTCAAATAATTGCTTAATCGTGAAAAATATCTCCAGATTTATAAGAATTATTAATAATGCTGTCAGAAGATGAGAACAACACTATAAACTACAACTTACCAAGTGATCACTACAATTAATTGTTTATCTTATAACTTTATTTGTATTGTTCCTGTACCACCTATGGTGGTTTGTTGGAATAAAACATTGATTGATTGATTAAATGCCCACTCCACATGTTCTTAGTAGTTGCAATCACACGTACTGCACATCTCCCTAGGTGAAGAGGGTGGATACATATTTTGTAGCAATACATTTCAGTTATACCAATCCTGACTTTACAAGCCACGGGCGCATTGTTGCTTCATGTGTTAGTTACAGATCTCGCGTGCAGATACATCGTGTGATGAAAGCACACTCTGGTGTACCTGACGTGCTTCAGATAGAGGGAGCAATAGCGATATCTCCAACACTGATGCTTGCTGTAAAAGGCGACTGACTATGCTTGCCGTAAGAGGCGACTTACGGAATCGGGTGGTCAGACTCGCTTACTTGGTTGATGCATGTCATCGATCCCAATTGCGTGGGTCGATGCTCATTATGTCAATCACTGGATTGCCTGGTCCAGATTCGATTAATTACAGACTGCCGTCATATAGCTGGAATATGTCAAACAAACAAACAAACAAACAAACAAACCCCCAACACTGGCGTAGTACTAGTTTGCTTTGTTCCAGGCTTGAAGTTGATGATTTGACTACATGTACATGTATGTACCTTCAATGCCATGTCACAGAAACATTGCCACGCAGAGTTAGTTTTGAGCAAGTTTACCCTGATATTCCTACAGTGAATACAGCCACCCGTCGGTGCTCTCCGTCTGTCGTGATTAAAGATATCATGTAACTGAAGGCAGATGAAGAAATACCAGTTGATGTTGTTGAATAGTCTAGCCATAACACCACGGCCTGGGGTTGATATAATGAGCAACGTCTCAGGGGAGACGATAACACACAATGAGGCACGTCACTGCCGACACCCCATCCTGGTCTGACGACAAACATCAAGGGTTAATTTTTCCCGTTATCGATACGGTTACCTGCTTAAGGAACACCGAGATGATGTTAATAAAACAACAAAGACTTTTATATTCAAAAGAAATCTTTGATAACGTCCATTGTACGATTCGGATTATGCCTTGAGCATGGATCACTATAAATGGAGAGCGTATCCTGTCCCACCGGGGACACCCATCAGAAATACATGCGCAGTTATGTCAATTGAAAATGTGATATAGTAATTGCATCGGACATATTTTTTTGTCACTGATGCGACACATTTGGAAACACGGAAGATTGATGTAAATGTTGGATGTGTTTGTTTCTATGTAATAAGACGTGATGCAAATCATTGTCCCCACTGATGCGTGCAGATAACTGGATCATTAACAGTACATTGTGGGCAATACTGACAAATCGATATCAAAACCTCCAAAGTACACGTTAAATATTTGTTAACACGGGTTGCCTCGTAACAAATGCGAAATCTTTTGAGTTAGAAAAAACACCCTTGTCGATGACAAATTACATAACTGTTTGTAAGCTATAAAAACAATCGAGATGCTTCACTTGCCGTGTCTGTGTGTTTGACTACACCCCGGAGATTCTGTGAAGTACAATGCGTCTACAATAACGATCTCCATGCCATTGATAGCAGTTCGGCTGGTCACACGATCTGCCTCACGCCTTCCAACGGAGAGATAAAGCCAACCCATGGCCTCTTTGGGAAGTGTGATTTTCAGTTTAAGCACCTAAATTCGTCATATTTGTTGTTTCATTTTCGCTAATACCGACCACATGGGCTGTAATTACAGGGGCTAACTAGGTTTATACAAACATCCATCTGGAAATATTTATCTCATGGGAATTTTATAGAGATGCGTTTCCCATTTTCACTAGCACACGTTACGTGTTCAGAGTTTCAGTTTTTTCTGTGAATATACAACATTTCACGAACCGAGACACAAGTCTTTCCAACATCCGTTATGGCGACGGTGTACTTCCGGTCCTCTCGACCAATCAGATATTCCCATTCATCTGGGTTCATATCCCATGACGTTCATTCACACTCTTTGTTCAATGTGTCAGTGTATCCTGTCAAATAAGTATTAATTAAAAACCTCAAAGTGTGAAATAACGCTATAAGAAGGCTACATGACTGACACTACGTATGTTAAGAAGGCTCGACCTGTCTGAAGTGTTTCATCCAAGTACATCCACAGAAAGGGTATACCTCATTGAAGTTGTTGCAGATCACGGGGAGATGTTTTTAGGTAATCAAACAGCCGCGACTGATATTGAGAACCAGGAGAGGCCCGACCTCTTACATGTGTAAATAAATGGCGTCTGTGCACCAAAATAAAGATCTTTAGAGTAGATCCCTTTTATTTATCAACTGTCTCGGACGCTGCCTATTCATTTAAGTCTCCAGAGCATTGACTGGATTAATCGACATTTGCTAGACTCTGAATAAAGCTCATTCCTCATTCAAACAGTCCCTACTATCTTGGGAGAAAAGGAAATGCCATTTCTGTGAGCAGGAAATCTTGGAGACAAAGCATATATGATGCTGGTGTTTTGTTTGTTTATATTTTCCAAATGGTCTTCAGCTTCAGGAAGGGTTTGTGTCAAACTTTCCCATTATGTAAATTTATCACTGTCGTTAGACAAGTTCCATGATGTACGTTCTTTGTGTACGTCACGCTTTCTAGCAAACTGATATGTTCATGCTAGTTTTTTTCAATTGTCGAAATTTACCATATTTTCTTTTCCGTTTAGACAATTATTAGGATGTAAGGAATACATAAATCGTTGCCGAAGAGTGAGTGTTGTAACCAGCTGCGATTTTGTTACCCCTTGATTTTATGAAATTGAGCTACAATCGGGGCAAAACGCCGTTTACTATTTGCGCCAGATCCAGGCAACTGTACCGTTAGGACCGACCTATGGTATTCGGAGGTTGAAAAGTATGTGAGTGAACAGGCAGCCTCGTTCTGTATGTTTTGAAGTAGTGGGTGCAAAGCTCCCCTGCCTCTACTCCTCCAAGACATTTCTTTACCCATCCCAGATGTCTGCCCCTACACCCCCCAGACATTTGTCTCTACCTCTTCCAGGCATCTGTCTCTACCCCTCCCAGAAAGCTGTCTCTACCCCTCCCAGACATCTGTCTCTACACCTCCCAGACACCTGTCTCTACCTCTTCCAGACATCTGTCTCTACCTCTCCCAGAAATATGTCTCTACCCCTCCCAGGCAACTGTCTCTTCATCTCCCAGACATCACTCTCTACCTCTCCCAGACATCTGTCTCTTTACCTCCCAGACATCTGTCTCTACCATTCCCAGACATCTGTCTCTACCCCTCCCAGGCATCTGTCTCTTCACCTCCCAGACATCTGTCTCTACCATTCCCAGACATCTGTCTCTACCTCTCCCAGAAATCTGTCTCTTTACCTCCCAGACAACTGTCTCTTCATCTCCCAGACATCACTCTCTACCTCTCCCAGGCAACTTTCTCTTCATCTCCCAGACATCACTCTCTACCTCTCCCAGGCATCTGTCTCTACCTCTCCCAGACATCTGTCTCTTCATCTCCAAGACATCTGTCTCTACCATTCCCAGGCATCTGTCTCTACACCTCCCAGACATCTGTCTCTACACCTCCCAGACATCTGTCTCTACCATTCCCAGGCATCTGTCTCTTCACCTCCCAGACATCTGTCTCTACCATTCCCAGGCATCTGTCTCTTTACCTCCCAGACATCTGTCTCTTCACATCCCAGGCATCTGTCTCTTTACCTCCCAGACATCTGTCTCTACCATTCCCAGGCATCTGTCTCTTCACCTCCCAGACATCTGTCTCTACCATTCCCAGGCATCTGTCTCTTTACCTCCCAGACATCTGTCTCTTCACATCCCAGGCATCTGTCTCTTCACCTCCCAGACATCTGTCTCTACCTCTCCCAGGCATCTGTCTCTACCTCTCCCAGACATCTGTCTCTTCATCTCCAAGACATCTGTCTCTACCATTCCCAGGCATCTGTCTCTACACCTCCCAGACATCTGTCTCTACACCTCCCAGACATCTGTCTCTACCATTCCCAGGCATCTGTCTCTTCACCTCCCAGACATCTGTCTCTACCATTCCCAAACATCTCTCTCTTCACCTCCCAGACATCTGTCTCTACCATTCCCAAACATCTGTCTCTTAACCTCCCTGACATCTGTCTCTACCATTCCCAGACATCTGTCTCTTAACATCCCAGACATGTGTCTCTACCCCTCCCAGGCATCTGTCTTTTCACCCCCCAGACATCTGTCTCTACCATTCCGAGACATCTGTCTCTACAATTCCCAGGCATCTGTCTCTTTACCTCCCAGGCATCTGTCTCTTAACCTCCCAGACATCTGTCTCTTTACCGCCCAGACATCTGTCTCTACCATTCCGAGACATCTGTCTCTACCATTCCCAGGCATCTGTCTCTTTACCTCCCAGGCATCTGTCTCTTAACCTCCCAGGCATCTGTCTCTTTACCTCCCAGGCATCTGTCTCTTAACCTCCCAGACATCTGTCTCTTTACCGCCCAGACATCTGTCTCTACCCCTCCCAGGCATCTGTCTCTTCACCTCCCAGACATCTGTCTCTTTACTGCCCAGGCATCTGTCTCTTTACCTCCCAGGCATCTTGCCTTTACCTCCCAGACATCAGTCTCTACCCCACCCAAACATCTGCCTCTACCCCTCCCAGGCATCTGTCTCTACCACCCCCACCCCCACCCCCACCCCCACCCCCACCCCCACCACACAACCGTCTCCACCCATCTAAGGCGTCTGTGTCTGCCCTCCCAGGCGTCTGTCTCCACCCATCCAAGGCGTCTGTCTCTTTACCTCCCAGACATCTGTCTCTTTTCCGCCCAGGCATCTGTCTCTTCACCTCCCTGGCATCTTGCCTTTACCTCACAGACATCAGTCTCTTTACCGCCCAGGCATCTGTCTCTTCACCCCCCTGGCATCTTGCCTTTACCTCCCAGACATCAGTCACTACCCCTCCCAGGCATCTGTCTCTACCAATCCAAAGCGTCTGTGTCTGCCCCTCCCAGGCATCTGTCTCTACCCCTCCCAGGCGTCTGTCTCTTTACCTCCCAGGCATCTGTCTCTACACCACCACCCAACACCAACCCCCATCCCCAACAACTCTTGATTAACACAGACATAACCTACTCCAACCTGGATGGATGTAGCTTGAAATGTTCCTCACATTATCGACCACTCGTTTGTCTCGACCAGCTACGATTACTTTACAAGACGTTGTCGTATGGTTGTAGACTGTAGACCATGACGCAACACCAAATTACTCTTCCCATTGAATTCCTCCCCAGCGACAAAAGGCAATGAGCCATGTACCGTGATGGTATATCGTAAGCTGTCGCACGTCAATGGTTCATTCAGCCGTATATGCCAGCAGGCAGTAAACCCATCAGTAAACTGAGACGAATCAAAGGAGAGAAATACATCATAAAGCAAATATGGGGAGTCCTTAGACTGAGGTAATTCCTGTGTTAGATATCAGAGGACAGATCAAAAGGAAGGGAAATGTCAGAGAAGTATGAGGATCACCAGCACGAGGCTGTTTCCACGTAAATATAATATTTACAGAAATTGTTCAGAAAGCCAGAAGACATTTTCCCCTCGAGTAGATCAATATATATGATTATGGAAATATGTGGGTTTACTTTGATAAATGTAATGCTACAACGTTACAGAGATTGTTGACACAGTTTCGTCCGAGTGCTCAAAGAAAGCAAACATTCTGATGGAGTATATCAAAGGCAGATGACGAAGTAATTGAGCGAAAACCTAGACCCATTTTAAAAGCAAATATATACTTGTTTTCAGTCAGATTGGCGCTTTATGAAAAAAGCCCTTGGCTAAGATCTTGTTTAACCTTTAATGATTTCAGTCCGAATATGAAGACTTCCATATCATGTTAACTTTGATATTTGGAGAAAAGGGATACTCTCGCGCCTGAACGATGTTGCATTACCAGATTTTAATTCTGATAGAGGGGTATTTTCTCTTCCTTCTATTTGAGTGGAAATGTAAGAGCTTGGATTTAATAATTGGGGGGTATTTTATTACTTAAATTTGTCTGTTGAATAAATACAGCAGATATTGATTTAACGGACGGGCGCGCAGCTCTAGATGTAATGATGTACCTAATTGTGCCACATGTTGGTTACCGGGTATAACGTATGACAAATTAGAAGCTTCATTATTTTTCGTGGGTGGTTCTTCATCATAGTTTTTCAGCAAAGACGCAGGCCATCGGTCCATGAACAAACACATTTACAGCAGCCACAATAGTCGTACATGTAAAGTCATGACAACATGTTCTTTATAAGTTTCATAAACATACATTGTCAGATATCTCACCAGATCAACATTATCAATGGACATCAATCACTTAAATGTATGTATGGTAGGACATCTCGTGTATTTGCTGGGGATATAGAGGGCCCGAAATACATCCTACGTCTAACAAACAATCATCTTCTACACTGACCAATGTGTGTACCTTACAAAGAATTTCTTGTCTGGGGCCATCTAATTATCCCAATTTCAATTTCTAGTTGATGCGAGCTACATCCAGACTAGCTAAGGCAACACGAAGTATTACTTGCCTTGAACCATCTAAATCTCCCAATTTCAGTTCCCAGTTGATGCGAGCTACATCCCAACCTAGTTAAGGCTACACGAAATATAATTTTAGAAATATTCTTGATATATTGTCCTTGCCACACAATTGTTTCATACAAAGAATTAACAAATGTGTTTGGACTACGAGATAGAGCTGTTTTTAAATATTCTTTCCCCGATTGCCGGTTCTCCAAAAAGTGGGTAATGTTGAAGATGTTTATTTTTGTCTTATATACTGAGACCAGTTTGTTATATTCGTATATTTATGTAACAAAGGTTTTGAAGCTGTCAAAGATATGATGATTTGTTATATTTGTGAATTTGCATTTAGACACGTCTCGAATGTAGACAGGAATCCTCAGGTCTCGAATGTAGTCAGGACTCCTCAGGTCTCGAATGTGGACAGGATTCCTCAGGTCTCGAATGTAGACAGGAATCCTCAGGCCTCGAATGTAGTCAGGAATCCTCAGGTCGTGAATGTAGACAGGAATCCTCAGGTCTCGAATGTAGACAGGAATCGTCAGGTCGTGAATGTAGACAGAAATCCTCAGGTCTCGAATGTAAACAGGAATCCTCAGGTCTCGAATGTAGATAGGAATCCTCAGGTCTCGAATGTAGTCAGGACTCCTCAGGTCTCGAATGTGGACAGGATTCCTCAGGTCTCGAATGTAGACAAGAATCCTCAGGCCTGGAATGTAGTCAGGAATCATCAGGTCTCGAATGTAGACAGGAATCCTCAGGTCGTGAATGTAGACAGGAATCCTCAGGTCTCGAATATAACAGGAATCGTCAGGTCTCGAATGTAGACATTAACCGTAAGGTTTTGAATGTAGACAGGAATTGTCAGGTCTCGAATGTAAACAGGAATCCTCAGGTCTCGAATGTAGACAGGAATCCTCAGGCCTCGAATGTAGTCAGGAATCCTCAGGCCTCGAATGTAGACAGGAATCCTCAGGTCTCGAATGTAGTCAGGAATCGTCAGGTCTCGAATGTAGACAGGAATCCTCAGGTCTCGAATGTAGTCAGGAATCCTCAGGTCTCGAATGTAGACAGGAATCGTCAGGTCTCGAATGTAGACAGGAATCCTCAGGTCTCGAATGTAGTCAGGAATCCTCAGGTCTCGAATGTAGACATGAATCCCCAGGTCTCGAATGTAGACAGGAATCCTCAGGTCTCGAATGTAGTCAGGAATCGTCAGGTCGTGAATGTAGTCAGGAATCGTCAGGTCGTGAATCTAGTCAGAAATCGTCAGGTCGTGAATGTAGACATTAACCGTGAGGTTTTGATGGTAGACAGGAATCGGCAGGTCATGAATTTATACCAGGAATATCAACTTGCTCTGCATATAACCAAGAATCGCATGCGGTTTAACATCGATCATTTTCACATTTCGTGACGAATCTTCCAACTGTGAAGTATTGTCCATTGTTACATAAGTTTAGAATCTTTAACATCCTGCATGCACTTGTCGCCCCTTTCGGAATAGTTTATGCAAGGGGGATTCAGCTCAGGTCAACATCGACTTTAGCCCCTGTCTAAACAAGGCACATGAGGCGGTAATAAGGGATTATATAATCACAATACATCACACACTTCAACCAGCAGACCTTACTTCCTCTCGGTCAGCCTGAAAGAAACTATTTCGTCCTACATAAACACTGGTAGGAAAGTCATTTCCTCTAAGTTTAAGCACACACCTCAAGATTGTGTTATGAGCAAAAGGTCTTGGTCAGCCTAACTGACAACCGCTTCCCCTTGACCACTGGCTATTGTCTGGTCAGCTGATTACATAGGGGAATTACTATGCACCTATTCCCTCGCTGGCCACTTGAGCAGGGACAGAACTGAACAGCTAATTGTCGGCACAGACACTGTGCCAGTGCTTGTGACGGTGGTACTTGGCATTTGCCGGACTCTCAGCTTTCGATCGTCACCGTTAAACGAACCACTCAGACATGGGGAAATATCATTGATGACACTGGGGCATCACCTCGGAGTCTCGGGGCGCACTGGATGTATTTTTGTGCTGGTATAAATAATATATTAGTAATGGCAATCATGACATGAAATTATAACTCGTTATACGCACGACATATCTAATCAGAGGCCGCGACAAATGTGTTTTGGTTTATTGTGTAATGGGCACTGACATGACATAAGGATATAACTTCCTTTTGCGACCCATGATACATCGTGTTGGAATGTGTTTGGGACAGGAGCCTTAATATACCCTGCCGGGCAAAAGAAAGTATACATTTTAAAATTGGTTTTGGCCAAACCATTACAAACCAATATCAAAATATCACTAGGGTGCAAACAGTCGCCGAAACATTGCCAACTTTAGGTCCAAACACAACTGTGATACCAGCATCAAATACATTACCATGAAATAACCATTTCTTGTTTGTTTCATTTTAGCCACCATCAAACAGGGTCGTACACTTTCTTTTGCCCAGCAGTTTTTAAGAACTGTGTATTCGGAAGACACAGAAATAATCTTCTTCTTTTAATTTATATATAATCTTCAAAACAATTTTGTGTATACATTTCATCATATGGCTGCAACATTGACGATGCGACGTTAAATAGTAATTCACTCACTCACATGCTTGTATTACGATACAAATATGACAGTGGTATACAATGACAGTAAAACATGCAAAATGACTTTTCTCTGAAATCCTTTCTGAATACAGTATCGAGTGGAGGAATATAAACTTCATGACTGAATGTTAGTTATTAATAACATCTAGTGACACATGCAAAGAAGCATGCAAAGAAGTTCAAAATCTTCTATAACCTCTGACTGGAGCTGTGATCTTCCTCCTCTTCCATTGTAGCATTTACCGTTCATGCTGCAAAATGTTTGTTCGTTTGTTTGTTGTTTAACGCCGCACTCAGCAATATTCCAGCTATGTGACGGCGGTCTGTAAATAATTAAGTCTAGACCAGGCAATCCAGTGATTGATATCATGAGCATCGATCCAAGCAATTGGGATCGGTGAAATGCATAAACCAAGTCACCCGATCCGATTAGTCGCGTCTTACGACAAGCATAGTTGATGAAGACCTATTCTACCCCGGATCTTCACGGGTCGGCTGCAAAATGGGGCTTCTAACTGTAATGTAACTACCAGGGCGTGCGAAGAGATGTTTTGAAGTTTTAAAAGTTTGGGTTAAATTGAAAAGTTTCCAGAAATGCTCGACACTTGTGTGACGTCAATGTTCTACCTGTAAGCAAATTTCCGTAATTTGTACCGTGGGGAATATGTCCCTAGTTCTCATGTCATTGTTGAAGCTAGTGACTTTCCCGGTACTGACGCGATTACTTACAGTTCGTCATGGCATGGATAAACAACTGTTGCCTATGGTGTAACACAACATTCAGTCACTCACGCCCTATATGCCTTGCTGTAGGTGGGGGTAAAATTCCCTATATTGTGCTCAACATGACAAAAACCAAAAATCTCTACATCACTGCTGAGTCCTGAAACATTGACGGATACTGCAGTTACTTTGGCCGCTGACGTGTGTGAGTAAGAGAGCTCCTCGTTCTGACACGAGAACGTATGACAGGCAAAGTATAGCCACGGCGGTCAGATGTGGACGAGGTGAACTATCTAGAATTGAAAATGAATGCACCAATTTGTGATAGACGTTTTCTTCAACCAATCTCCAATCTTAAACGTCCTCTGATTCGCACAGACGTGGGTCGAAAACTTCGTCCGTGCTTCTCCAGAAAGTAGAACATCATTACTCGTGTACGCATCATCACATCAACAGTGTACAAGATGAAGGGGTTTATTGAAAATAGACCTGGAATGGCTTCATGTCGACTCACATCAACAGTGTACAAGATGAAGGGGTTTATTGAAAATAGACCTGGAACGGTTTCATGTCGACTCACATCAACAGTGTACAAGATGATGGAGTTTATTGAAAATAGACCTGGAATGGTTTCATGTCGACTCAAATCAACAGTGTACAAGATGAAGAAGTTTGTTGAAAATAGACCTGGAACGGCTTCATGTCGACTCACATCAACAGTGTACAAGATGAAGGAGTTTATTGAAAATAGACCAGGAATGGTTTCATGTCGACTCATTACTTAGATCTCCGAAATCAGATCTCACATAGCTTATTAACTACTGTTGATATTTGCCAAATCAGAGACTTAGAGTGTTATTGTCTTGGATATGTGTAGGTACGGGTGTTATTAGCTCTGTCACAACACGTTTGACCTTATAGATGACAAAGACAATCTATTAGCTCCACAGACATTGCTACTTTTCAGTGACTTAATGGTTTCTTTGACTGTCACGAAGATATGTCATTGGGCTAATCGGCTGCTGTAGCATTACCCTGTTCAAATATCAAAAGGCCTGAATTAGAAATACCAGGGCATCATTAGGGTGGTAGGAGCTGCATCCATCAGTATGAGTCTGAGATGCAGGATGTGTCTTATTTCAAACAGAATATAATGATAATGATTATGCTAGTGTTGGTGACGATGCTGATGCTGCTAATAGTGATGATGACGACGACGACGACGGTGATGAGATTAACTTCCTGATATACATTTGAATTCTTTTTTCAGTACAGTACAGGCCACAGGCCTTTTGTACAAACTGTATTGCATATTTATGGCAACAGTCACAATGATAAAAAAACGTGTTCTCTCTTCTTTAATGTGATACAGATATTTAGCGATATTAATAATCAGCTTTGTGTTGGTTGTAGATAAAAGAATATTAAACTTATGGACATTTGGGTGTAGATAATATTTCGAAGGAATATAGAGATGGCGAAGATGAGTATATGCAGTAACTACAGTAAGAATATACAGTAAATGTCTCAGACATTTTTCAGATAAGTATATCTTCAGTCTGGAGATGAGACGAGTGAGTGAGTGAGTGAGGTTTTACGCCGCTTTTAGCAATATTCCAGCAATATCACGGCGGGGGACACCAGAAATGGGTTCACACATTGTACCCATGTCGGGAATCGAACCCAGGTCTTCGGCGTGACGAGCGAACGCTTTAACCACTAGGCTACCCGACCGCCCCAGAGATGAGATGAAGAGGGGAGAGCTCTATAGCGTGCTAGGGACATACCGCAACGGTCGGGCGCTAAAAGACTAAGAGATGTTTAAGGGGAACTGACCTTATTTCAAAACCGTAATGACACTTTGTTAACATAAAACGAGGTCTTACAATGGAATCCCAGGGCAACACTATTTTGAAGGAACAATCAGTTCAACAATTCCTCAAAGATACAAAACGACTACGATAAAGCGGCAATGCATAGTAGAAGAAGAAAACTTATATAAGAAAAATATATTGATTCTTCGCAGGATAAATCTCTCAGAAGAACCTTTTGTCAATTTAGGATTAGCTTACGTAATTTTAATGTTTAGTTTCTACGTAAAACCCGTCAAATAATGAAAATAGTTTATGTAGATATTGTTGTATTGAAAATGAAAATCATGTCCTTTTCACTTGTGATTATTACCAGACTTTACGGAAACATTATATTACTCAACTGCAGGATATGTGTGACGGTTACCTGTCACTTCCAAATATTCTTAACTGCATAAATGTCAGTGTAATAAAACTGACTTCTGTATACCTGTATAAGATATTTAAATTTAGAAAAACGTGACTAAATTTATATTGTACTGACATTGTAATATAGGCCATATGGCCCACATTACCGAATAAATCTGTCTGTCTGTCTGTCAGAAGAAGAAAGCTTACATCACAATTCATCATGAGCGAAATGGCAAATAAAAAAACAAAACACAGATGGGCAGAAAGACGTATAGACAGGAACAAATATGTTGATAGAGAGACAGGCGGAGATACAGGGGAATTCACACATTGGTGTTTGTGATTAGAGGGACAGAGATGAATGTAGGTTAAAGAACACAGTAGATAGTGATAACGTTCGTTATCCACACAAGGCCGCCGCCAGTAGTTTCTGAATCAAATAAAACCCATGCGGAAAACCCAGCTGGCATACGCATCACACCACCTCGCAACACCACTGCCCTATAGCTAAAATCAACCGGGTTCTAGCCTGCTTCAGCCATGTCTCTGTCTCTAACCCCCCCCCCCCCGTCGTAAGGGGCCACTAACAGGCTCGGATGATCGGGCGCGCTGACTTGGTTAAAGCATTATTCATATTCCAATGACTTAGATCGATGCTTATGATGTCAATCAGTGGATAGACCTGTCCAGACGCCATTATGTCGTCGACCGCACATACTGGAAGCCCGTGCTGTTCCTCTCTGTACCCAACAGAGGTCGACCGCACATAGTGGAAGCGCGTGCTGTTCCTCTCTGTACCCTACAGTGGTCGACCGCACATAGTGGAAGCCCGTGCTGTTCCTCTCTGTACCCTACAGTGGTCGACCGCACATAGTGGAAGCCCGTGCTGTTCCTCTCTGTACTCAACAGAGGTCGACCGCACATAGTGGAAGCGCGTGCTGTTCCTCTCTGTACCCTACAGTGGTCGACCGCACATAGTGGAAGCCCGTGCTGTTCCTCTCTGTACCCTACAGTGGTCGACCGCACATAGTGGAAACCCGTGCTGTTCCTCTCTGTACCCTACAGTGGTCGACCGCACATAGTGGAAGCGCGTGCTGTTCCTCTCTGTACCCTACAGTGGTCGACCGCACATAGTGGAAGCGCGTGCTGTTCCTCTCTGTACCCTACAGTGGTCGACCGCACATAGTGGAAGCCCGTGCTGTTCCTCTCTGTACCCTACAGTGGTCGACCGCACATAGTGGAAGCCCGTGCTGTTCCTCTCTGTACCCTACAGTGGTCGACCGCACATAGTGGAAGTGCGTGCTGTTCCTCTCTGTACCCTACAGTGGTCGACCGCACATACTGGACGCCCGTGCTGTTCATCTCTGTACCCTACAGAGGTCGACCGCACATAGTGGAAGCGCGTGCTGTTCCTCTCTGTACCCAACAGAGATCGACCGCACATAGTGGAAGCCCGTGCTGTTCCTCTCTGTACCCAATAGTAGTCTGTTCCTTGCAGATTGCTGCCTATTTGTTGTGGCTGCCTGCTAGTAGTGATGTAGCACGTCACGTGTATTTTCGATCACGTCGTTGACATTGCGGTCACGGCTAACTTTTATAGATGCACATTGTTCAAATGTCGGCCCTATGTTTAGAAAGCGCTTGAATAATTAATACACTTATAATAGTATTAGTCTGAAACCACGTGAAAAGTAAACAGTGAATAATCAATAACTCTTTTCAAGATACAATCCATAATACATTACGACATTCTTTCCTGGGCCACACCATAACAGCTTCCTCCAGTGTCTGAAGCTGAGGATAAATGAGAAGGTAGATGAACACAATAGCCAGATATTTACTGAGGTCATCTTGTGTATATAATGGTATCGGGATTCTTCGCAAACACCCCTACCATATCCCCTGGGGGGAGGGGGGGGGGGGGGGGGGGGGGGAGTATTCATTCACATAACCCTTTTCATTCGGAGACCGGTTAATCCAGATGACTCACTGAAGCCATATTGTGCAGATTTAGAAGGTTTCACAAATAATCCAACAAACAATCAAGGCAAAAAGGCCTTGCCGTGTATAATACCATATTACAAAGATTACAAAAATAACACCAGTTGTTGATTTAATTCATTTTGCCCTAAACAAACAAAAGCTTTCTACAAATAATTTGTTACATAAAAGGCATAATTCGATTGAAATTTTTTTTTTTTGCAAATGAACCTGAAATGTGATTAATCCAATATTCAACTATAGTATTCCCAAATAACAAAAGACATAATACACGCACGTTCTCGCGTACACACGCACGTGCACCCCACACGAACAAACAACACGCCACCAGCCACAACAGTGCCAGTAAGTCATTGCAGAAATCCAATCTGTCATAGAACTTAATGCATTGCACTTGCCCGACAGCACCGTGATTCCACCGAGTCTCAGACCTATGTGGAAAATCAATTACTTGCCTTGACATGTTATTGATTGAAATATTGAGGAAAATATCCCCGCTCTTAAAAACAATGCATTTTCAATCTACAAAATTGCTTAAGGAATTCGCTATACAGAAAACTTGTATATATTAAGTGCTTGGAGGTAAAAGAAATGATTTCGGGGTAATTCAACGTCGATATAATAACATAATGATGTTCTTCACTTTGATGAATTCTATGATGTAATATAAATATTTTAATAACACCGTGCGCGGCACCACTGGGACTGGTTGTAAACGATATTACCTGACCTAGAAGGAACGCCATTTTGATGTAATCGATATTTGTAATGATTTCTTGTTCCCTGATTTTGCAAGTTTCCCCCAAACCACGATAAAGTTTATAATTCAACACGTTTTATAATCTCCCAAGAAATTTAACTCATCTCTGACTGCAAATGGGATGTTTGACTTGAAATTGTACGTGATTTTTTTAATCCTTTTGCAACACTACAATCCCTCATGCGCTTTGATGAGATATCTATGCGTATTTCTGCACAGCCATGCCGCTTTCTTTACCAAAAAAACATGTTTTATTTAACTTTGCTCCCCAAGGTGCAGATAAGTGATCAAATACACTGTAGAGGTTTGTGAATATTTTTTGTTTTGATTTCAGATCGAAATTGGTATCTTATTTCGTGTGTAACTCGCGTCCTGAAACTAATTGATCACTGCAGTGAAATCTCGAACGTTGAAATTTATTTCATTCAGTGTGCCTGGCAAAACTAGTATATGTTACTCAACATTGGATAAGGATATTCTGAATGTCCAGCTGGGGGATATATCTGACTGGATGTTGGGAGACGTTGTCATTCACATAGGATGCCATTTGGGCATGGTGCTGAGGAATGGTAAACTTCATTTCATATTGAACAAATGTAAACATTTATATACGTTGTTGCCTTCCGCAAGAGTGTGAGCAAGCACAGTATGAGTGAGTGAGTATTTTTACGCCGCTCTTCGAAATATCCCAGTAATATCACTGCGGGGGTAATCAGAAATGGGCTTCACACATTGTACATATGTCGGGAATCGAACCCGGGTCTTCGGCGTGACGAGCGAACGCTTTAACCACAGAGTAGTAGGAGTTGTGTAGTATTGTTCAGATTCACGCATGGGTGAACTTAGGGCTCATTTTGTCGTCGTTTTGGGAGAAAAGTGAAGCCTTTTTACAACAAAGGTCAAGTACTTCCCATTCTGGATCTCAACGCAAATACCCACTGTTTTAACGGTGCAATACCTATTGCGATATTGCGGAAATTTCTAAAACATACGCTCCCATGTTTACTTTTGTTTATTATTACTTGAAAGTAAGCTTCACATACTATTCACACAGCAACGTCTCCTAACGCCCAGTCAGATGTACCCTCCATCTGGACACTCACAATATCCCTAGCAAAGGTGAAGCAGTTTATGTCTCAAAACCACCAATCGACGCTCTTTGTATTGAACTGAATATAGACACGACGCGAGAGTTCGTTACTCAACTGTGTACCTAAATGACATTTATCTAAACCGTTTTGCCTCTAAACTGAAAACAAGCATGGATGATCCTTTCTTGGGGTTGTCACTGTGTGACCTGGAGTAGTCACGTGACAGTAAATAATTGCTCAATTTTCAGAGAACGTTTTTATGTACCTTTGAATTATATGAATTGAAGTGCAATAAGACAGACAAATGCAATAACTCATCCTTTATGCAATATCCTCCCGTGACGCATCATCCATATGATGTATAGCTCCAGGACATTCCAAATACAACAGCGGGGCCTGATGGTTCGAGCTATCTCATGTCTAGACTGCCCAATTGACCAGAGGGCATCTGTAGACTTGAGATTGGCAAATGGTCCGAGATAGATGTAATGGTGGGCGCTGAATATGATCAATAGAATGTCCCTAACCACATCAGTGTCAGTAGCCCTATTACAGAGTCGTAATAAAGCATACAACGGTTGCTTACATCTCGCCAAGGTCAAGGTGAACGTCATTGAGGGTCATCGGGAAATGTATTACCTGTCAATGACGTGACGTGTTTAGGCTATGGTGGAGCGTGGAATGGGGCCAATGATTCATTTAATGACAAGCACAAGAATCTGACGTTTAGACGTTTGTTAGTATGATTAAATTTCCCAGAGTTTTCTCTGGTAAGCCGTTGGTGGTGTATCCTTGTTATTACAACGTTCATTTGTCACGCTGAAAACCCGGGTTCGATTCCCTACATGGGTAACATGTAGAACAATTTTGTGTGTCCCGCTCCCTCCAGATATTGTTGGAATATTCTATCTCGATTGGGTGATATTTGTTCAAATAGCCCGGGGAAGTTAATGTCCTAGTCGTCCTTTGATGGTCCTAGATGTGACCTCAGAGAATCGGGTGGTCAGGTTATGTGAGCACTACGCGAGGCGTTGTTCATAATATCAACCACAGGTTTGTATACTTATAAGGGCCGATCATCGTTTTATCCTCTTAATGCCGAGCGCCAAGCAGGGTAACAAATGACATTTTTAAACATCTTTTGATATGACGCGGCCGGGGTATCGAATCCCAGACCTTCCGCTCAACGGGCACACGTTCTATCAACTACACCACGGAGGCGGTCCGAGAATATATGGAATTACGTTGAGTGCAGCAAAAAAGAAACAGTTGTCCTTACGCAAATTGAAGCTTCTCAGTTTAATCTGTGAACGTGGAACATTTAGTCCAAATGCGAGATATGTCACAAAGGTATCATTAGGAGCCGTGCGTTGGAATCTGGCATAAAAAAAAAACAACTTCAGAGATAATGAGTGATCTGGGAATCAGATCTGGAATTTCAAAAGAGAAATATTAAAATTGAGAATCATAACGGAATAATATGCAACTGATATCCGGACGTTTTTTGATAAAACGCCGGTTTTATTATCAAAATCCTGATGTGAAATTTAGCATCAAATCACAAATAGGCTTCATTGAATTTAATTTTGTTTGATGGTGGTACGCCGTGCACCGGATTATGAGGACCTAATGACAGTTTGTCCGGGAATTCCATTGAATTTTGCCACTCACTAAATCTATAAAAAGAAGGGGAGAAGGGGGGACGCATGTTTTCAAAATTAACAACATTATCTGTTTGTGATGATTGGCAGAAATGGGCATGTTCTTCCGCAGGCTATCAACATCAGCTGATGGAGTATGAAGGATTTGAACCGACATCTGTCATGAATTGGATTAAACAGAGCGATTATGTGACTACTAAATATATCTCTCTACATACCCAAGGGGCCACGGGTGGCCCAGTCGTCTGAGGCGCCGCGATTCGCTGTGCAGAGTTGCGTCCCTTGGGCACGCCAGAAACCTATGATTGTAGGTTCGAATCCCGGTTCGCCCCGATTATGTTTCTAGGTTTGTCAGCACCATACCCATGCTCGTTGGTTTCACCGAAGTGGTAAACGTCCAGGCAAACCAGTGATTGATATTGTGAGGAACGTCCTACGTCCTCGGCCTACCCATTGAACAAATTCACCGGGCCTGTCCATCCGATCTATTTGGTCCATCTAACGACAAGCAAATAATCGAATGCTGTCTACCAGGTTCTCCTGTGGGTAATTCCGTCCTCAGCTTCATAGACATGTGTTTGCAAACCATTCTGTTCTGGGTAGTTAAGAGGTTCGAAGTCATAATGTCTTATTGATCACCTGGTTGAAAATAACAATGAACTAGCAATCACGTTTGTATGTGAGGTAACTGAATTTGTTATTGATGGAGTTTGAAACTCTCACCATGGTGGTTCAAAGCTTCATTAAACCTAGGCCAGGTAAACCAATGGTTGATAGCATAAGCATGGGTGTATTCGTGCTAAAAAACAACCAGCCAGATCACAACGGAGAGCTTATCATCAAAGGTATTTAATGGGTAGTGGACTAATGTAGTTGTTACATCAAACGCCCGTCACACCGATTATCAGGGTTCGATTCCTGACATGGACACGAAATGTGTGTAGCCTATTCTCTGTGTCCCCTGTCAAGATATGAATATAATAATGCAATAAACTACGGAAACTCAACACGCTCACTTTTAATACTTGGACGCCATTTTAGCCATCACATCTTGAGTTAAGTCAGCTTTTATAATAAAAATGAGGTACAACGCTACATTAGTGCCCCTCGACCCCTCATCTCCCGACATACGGTTATATTTACTATGCGTTATGAAATTACACGAGCAGCTAAACTACCAGTATCACGCGTCACGCTTCCAACCCCGCACGGCGGCCCTTTGACGTACAGAAGGCTTAGCTTGAGAAGATAGCTTCTTAACGTAAATCAGTTCTGGAGCCTGTTATGGTTTCGCTAGACAGTAGATTGGGAAAGTAGAAATTTCGTTAATCTATTAATGCGCGTCTGGGATTAGATGACGAGGTAGGTTATAAGTCATATGCAACCTTTTTGCCTTGTTCATGTAGTGTAAGAATATTTTCTATCTGGATTTCTTTGGTCGTTATAAACAAACTTTCTACCGGGTACCCATGTTGATCGAGCATCATTATTGTCTTACAGACCTATCGTGAAACATTGTTAGGCTAAATATATAAAAATCGCTGATAAGATCCGAGGATCATGGTCCGAACCTGTTATTTCGGCCTTGGTTAGTTTGGCTATGCCAACGTCGTACACATCGAACACCTCCATCTCGACGGGATATAACGGGAACACGGGGCAATCCAGCGTAACATCATACACTCACTCACTCACTATTAAGTAAGGTGACATATGGTTTAACGTCACGTTCAAGATTATTGTACTAATATAGCGACGTGAATACAGGTGTGTGTCTGGTGGTACTAGCAGGTTTTATGGTATTAGCCCACTGAAATACCATGCCGCAGTTTTAACACAATTACCCCAATCAGACACAGTATACTGACTCTGATCCGACCAGTTATGTCATCTCCGTCATGCCGAGCCCAGGATGAGTAACAACAAGAACATTTTTTTACGTTTACGTTTAAAGCGACCGGGGATCGAACCACCGACCTTCCGCTCTCGTATATTCAGTAAGGCAACGATATAGCTATTTTAAAGAATAGGTAAGACAGCAAGTATCATTGACAGCAGATGTACGGATAATATTTTCCATTTCTGGTCACATTAAGGACCATAATCGAGTCTGGACTAGACAATCCAGTGATTGACATAATCAGCATCGACCAAAGCAAATGAGATTCGATGACATGCATCAACCAAGTCAGCGAGCCTGACCACCCGATCGCCTCTGACGACTAGCATGGGTTGCTGAAGACCTGTTCCACCCCGGATCAGAGTTGTTACAAACGGAGCACATATTTTTAAGTCAAAGTGAACTTCTGTTACTGAACGTTGTAAAAGGCCGACATTACTTTTATGGTGTACTCTTTTAATAGCGGACGTATATGCTCAAATATACAGTACCATGTAAAGAAAGAGTAAAAACGATCGTGTGAATACACCAAAAAAGATTAATCAAACCAACCACTTAATTAACACAGTCAAGTGGTCATGATCAAGAACCCTAAACAACCGAAACTTAATTTCAATTTGATATTCCACTTGGCAGATCGAAAACTTGCAAACAACTGTTCCTGGAAACAACAGCCCATTGTAGCTCTCTGCTCCCTCGGGCAGGGCTGGATCCCAATTCCATTAGCGGCCAAGGAGTGTAACGGATCCTTGTGTATTCATCTGGCAGAGTAGACAATAAATTCGGCTTTATCATGCTCCTCCTGACAGCCAGGTGGTCAATGGGATATCAACAAGGTTCAGCTGGATCACATTACAGGGAAAATTAGTCCAGGCTGATGTGTCATCGCGATCGTAACTGTTCTACAAAACAAATCTCTAGTGGTTTAGTGTTGTGTATGTGCCATACTTGGTCAGTATGTAATACTTCAGTAAGTGTATGGCTATAGTTAACTGGGAAAGTATTTGGTAAGTATGACGGCGGTAATACTCTGGTTGTATCGTGACAAGGGTAATTAATATCAATGTTTTTCTTGTTAAGATCGTATCATCGTTCCCGGCTGTAGTCTTAGATAGAATTAGTCTAGTGTTGTTGTTTATGAGTATACTCGTGACGCCGAAGACCCGAGTTGGATTTCTCACGTATGTTCATTTAATATGGGGATATCATCCCCAGTGTCCCCGGCCATCATATAGCTAACAGCGGCGTAAAGCCACACTCAGACACTTGCATCCGTGGCTTTAGACAGAATCTCCTGAAGGACCTCATATAAGCCTGGGTATTCGTGAACAGTTTCAAGTTATGTTTGTACAGAATAATGACATCATGAGCTAATGGTCTTTCAGAGCTCATTGAATCATTTTTGATTCAAATTTCCTTGTGAGGCTTGTTTGACCTATGTTACATTTATGTAGGTCTTTAATTAATTTATTATTGTCACTGATAGCATGATGCATCGATAGGTATTGATATTATGACACATGGCACAGAGCGATGCAATGCATATTGATGTGCAAATGACACAGTTACCATACAACTGTATCGCTACATCGATGTAATGGCAAACATTGCGATAGTTTTGTCCAATTGGTAATCACAGCCGATTTATTATTAGACTACTGATGTACATGTAATAATAATAACAATAGGCTATTTATATTGCGTATATTTCCACACCACTCAGAGGCATGCTCAAAGCGCTATTATTACCCCGGTTCTGGATTATTGTGCACTCAAGAATCATTCTCAGCTCCCTGGGGTGTATACAACCTGGTCCGAGCTCCTTAGGTAATTACAGCAGTCTTTTTGACTATGTGTCAGGTTTTCTTCAAATGAAGTAAGTTGCTCCATTCCCAGACAATTGGTATAGCTGGCATTATGTGCAGCTCTTAGCTCTTTCAAAAGTGCATAATATGCACACTTTCGTTTTCTTGTCGCGACCCATTGGCGAGTCTAAACACTACGGCAACAGGTCGTACTTTTCTGCTGTCTTCTAACAACTCACTGGATGAGGATGCTGCACGTAAAGACAGTTATTGTTTTATCTTCTAAGGAACCCATCTTAACTATTGTTACTGTGACGTTTTCAGTGTAACTGAGAGTGTCATAGAGGGTATATATGAGTAGACATAAAGTAGACAGATAAAGACGCTGGTGTGCGTATATGTTTGGTAATCGTCTTTCTGGCTGTTTTCTCCCGTATTTAGTTGTCATGTCAATGCATTTATTCCCGGTGATCCCACAGCTTAACGTCCGATCTAGCCGTCTGATCTCATATCCTGCCCAAACTACCGTCCACACACACACAGACGTACGTATAAGTGAAGAATTATATAATCAAATTTCTACCTTAAACTCCTCTGTCAATCTCTAATCTCCCTAACACGAGCAGTTTTATGCTGATTAAATATTTACTCTATATCATAACTGTTACTCGTGGATCAGGTCCGTAGACAGTGTCCTGTGATGGATGTAGAGACTTATCAACGTCGGAAGAACATTGCCAACCAGATGAGCTCTATGACCAGAGCAGGTTATGACGGATGCACGAAGTATTAGTCTGGATGGTGTGTTTGACGGGAATGAGGGGTATCGATCTGGCAAAGGATACACCAGACTTTTGTTGTCAGTGGTTATAGATGGGCAATAAAGGCTGTAGGCGAGGAAGAACGCCCACTATGCACTTAGGAGAAGTCACTTGCGGAGATTTTCCGTTCTATCCGTTGGGATTAGAGTCATTGTTTTATATCTATAATGTCGGATAACTTGCCGTGATGAAGCCGAATCCAATTCATCCATGAAACACAATTAGATTAACATCTTATGAAGAAGACGCATTGGAGAATCTGGTCACTGAATGAATCGTTGGTAGTTTAAGATTGTTCCAGCGTCATGATCTGCTCCAGGTTAATATAAGGGAGGTAACTCCTCTGTGCCGGGAACCCCATCAACCTTGGGATATAGGTCATACCCGTCGCCTTGTGTAATATGTTCCTTTCTGACAATGTCGATACATTGTGGTATTTCTCCTATTTTTTGAAAACGGATACTGTAGCTACCAAAACTATCATTTCTACTCGTGCTACGTTCTCTATTGCTCCTTTTTCTACTATTGCTACTATTGCTACTTTTGTTACTATTCCTATTCCAATGACACACGAGCATTTTATCATTTGCAAATGATGGATTCAGTCGAACGAGACGCACCAACTCGCTCTGCAGAGTTGCATCCCTTGGTCGTGTCACAATCCTATAACCCTGCGTTCGAATCCTTGATCCTCAGCACCATACCTGTGCGTTTCATGAAAGTGGTGGACCCGTGCAGATCCGAGCTGGAATAGGTCTTCAGCAACCCATTCTTGCGGTAAAAGGCGACTATGCTTGTCGTAAGAGGCGACTAACGCGATCGGGTGGTCAGGCTCGCCGACTTGGTTGATGTTTGTCATAGTATCCCAATTGCGTGGGTCGATGTTCATGATGTTAATCACTAGATTGTCTTGTCCGTCCCGCCGTCATATAGCAGGAATATTGCTGAGTGCGGCGTTAAACAACAAAGAAACAAACACATGAAAGTGGTGAACGTCTGAGACCTGCATGCTAATGGGCTTTCTTCCACATTAATCTGACACGCCGGGATTTAACTGGTATAATATCCGAAGTCGGGATAAATCTTACTCCCCCAGTCACCAAGTACACACATACAACTTGTGGACATTCACTACTACTGCCAGGGACTCCTCTCTTCCACAGGATAAATTGCGTGTACAACCAAGGTACTGATCGTATAGCAACTCGTGTAACAGTTGAAACAGCTGCTCCCTAGAACAGATTTCATGTCATGCCCAATACTTTAGTCCATATTCCTTAGTCTAATCATTACATTAAATTTTGTGGTTTGGTTTCACTTGTCAGTGCCGTCGACGTGTCCGTGTCGACCATGCGAGTGGGTCCTCCTTCACTCGTGTCGGTGAGTGCAAAGGTAGCCTTGCTCCAAGGCTATTCTGAAAGATGCGTCCATTGATGTATAGAAATTCTATGTTAATAATAGGCAAGTCTAGATAAGCGGACAGGACGTCAGCCTTTAAGGGTACAACTTGTTCGTATTAATCTAGAAATTATGATTTATACTCATAATTATTGCCGTCGAGGCTTGTGCAAGTTTCGCGCAAGAGAGACGGACATCGAAGCAGTGGTAGCATCCCACTCCACGCCCGGAATAGGTATCAGAGGGAAATGCTTCTTCGGTTACAACAAAAGAAGTGGAACGTTGTTGTGCTAAGGGCAAGAAATAGTTTTGTTTATAAACAGGGCTGCTGCGTCAATCGACGTGTTTACCTTCCATGGCGCGTATTATTTATTGTTATTGCTCATAAATAGGACAGTTTGTCAATCGGCTCGTTAAGTCTTTCATTAATTCTATATCCATTCCAGCTTGGGTCATATTACGGATATCCATTTCTTTGACGCATTCACAAAATGCAAAAAAAATGAAGAGAATTCTGTTTTGTTAGTATCAGATATCACGCTTAATATGACGACGTCAACATCTTCACACTCAACAGCTACATCAACTGCCAACAGTACGACTATTTCTATGGCCACGACAAATACTACTATACTACTACCTCCACGACTACTGCTACTACAACAGATTCAGATGGGTAATCTGGGGCTAAAAGGCCACCATTGGCCTACTGAGTTACATTGTTGATGGAAAACCGATGCAGACCCGTGAAGATCCGGGGTAGAATGTTTCTCGCGAACACCTGGTGTCATCACTGATTTTCATTGACCCATTCGACCCGTGAAGATATTGGGTAGAATAGGTCTTCAGCAATCCATGCTTGCCGTAAAAGGCGACTATGCTTGTCTTA
This sequence comes from Haliotis rufescens, assembly GCF_023055435.1. Taxonomy (NCBI): domain Eukaryota; kingdom Metazoa; phylum Mollusca; class Gastropoda; order Lepetellida; family Haliotidae; genus Haliotis; species Haliotis rufescens. The sequence goes on along the minus strand of NW_025963779.1, from coordinate 62,770,217 downwards.
AGAAGCGACTAACGGGATCGGGTGGTCAGGCTCGCTGACTTGGTTGATGCATGTCATCGATCCCAATTGCGTGGATCGATGCTCATGATATCAATCACTGGATTGTCTGGTCCAGACTCGATTATTTACAGACCGCCGTCATTTAGCTGGAATATTGCTGAGTGCGGCGTTAAACAACAAACCAACCTTTAGGGGTATCGGATGGCGTCCATCTCATGATGAATGATTACCGGTGTGAACCTTCAACTCTAATTTGTGAGGGAGCGGTGTGGTAACCTAGTGGTTGAAACGTTCGCTCGTCACCCCGGACGCACGGGGTTATTCTCAGAATGGGTGCAACGCTTGAACGCCATTTCTAGGGGTTAAAAGCGGCGTAAAACTATACTCACATTTGTGTCATCCTGGAAGTTCGTGTGTTCACCCACAATATAGAGGATGCACTTCCGACGACTCCGTTACACTCATAAAACATATCGTAAAAAAACAATTGATATACAGCCCTACTCCAATACCATATCCCGTTAGTTTTGAGCTTAAAGTTAAAAGAGCTTTTAGACATGTTTACGCACGATGTCTGCACTGGGTTGCCCTGTGAACGCAATCCTCTCATGTTCTATAATGAGCATCGTCTGTGAATACAGACACTTCAGATATGTATCAGAATATTGATTGAAGTCATCGTGTCCATGGACTAGGTTATAACAAATGTCAGAGTTATGACAAACATCAGCATTAACCCACGGCCATAGATGTTGATCAGTCACAATAGGAATGACACATGCACATCAATATGGTCCCAGCAATAACAACGCTGTTTTATTTATAGCGTCCATCAGTAAACGCAGGGCGAAATGTTAGACTTACATTAACTGCGGCCGGAATGGTGCGTCAAGCCTTGTTTATTATGTAATGAAACAGTATGGGATCTGATTATGTTTACCAATAACGGGCTTGTGTTACGCGTTAGGTCAATATAATCGCGATGTACACAATTTCCATTCTGTGCGGTGTTTTTATAGCCACAGCTGAGCGATTAGTCTGTCATATATTCATTCGAATACAATCTCTATGTTGATTATTTGCATGGCATGCATAATGGATAATGTCTGATAATGTGACGTAATCGCATGTACATTCGGTGTTTCGTCCAACTGAAAAACAATCTGGTTATAAAATATCGAGTTATTAATGCTTGAGGCAGAGGCGATATCATGTGACATTAGAATATAAATAAATACGTCAAAATAATAATTTATTATTTTATTTTTTGATTATTTATTCATTGACTCAAAACATTCTGTGAACAACAATTCGAAATCAGTGACATCATCCAGCGTAATATTACAACAAATACCTCGCTATTTTTTTATTAGTCAATCAGGAAACAGTAGTTCGTTAACGGGTGTGGCCTATTTTGGGGGTCATGGAAACATAAACGCAAAAATATTTGCTTGATTAGCAAACCAATGCCACGGAATCACTTTTCCAATTTATTTATTTATTAATGCTTATGATTTCAGAATAACGCCGAGCAAGTGTCACAAGCAGCTGGGGGTCACCGTGCTGGACTCCCAGGTGTCCATGTGGCAAGGGTTGGGGATCGAGACGTTGCTTACCTTCATCATGGTGTTCGCGGTGTTCGCCACCATCGACCCCAACAGGAAGGAGCTGGGTAGCAAGGCGCTCGCCATCGGAGTAGCTGTAGCTCTGTGCCACCTGGCAGGGGTAAGATGCAGTTTCATAGATCATGCCGTGTGAGCTTGAGACAGTCTAGGTGTAATGTGAGTCAGCCTAGGTGTAATGTGAGTCAGCCTAGGTGTAACGCGAGTCCGTCTCGATATAATGTGAGTCAGTCAAGGTGTAATGTTTGTCAGTCTAGGTGTAATGTGAGTCTGTCTTGGTGTAATGTGAGTCTGTCTTGGTGTAATGTGAGTCAGTCTAGGTGTAAAATGAGTCAGTCATGGTGTAATGTGAGTCATTCTAGGTGTAATGTGAGTCAGTCTAGGTGTAATGTGAGCCAATCTAGGTGTAATGTGAATCAGTCTTCGTGTAATGTGAATCAGTCTTCGTGTAATGTCAGTCAGTCTTGGTGTAATGTGAATCAGGTTATGTGTAACGTCAGTCAGCCTATGTGTCATTTGAGTCAGTCAAGGTATAACGTGAGTCAGCCTAGGTGTAATGTGGGTCAATCTTGGTTTAATATGAGTCAACAAGTGCAATGTGACTCAGTTTTGGTGTAATGTGCGTCAGTCTTGGTGAAATGTGGGTCAGCCGTCATGGCGTTATGTATTAATGTCAGTCATTATTTGTAAAAGCGCAGAGGTTACATGTACCTTACAAGGCTTGACGATGGCAAACAGGATCGCGTTCCACTAAGCGATCTGAGCACTTCAACTGTCCAAACTGCCATACCTGATACAATAGCTTCGAGTAACGGGACTCTGGCGAATACATACCTCGATTTCATCAGACAATTCATCTTGCAAGCCAATGTGTCACGTGTCATTACGTGTTTATAGGTACGCTTCCTTAAGCATCGTAAACGACTTGACATTGACCAGAACCCCGGGTAGTGTGCTGATAGGTTTCTAGACATGCACTGGTCATCCTTAACATTGTACCTGCTGTTGTTTCAGTATCGCTTCACCACCAGCTCCATGAACCCGGCGCGGTCTCTGGGCCCCGCCTTTGTCATGAATAGATGGAGGAACCATTGGGTGAGTCATTTCACTGGCGTCATGTGACGTTTTCAGGCGTCATCATTCGCAACACTGCTCATTGCTCTCCTGTCTGCACCCAGTCTGTTTCTCAGACCCTAGGCATTATATTACAAAATGAATCCAACTCAAGTATAGACTGATTTGGCAAGTCTTGATTGCCTCAGCTCTGTAATTAAGCATTGTTCTGGGCTCCATTTACATTTTACTTTTATTTTGTGGATAGATATTATTAAATGAGATAATTATATTTCTCGGTCTAAATGTTAGTCTTTAAGTATCCTTGCTCGGCTATTGGGACAAAACAGTTGTCGCTCGAGTACACTTTTTTTATCGTAAACCAGGATCTCGTACTGTCTATTGTATTGAAATGAGGAGGTCATGTAACATGACCAATACCGATCATGACGTGGCACGTCGGTTGGAATTTGTGTCGTCAGTGTACACGCACTGGAAGAATGAAGACTTGAATCCACAATACGTCAAATGCTTTAAGTCATTTCTCCCTTTTCAGATTTACTGGGTTGGACCAATGGTGGGCGGTTTAATGTCTGGCTTGTTATACGAGTATATATTCGACCCTAGTAGGAGTCGCAGAAAACCACGCAGTGTTGAGGAGTCACCATCGTATCCGGATGTGGATGAGGGTAAGAGTCGTTCGTAATTGTGCTGCTTTAGGCAATGACGGGGCTTTTTAGCGTAGTCGAGCGTGTCCAAGCTCGTAATATTCTATGTAAAGTCAGGATTCGAATTCCAGATTCTCCACGAATACGATCCGTGGCATGTAAGCACCCAACACTGCGTAATAGTTCATGTTCAACGCGGCTTAAGCCTTTAGCCTAGTAGAATGTACATGTTACTAAAGTGAGTTGGGTTACCAGTATTTCAGAATCACGGCGTGTCACGGTTTGACTGAAAGGAAGTGACGTAGGCTATAGACGTTTAGCACAATGGTGAAATCCGGGAGAATAACTAGTACGAATCAGGGTTTCTAACCCCGACCAGTGGATCCTAGCTAGTACATTGGGAGTCACTCAGTACAATGACTCGCCGTAGACTACACGGTCCAGCGTGTCCCCTATTTGTAACACCTGTTTTCTTGAAATGATGGTTTATGTAACGATTGAATTTTTCTGTTAACGCCGCACTCCAGCAATATTCCAGCTATATGACGGCGGCCTATAAATAATCGATCCACCCATTTGGGAAACGATGCTATCAACCACGTCACCGCGCCTGACCACTCCACTCAATAAGTGGGCTTATACGACAAGCATAGGTTGCTGGGGACCTGTGTTCTTATCCGGAGTCCCCACAGGGGTATATACTATGAACAATATCATGTATTTGAAACTGTATCCGTACTAACGGCACATTTTCTTTTTTTCCAGATGAAGTCAGTACCCTGCCAACAACAACGTCATCGCCAAATCACGCCCCTCATACATACGGGAATCACGTGGCTCGTAGCTATGACAGCAACCTCGGAAGCTCATACGGCAATCACGTGAGTGGAGGCCATGGTAATCACGTGAGTGGTGGCTATGGCAACCATTACAACAGTAATCACGAACACGAGGCTGGTACAAACTATGGCGGTCCAGTAGGGGGGCGCAGAGGCTATAAGAACTATATGCCCGTGGACAACACCACGGCAGGGACGGAAAACCAAGCCTATGCTTTTGATACCCATCCTCGGCGGATACCACCCCCACCCCCAGCACGAAGCGCACACATGGCGGAACCAGTGAACGAGGAAATACTCCTTGATGACGTCAGGGTGGATCCCTACCCCGCCAGACAGGCTTGAGGGGTTCTAGGGTGGTCGATGCATACCGGCTAGACAGGCCCCAGGGATTCAGGGTTGATACCTACTCGGAAAGACTTGATGGGTGGAATGCTACCAGTTCTGAAGGGGTAGGGTGGATCCCTGCCTGACACGATTGAGGGGAGAGAAGATTCCTGCCTTAACGGGAATTGTTTAGGGGTCTGTATGAATGCCTGTCTGCTAAGCAAGACATGACTGCGTAGATCAGGGTGGATTTATTATAACTTCCACGCGGTCAGTGAAATTGCTGCTTTTTTAAAGATTCAAGTACATAAAAAACACATTCGGAACATACATGTGTCATAACTGAATGTGCAACACCATGAAGTGTGGAACGGGGCCGCCATGTTGTATTCCAACGCTGATGTAGATCGAAGACAGCAGCATGAACATGGACTCCTTCAGCCCCTATACTAGAACATTAAGATTTAACCAAAGCGTGTACATACAAACTGTATTAACAGTGTCACTTTGTCTCGCAACGTCGCGGGTTGTTTTGTGCAGAAAATGACCGCGTCGTCCTGGTGATCAAGTTAGACAAACACTAAATTAAAAAAAATCACATTTGCAGTATACCTGTTAATTGTGGAACATGTTTCCCTGGAACTATGACTTTTTGCCACTGTTTTGTAGTGTAGAGCGTCACAGTACATGTTTTGTCCACACCCGAGACCTGGTTGGAAGAGCCCTATCTATCTCAGACCGATGTGTTCGTCACAAGGATATGTATAACTGACACGAAATGATTCTTGGATGCTGGTTCATCACGGTAAAGCCCTCCTATGCAGTTGCCGGTCAACAGACGGGGTCAATACTCCTTGTTGTTATACCCTAGGCCTTCTCAGATACTGGTCGTCAATTATAGTTGATATGGAACAACCTCTTGAATGCTTTTCATGTGTGCGAACCCCTATCATTTATCGCGACGAACCAACGCAGAACAACTGGTCTATTTCAGCAATGTGTGATGTTAAGCTGTTTTCATTTATTTATACCGAATACAAAACATTGGACTAGTTAATTATTTCGTTTACTGAATATAATCCATTCAAGCCATGGGATCTGTGGTCGGAATGAAAATAATGAAACGTATGAAATTAAAGATCTGAAGTGTTTTGGAGTGACCATCCTCAATTACCCGTGGTGTGTTTTCTCAGTCCTACAAACAATAATATATGTGATATGCTGCATACTCGAGGGTGTGGAAAGACAAGTTAAAGGATTACTTATATTAAATATGTACGTACTACAAATGTACAATTTGTAAAGTAAGATTCCAATAAAATACCATTCTTATTAATTCGGTACTTTGCTATGGCAGGCTATGCGCAGCGACATTAATATATCACGACAAACTCTTAATGTATCATACTTCAATTTTTTTTAGAGCGCCAGACTCTTTCATAGAACTAGTTATTCTGTCGTGCCATGGCAGATTAAATATAGTTAAATGAAAGAATCGTGTGTTGTTTAAATTATTTTGGGTAATATATAAGGTTACATTGACGCTGTGTAACCACTGGTTCGACACGGTACCCAGTGTAGTAGCTCATGTGATAAACATAAGGTAGTGGTGGGTGGTGTTTGTTCCCCGGGGGGTGGGGAAATGTTACGAAGCACAAGTGACAGCCTGAAAACTGAAGCGCTCATAAAATGTGAGCATAGCGTCAACAAACTGTTTTGAAGGACGTGCCTCTTGTATATAAATGTATATAGATACATTGCTATCACCAATTGTTGTCTCATAAATTGTCCTCAACATATCCTTGTGTATATCAATGCCGTGATTGATGTACGTGGCCAATTCATGTGTTGAAGTAAGGTTTTTTTCAAATGTATTAGCAGGCTAGGGTATTACCAATTATGTTTCTGAGCGATATTACTGAAAAGGGTGTTCGATATATCGTATGACTATAGGTAACAGAAGTCGACAGGTTACAGAGTGCTTTTGGTCACCAATATCAGGTTACTTTCTTGAACACGTTATATACACCATGGGCGGATACAGCTTTTTTGAAAATGGGGGGTGCACAATTAAGATCTATTTATTGTCTTCGGTGGTAATTTATAGAGAAGTAAAATATTTTGTTTGAAATAAAAAGGGGTGTGTGCCCCATGATCACAGTCTGTTGTCCCCACAACTTAAGCGTCTAAGGAATTTGCAGGACATTTTAAGCCGACGCTGAACTGGTATCTCACTCAGGTTTATCGCGATGTTTATCAAAAGGCCGCACACGCGGAACTGATGTGTGAACTGTCTCAATTATCAGTATTCAAAATAATATATGTCATTATAGTAACACGTACATGTGTGACATATTACTTGTAGCTGCTCACATTAGTCATTTTTTACTTGCTTTTTTAAGAATGATTTTTTAAAAACATAGAGCCTGATGATGAAAAGAATTTTAGCGGCCTAGTCTAGCAATTGGCACAAGTAAACCAAACAGGTGGTTGATAGTGTGAGCATCCAACTACTCTTGGCACTAAACTGGAGAGATCACAATATGTACTGCAGTATTGCCTTCGTGGAAAGCACATGCACGCTCTGTGTGTATTCTGTTGGCCTTCCTCAGCTAACCACTTCCAGTGATGTTCGTGTTACGACCAGCATACCAAAGCTATATACACCGTGACGTCTCATTGTGAGGCCATATATCGTAAAAAGCATGTATTTGATGTGTAATGCATTGACATTATAACATGCGTGTATAGTCATGTGTCACCATTTGTCATAATAAAACATGCTTTTCTTTACTGCCGTTTTGTCTCCAGTTTGTCACACTCAGTAATCTCGTCACTGTAATCTGTATGTACGATCAACAGCTGATCCCGCTGAAATGTGCCCTATCTCCTCATGTAGACACTCCTTGGTGTCGAATGCGTGTTATCTGCACATGTAGACCCTACAGCAGGACGCAAGTGGTTTATGTCATATTCAGTGTCAACTGGCTGTTTTCAAGAAATAACTTAACACTCACCTTCAAGAATTATTTTCATTAAACGCATGATTCAGTGTTTTTTGATTGATGCGGATGACTTGCGTCATTCTATTACTAGTTCACAGAGCATACGTCAATGTGAAGTGTTGCGCTACATAAGTACAATTATGTTATTATATCTATTTCTATGATTATTATGATTATTATTATCAAAATTAAAAATTAAAAATACAGCAAAGTGGGTTTGGGTGATCCTGGCACAGTCAGGCTGGTTAGGCTCATCATCAGCCCTTACCCGCCCCCCCCCCCCTCCCCCCCCCCCCCCCCCCCCCCCGAGTCAAACCCACCGAGAACTTTTCAGAGAATGTGAAGACTCCCCAACTCTGCAGCCTTCTGCATCACGCAGATTGTCAGAAGGGCTGGTAGCAAACCCGAGTACTCTCCCAATGTCAGTCAACGGATTGGGAGGTACCAAACCTAAGGCAACGAGAACAATGGAGAATCTAACAACTTGATACTTGGGTTGCAAGCGTGACATTTCGAAAGCGAGGTCCGCATATTTGCCATGTTTTTCCTGAATCTTGTCAATCACATTTGTGTCAAAAGAGGACAGAAAAGTCAATAACATAAATATTTTCATTGGATTTATCCAAAAGGACAAGATCAGGTTTGTTGGCCTGGATACGTCTAAGGCTGTATACGGGCCTATTTCAAAGAATTTTGTAGTTATCATTTTCCATGATGCCCTCTACATATTCCGGGTGGTACCATGGATGGACCTCTGTGTCAAAACCACAAGCATGGCGAAGACGGTAATAAAATGATCGAGTCACTCCATCATGTCGCTTAAGATACTGTGTTTGTGCCAAAGCTGGGCATCCACTGACAATGTGTTGGACAGTCTCATTAAATTCATTACATTATCTACATTTCATATTTACATTTTGATGCAAAGTTATAATTTATTATTATTATTATTATTATTATTATTATTATTATTATTCAGCCATTGTCCACAGGAAAACAAGATTTGGACATAACGACATAACGACATAACGAATGTCCATAGGATAGTCCCTGAGCTTTGACCCACAGGAACCACACTATTTGGACATAACACCATACCGAATGTCCCTAGGAGCTGTGGTCAAGGAATCACCATATTAGGACATAACGAAGTGACTGTACGGTCCCTAAGATCTCTAAGATAAAATGTTTGAATCCACAGAACTTAATGAAAGGCCCGGAAGCGCTTTTATCCGTATTAACGTATTAACGTGAAGTGTATGAGAGCTGTTCTCCATGTGCCCTTCAATGTTTCAAAATAATCAGACTTTCAGATCTCTGCGATCTACTGACCATATCAACAGACACAATCTTGTCGAAACTGCCTATGAGACCTTAACAGCTAAAATGTTTTCTAGTCCCCCACTCGGACAAATTACACTGACTCCGAGACGACCAGTCCTTGTTTTAGACTCTCACACAATTCTCTTCACGTAATTTGTTATGACGCGGCCGGGATCGAACCAGTGACCTTCCGCTCTCCGGACAGACGTTCTATCCACAACACAACTGGACAGTCTAACACAGCTTAGGTATAACGTGATGATGGTTAATTACGGTACATACGTCGCCATAAGGGATTCCATGACATACAATCATCCAGGTCGCATTTCGGAGCTCCTCCTGAATTCCCGGTTCCCCTATTTCTTTTGGCCGAATTTATTTTTATATTGACAAGTAACAAACCAGACATTTCAGTTGACAAGGCTGAGATTCTCATGTTCCAGACAGATACTACCTAAACTGTGGTACCGTTGATAGGATAGTGAAATCGTGACATATGTCAGCGCACTACTGTATAAAGCTGACTGATTTCAACACTATTTATATTCAAAGAAATATGAAGTTCGCTGTACTCCTCGTCTTCGCAACTCTGCTGGTGGCCTCCCGTGAGTAGAGAGTCGACACAGTACCCCTATGTGTCCTTTTTTTACCCTCTTAAATATGTGTCCAATATATTTTACGATTTTTGAACAAATTTAAAGTTTCTTTTCTCTACCTGTATTGGAAATAAAGTGACACTCAGCTACAACAACGTGACTTGGTAACTTGATGACACACAGTTTGTCTCGTTGACCGACGCAGCCCATCCGGTCTGTGGCACAGGCTGTGTCGCTGCTGGCTCAAACCAAATCACCTTCTGTCAGAACCTCTGCACCAGCTGTGCAGGACACGTCCATTGTAACACACATAATGATGAGTGCGAGTGTCACGGGAATGACCATACTCACAAGGCACGTACATTATATGCAATAGTTTCAGAAGTGTAATAACCTCTTGCAATCATGAATCTGATGAGCACAGGTTTTGTTTGTTTGTTTGTTGTTTAACGCCGCACTCAGCAATATTCCAGCTACATGACGGCGGTCTGTAAATTTTCGAGTCTGGGTCATACAATCCAGTGATTGACATCATGAGCATCTATCCAAACAATTGGGATCGACGACATGCATCAACCAAGTCAACGAGGCTGACCACCCGATCCCGTTAGTCGCCTCTTACGAAGGGCATAGTCGCCTGTTACGGCAAGCATGGGTTCCTGAAGACCTATTCTACCCCCGGATCTTCACGGGTCGCTGAGCACAGGTATTGGTAGACTGGAAATGACAACAGTCATGACACGACGACCAGACATTGTCCCATGCTACTGTTGACAGTCATATATTAATATTATTTTTATGTCGGATCGATGCGATGACGGTACGGGTTTTTTTCACACATAATTTAATTAAAAGTGTAAATTAGCAAGGCTGGTTTTAAAACTGAATTCCCTAAAACTGAATTTAATTTAGCTGATTTGTTTATTTGTTGGTGAACTGACCCTTTGTTTATTTGTTGCAGCCTTGAATTGTTTCAACAAGGTGGAGATGGATACAAGTCATACGCGTCGTGAATTAATAAAATTATTAGTAAGAATGTTTAATTGTTTATTGTTAATGATTATGCCATACACTTGTGGCAATACCTGTTTGTCTCGGAAGAGAACTGGTTTTACTCCGCCTGAATCGTATTTCCGTTACATCATGGCGTGTCGCCTATATGTGGAAACGTTTTAGAAAGCCCAAAGGGTGATGCAGGTCGTTGAGATTCGAACTAACGATCAGAGGATTCTGGCTCATATAAGGGACACAATTCTACACAGTCGTCTTATGCGCCTGGATACCTCTTCCCTGTGCCAATGTTCTAATGTATCACATAATCACATGTTAAGGTGGATCTTATTTATGTTTACACTTGAGATCAAATATGGGATTCACAAAATGTGGCCCAGTCGTCTGAGGCGCCACAATACGCTATGCAGAGTTGCGTGCCTTGAGCACACTAGAAACGTATTATTGTGGGTTAAAATCCCGGTTCGCCCCGTTTATGTTTAAGGGAAGGTCAGCACCATACCCGTGCTCGTGGGTTTCGCCGAAATGGGAAACGTCAAAGACCTGCAACAGTTTAAGCTGCCACGTCGTGATATCACTGGAATACTGTTAAAAGTGGTAGCTCACTCACTCACTCTATAACGTGATGTTAATTCTATGAACCTGTTTATCGCTGCTAAGTTCTTCATCTGAACAAACCACATAACATACATCCTCGAGTGTATAACACCGCCATTCCATTCATATAAACACCTTGCAGTCCTTCGTCACCATAGCGTCGTTTTGTGCTCGATTCGAATGACACGATGCTACAAATACATGAGCAAGATACATTCTGTGCCACCAGTAGGCTATAGATAGCAGCGATGCACGTTGTAACTTTACTTTCGAAACGAAGCTAAGGTGATGAAAGGGTCTATGGTATATACACCAAGCTGTGGTCATGAATGGGTCTAGGGTATATACACCAAGCTGTGGTCATGAATGGGTCTAGGGTATATACACCAAGCTATGGTGATGAATGGGTCTAGGGTATATACACCAAGCTGTGGTGATGAATGGGTCTAGGGTATATACACCAAGCTATGGTCATGAATGGGTCTAGGGTATATACACCAAGCTGTCGTCATGAATGGGTCTAGGGTATATACACGAAGCTGTGGTGATGAATGGGTCTAGGGTATATACACCAAGCTAAAGTGATGAATGGGTCTAGGGTATATACACCAAGCTGTGGTGATGAATGGGTCTAGGGTATATACACCAAGCTGTAGTGATGAATGGGTCTAGGGTATATACACCAAGCTGTGGTGATGAATGGGTCTAGGGTATATACACCAAGCTATGGTCATGAATGGGTCTAGGGTATATACAACAAGCTATGGTGATGAATGGGTCTAGGGTATATACACCAAGCTGTGGTCATGAACGGGTCTAGGGTATATACACCAAGCTATGGTCATGAATGGGTCTAGGGTATATACACCAAGCTGTGATCATGAATGGGTCTAGGGTATAAACACGAAGCTGTTGTGATGAATGGGTCTAGGGTATATACACCAAGCTATAGTGACGAATGGGTCTAGGGTATATACACCAAGCTGTCGTCATGAATGGGTCTAGGGTATATACACCAAGCTGTAGTGATGAATGAGTCTAGGGTATATACACCAATCTGTGGTGATGAATGGGTCTAGGGTATATACACCAAGCTATGGTGATGAATGGGTCTAGGGTATATACACCAAGCTATGGTGATGAATGGGTCTAGGGTATGTACACCAAGCTGGTCATGAATGGGTCTAGGGTATATACACGAAGCTGCGGTGATGAATGGGTCTAGGGTATATACACCAAGCTGTAGTGATGAATGGGTCAATGGTATATACACGAAGCTGTGGTGATGAATGGGTCTAGGGTATATACACCAATCTGTGGTGATGAATGGGTCTAGGGTATATACACCAAGCTATGGTGATGAATGGGTCTAGGGTATATACACGAAGCTGTGGTCATGAATGGGTCTAGGGTATATACACCAAGCTATGGTGATGAATGGGTCTAGGGTATATACACCAAGCTGTGGTGATGAATGGGTCTAGGGTATATACACCAAGCTATGGTCATGAATGGGTCTAGGGTATATACACCAAGCTGTCGTCATGAATGGGTCTAGGGTATATACACGAAGCTGTGGTGATGAATGGGTCTAGGGTATATACACCAAGCTAAAGTGATGAATGGGTCTAGGGTATATACACCAAGCTGTGGTGATGAATGGGTCTAGGGTATATACACCAATCTGTGGTGATGAATGGGTCTAGGGTATATACACCAAGCTATGGTGATGAATGGGTCTAGGGTATATACACCAATCTGTGGTGATGAATGGGTCTAGGGTATATACACCAAGCTATGGTGATGAATGGGTCTAGGGTATATACACCAAGCTGTGGTGATGAATGGGTCTAGGGTATATACACCAAGCTATGGTCATGAATGGGTCTAGGGTATATACACCAAGCTGTGGTGATGAATGGGTCTAGGGTATATACACCAAGCTATGGTGATGAATGGGTCTAGGGTATATACACCAAGCTGTAGTGATGAATGGGTCAAGGGTATATACACCAAGCTGTGGTGATGAATGGGTCAAGGGTATATACACCAATCTGTGGTGATGAAGGGGTCTAGGGTATATTCACCAAGCTGTGGTCATGAATGGGTCTAGGGTATATACACCAAGCTGTGGTGATGAATGGGTCTAGGGTATATACACGAAGCTATGGTGATGAATGGGTCTAGGGTATATACACCAAGCTGTGGTGATGAATGGGTCTAGGGTATATACACGAAGCTATGGTGATGAATGGGTCTAGGGTATATACACCAAGCTGTGGTAATGAATGGGTCTTGGGTATATACACGTTGCTTCATCATCTTGAGGGTGGCACTCGCACCCGTCTAGGTGATGGTTGCAGTAGACGTTGCCAGTACAGTTGGTGTAGAGGTTAATACAGAAGGAGTGGCCGTCAGAGCCAGCAGTTGCACATCATGAACCACAGGGCTCCGGGGCAGCGTCTGGTGTGATAACCATTGCAATTGAGTGAGTGAATTAGTATGGTTTTACGCCGCTTTTAGCACTATTCCAGCAATATCACGGCGGGGGACACCAAATATCGGCTACACACATTGTACTCAATTCGTGAACCCGGGTATTCGACGTGAATCCTGTGCAACCCAAACAAATCTAAATCCAAATTGAAACAGAATATGTTTTATATGTTTGACCCAATTTACTCTTCCACTCTCATCCTGTGATAACATCATGCTATAACATTGAAATGGTAATCTATTGTCATTTAAATAATTAAGTTTAGTCCAATATTTTACTGCTCTTGTCATATAAATATACTGGAGAGGAATTCTTCCACATTCCCCTAGAACCATATTATTTGTAGTACTTTTACCAACTTTAAGTATCCATTTACATAACTTTATCTGTACACTTTCAACTCTCCTACAGTAATTCACACCCCATATCTCTGCACCATAACAAAGAATGGGTACAACTGTAGCATCAACTATTTTAAACAAATCTTTACATGATAAATTACCAAATTTCTTGGAATATGTATAAATAGCCAATAAAGCCTTTTGTGCTTGGGCGGTAAGTGAAAGATGTGCCTTACTCCAAACAAGTTTGGGCGTAAAAACCAGACCCAGATATCTATATGACGATACAACATCAATCTGTTTTCCCATAAAATACCACTTCTCATATGCACGAAAAGGGCCTCCATTACGAAAAACCATTATCTTTGTTTTATTCAAATTAACTTTCATACCCGTTACATCACAAAAGTGTTCCAAGACATATATCTTTTTTTGTAACTGTAAACACGAATCTGCCATAGATGACACATCGTCAGCAAACATCAAAACAAACATCTCTTTAAAGGAAGGTGAAACATAGACACCCCTGCCACCAGTTTCTTGCATGAAGTGCATTAACTTGTTTATAAAAATAATAAAAAACTGCGGACTTAAGGTACATCCCTGCCTCGTACCAATGTTACACCAAAAATAATTTGTTAAACCACCAGAGAGTCTTACACATATGCACTTAAATTTGAATACATTGAAACTATTATCTTAAAACATTTGCCACTAACTCCTACTTCATTTAAGCTTTTTAACAAAACGTCATGTTTAATCGAATCAAAAGCCTTTGTAAAGTCTATAAATAAACAATAAAATCTTCCATTTTTCCTTTGGGCATATTTTTGGGCAATAGATTGCAAACAGAAACTACTATCAATAGTGGAGCGATTAGCTCTGAAGCCAACATGTGCTTCATTAATGACATTATGTTCGTCACACTAAAGCTGCAGTCTGGAGTTAAGAGTAGAGCAAAAAACTTTACAAATAATATATATCAAGGAGATTCCACGATAAGTATCAATACAGTGTTTATCTCCTGACTTAAATAAAGGACATATTATACTTTTTCCCCATACTTTAGGGAATTCACCATTATCAAATATGTTGTTAAACAATAAGACCAACACAGGTAGAATATAATCTAATGATGCTTTCAGAAATTCAGCAGCAAGGCCATCAGGACCAGGGGATTTATTTAATCCCAACTTATCAATATGAAACAAAACTTCCATCATAGTAATAGGGCCATTTAAGTTAAGCCTCTTCTACCTCCGTATTACATATGTCATAATCAAAACCCTCAGTGGATATGTTATCTACACACAGAAGGTTACTAAAATGCTGTATCCAATCATAGCTACTAATTTGCTGTGAAATGCTTTCACCATAAGCACCCTGTTTTAGCCTTCTCCAAAATAATTTAGCATTGTTTCTACAGTCAATTAAATTTTGTCTCATATCATTCTGGTAAACATATCTCTTAAATCTAAATTTAGATTTAAACAAGTTGCGCAACTTTCTAAATTCACTTAAGTCATAACCCTGGTCTCTATGGGCCCGAAGAGCATGATACTTTCTATTTTTTAAATCTTCTAAATCGCTATCCCACCATGGAGGTTGATTACGTATTCTTATAGGGCATCCTTTATATATTCTTTTTAACTGTTCTGCTGAGGACTGATATATCTTGACAATAGAGTCTAAAGCTACTTCTGCATCATTGATAATCTGATCACCCAAAACATCATAAACATCTGATAGGTTTGATATAAAGTTCTCCATAAATACTTGACATTCATTGCTATTCTATATACATCTTGGCCACTCACTGACAACATTAGGACCCTTATCAGTATCAGAAAAAACCTTACTTACACAACCTTCATGTCCATTATTTATATCATCTAATGAAATTCTTAACGAGCAGTACAATGGAAAACAAACAAACTATAGACGGGGAAATTATAATATCTTGAAATGAAACTTCAAATTCAAAACGTCAACGCCAGATAGTTATCAGTCTCCATCTCGAAACAGATTTCACAGGCTTATAGCGGTGAATATCACATGAATGGATCACACCTCCAGCTAAGCATGTCCTGCCCTGACGGTAGCAACCGTCACCCACACAATTGACACACAAAAGAGCAATAACACAACACATGTCAATGATACGAACAATGATATCCAAAAGTCTTCCTCTTTTTAAAAGTGAAGTTTCCATAACTGAAAAAGGATCGCTGTAAAACCATAACTATTTAAGGGATGATTATTCCCTGGCGTTGCCGTTTTGAATTATAAGGTAAGAATGTTAACGTACACATACTACTGAAAAATAGATCCTACCAGCTGCAACCACGAGAACAGCGAAAACAAGGAGAATAACAAACTTCACCCTGTACCTAATGATGTCAACTGTTTGAGATCAGATCTGTACGTCTGTATAGTACTGTACAGCGCTGTTATATATGTTCTTTGTGTCTGTTCCTTCGCATTGCGTATGTCTTTTATACAAGTCGTCAGACAAATGTGAACAAGACTATATTTTTTAGAAAACTGAAAATTAACCAAACGTTTAACATGACAGATGTTTGCTGATAAGGAGGTATTTAAATGTGACATGTCTACGACCTTTATACACATACGGCTATACATGGTCCCGGAAACATTCAACAGCATAAAGAAACATGAAGTTTATGATTTTCCTCGTGTTTGCCTCTCTCCTGGTCGCCGAACGTAAGTCACACACGTCCCGCCAGAGAATACCCAACTCTGTGTAGTTGTTCAGTCTCACATACCTACAGTATCTCATAGCTTGTACTCTATTTAATGACTTCCAAATATGTTTAGTTTTGTTGTAGATTCGTTGCAAAATAATGTGTTGGTTGTAAGAACTTTTAATATATAAAAATTATGTTGATCGGGTGCTTTCAATGGCTGTTAAAATTAGTGTTTAGAAAGAGTTACAACCAGAAGAAACTAACGCTGACAGATTTTCCTTCAACGTACGCTGGGCGAACGCGTGCTGGAAAGACAAGCATTTGCACCCGTGGAAATGGGGGTTATATGTGATCTTCATCAACCAATGCTTGTTTAGCAGAGGCAACTATGCTTGTCATACAAGGCGACCAACGTGAACGGGTGGTCAGGTTCGATAAATTGGTTGATGAATTTCATCGTGTCACAATTGCGAGATCGATGCTCATGATATTGCAGAGTGCGGCATTAAAACAACAAACAAACATAACTGACGCGCAGTGCTTTTATGAACTTAGCATCTTATCCAAATGAATTTCTTTGCGTTATTATTATAAATATAGGTTTTGTTGAGTATTTCTAATATTAACTTAGATATCAAATTTTGCTTTTCACGTTGGTGGTATGCGTATATGAACAGATGGAATCGTTTCCTTGCAGAGGCAGCCCAGACCACCTGCGGCAAGGGGTGTGTAGCCTCAGGCTCTAACTCCCACTCTTTCTGCGAAAACCTCTGCTCCAGCTGTAATGGCCACGTCCATTGTCTCCACAATGTGGACGAATGCGTGTGCCACACTGATCATACTCACCAGGTACGTATATAGTATCATCTTCCCGAGGCAAGAGAGTTAACTGACTTTAAAAGTCCAGTTTCCACCCTTGCCGAACTTGGCTGGAATTACTGGGCTCGATCTTTGCGCCACCAGTGGCTATTACCAATTATGTCCCTTCTAAACCTCTCCTGTGGACCAATCAGATTCCACCTCTCGTATCACTTGCGTTTGCTTCACACAAAATGGTGGCGCCTAGTCAGGACGATCTGATCGATTATCAAGATCTATATTGTGATAAAACGGGTCTTACATCGCAAAATGCATCAAACCACGTGAGCACCTTGGTTAAAAACATGAAAGGATTTGGAAAATATCTGCTGACAAAGAGTTGGCGGTGCACATGCTTTGCAAATCCTGCAATCGATCGAAATCTGCACGACAGTTTACGAACCGGATTTTGGTTTCGGTGCGCGATTTTGATTGGACTATGCATAGACTCGTTAGTCCAGACAAAATGAAACTCCATAATACCAGCCTAGTTCGGCAAGGGTTGAAACTCGACTTTTAAAGTCAGTTAACCTTCTTGCCACGGGAAGATGATATAGCATCTGAACGAATGCGAGCCCCATGCTAAGGTTAAGACTTACAAACTTGTCGCTATGGGCAGCTTTACATTCGAAAATGTCACACCGATGTGAAGGCGATGTGTTACCATAATTTGTTCACAGGCTTGATCGGCAACATATCCTATAGTTGGCTATCTTCAACAAAACCGCCATATATTCATTTTGATAAAAGATTAATGTTGTCTTCATATACAGGTGATTGCTTAGATAAGACCTCTGTCCTCCTTTAAGTGGTGACAGGTTATGCCATCGGCTGTTGAGAATGATGGGCGAGAATACTTACTCCTATATTTGACAAATGTGACAAAATAATACTTAAAAATTGCTTTACGTGGGACCTTTTGGTATAATATGAGTACATTAAGAAAAGTATTCTGAGAAGTCAGTCTTGTTAGTAATGGATTCAGGAGCATATTCACGGTATGACATCTAATTAATATATCAAATTTACCATCATCCAACAATACATTATTTCACTGCGCCTCTTTATATTTGTTTCAGCCCTGAGCTTTTCCACCCGGATATGCACACTGCGGGATCTGACGCTGTGATAATGCGAATAAAGTTGTGAATTACACATTCGATGTTATTACACATATATAGCGACGTGTGTGTGTGTGTGTGTGCGTGCGTGCGTGCGTGCTTGCGTGCGCGCGCGCGCGTGTACTAGTCCGGACTGGTTTATGACTAAGGCCCGACACCGAGCGCCAGTCCCATCTTTAAACATTATTTGGTACGACGGGACCGGGGATCGAACCACCGACCTTTCGCTCCCAGGGCAGATGCTTTGTCTAGTAGACCAGGTGATAATTTACGCTTTTTTATTGAGTACAGTGTGGAAATCTGTAGAAGCGAAACATTTGTCGAGACTTGCCGTGCTTGGGGAGAGAAGTCGAGTGTGTTATATAGTGAAATATATAACTAATCACACCTTTCTCGGGTGACAAGGGTATGTTAGAGGACGAATCATGAAGGAATTCGTCATCCAGCTGTGATAATTGAAAGACGAATGACCAAACAACAATGAAATATGTCTTGTTTCGTGGTTTAGCAGTTCAAACCCAAATGACAAATACCGAAATAGATTACATGCATGTACATTCACTCCGCTTTCTTGTTGATGACCTCAACTTGACCACAAACCAGTGGGACCCAAACAGCAGACCAATTATATGTTGAAGGAGTGACTGGGACGTTTCTTCAACCTGAAAAGTGGAACACAAGCAAATATAGATAAACGACTGTTTGAGAATATAATTTATGCTGAGCAACATATTTTATGGATGGAGAAAAAAAATAAATTAAATGTCGGATAAATGAAGCAGAAAACACGTCTAAGCAATCAAGCATCTGCTGTAATACCAAAAGCTCCACACGTCGTTATGTCAGGATCAGTTTCAATGTGTTTGCCTCCATGAGTAAAGTCTTAAGCATGACACATTGTTCTTGCGGGCACCATGTATGTCAACGTAATGGACAACTCGAATGCCAGGCATTTCACAAGGTTTGGGGCTGGCTTTCTGCCTCTGCGACACAGATAATACACGAACTATAACCAAAAGCAACGATAAGGAAACTTGGCATGTGCCAGCACACAGGGGTTTAACACTGACAGGATGCAACTTTGTACATAGTTAAATAAACATGACGTTCGCTGTGCTCCTCGTTACCGTAACTCTCCTGTTGGCCTCCCGCAAGTAGAATTACGTTGTTGTCAGAACATGCTGTCTAGCGCTGGTCACGTAATGTCCCCAAGTCGAAACACAAAGATGAAACCACTGCCATCCGCCATCAACTTAGATGTACAACTGGTGTCTCTGAACGTATAGGGAGTTTGGATCAACGAACGTACCCAGGCCCATGTTCATATATTATTTCAGGATCCTTCTCAAGGGTTTGGTTTGGTTGGTTTGGCTTGTTGTTTAACGCCGCACTAAGCAATATTCCAGATATATGACGCCTATCTGCAAATAATCGAGTCTGGACCAGACAATCCAGTGATTGACATGATGAGCTTCGATCCACGCAATTGGGATACGATGACATACATCAACCAAGTCAGCGAGCCTGACTCCCCGATCCCATTGGTCGCCTCTTACGACAAGCATAGTCGCCTCCGGCAAGTATGGGTTGCTGAAGACCTATTCTATCCCGGATCTTCACGGGTCCCATATATGTATATACCCTATAAGGCATTCAAATAAGGCGTGCAAACTATTCCAAGAACCCTATACGTATATAAGCCATATCAAACATGGAACCTATTGCATGCCTCCACACAAATACATTCACCACCAGGCGTGCAACCTACGTTACACATCCAGTTCTAGGGGTGTAATGACCTCAATACACATCCAGTTCTAGGGGTGTAATGACCTCAATCAAGTAACTGGGTGAGTTTGGTTTAACGCATTCCGGTTTTACAGTATTCCGGTTATATCAAGGCGTGGCAGCTTAACGTGGAAGGAAAGGCCAGAGTGATGCAGGTCTCAGATATTTACCACATCAGTGAAACCACGAGCACGGGTATGATGCTAACAAACCTAGAAATACAATTCAGGCGTACCGGGATTCGAACACACAATCATAGGTTTCTGGCGTACCCAAGGGACGTAACTGTGCACAGCGAACTGTGGCGCCTTGTGCGTCAAGGCTACCCTGTACCCCAGGCACTTGGGCAGTGTCAGGTGGAATAACCATTATATTTGAACGTTCATGGTAAATAGCGGATATTATGAGGAAATCGTTATGGGATGTAAACGAGAATCTGGTCTTGATATATTAAAAACCAGATACTGTGAACACAAACTCCCTCCGGTTCGCAACCTATGTAACCGTGAATGGCCACGAATAGCCGCAAGATTGCTTATGCGGTGTAAAGCAATAATTACTCACCCACTCACTTTGTAACCACCTGATCCTCTTTGAAGTGTAACCAACTAGGCTTCAGGTTGTACACAATCCCCAGTGCCTATAATGGTCAACACACGAATCTGTTGACGTAGCATCCTGGGATCCGGACCCGGGTGCTCAGTGGTCTAAGGCGCCGATTCTCAGTGTGAAGAGTTGCCTCCCTAACCATGCCAGGATCCACCTGTCATGATTATTAATCCCAGATTATTGATGAATATCGCCGTACTCGTGTGTCATGGTATTGACTTGCGCATCTCTGCGCTCTCCTGACATGCCGTCATATTGCAGGGTCCTCGCTGTTGTATAAATAAAGCGACAAAACCCTTTCCATATCGAATAGAAATATCTGCAAGAGGCAGACTATACTGGGCTGATTATTCCCTGGCGTGTACGTTGTGATTTATTTGGTAAGGATGTTAACACACACAAGTAATTGAAAAACAGGCCTTACCGGTAACAACTAAGAGAACAGCGAAACAAGGAGAAAGACAAACTTCATCTTGTAGGTAATGATGTCAACTGTTTGACATCAAATGTGTATGTCTGTATAATACTGTGCTGCGCTGTTAATGTCTTTTTGTGTTTGTCATCTTTCGTTCATGCGCAATGCGCATCTTTTGACGTCAAACATGTCTTCGAATGAGAATACTATATAATTGTAATTTGTGGCTAAAATTAACATTAATCATGATTGAATACCAAAGTTTAACAGGAGAGATGGACGCTGATAAACAACCTTGAATGTGACGTATCGACCTATTTAAACACGCACGGGTATGTACGGTACTGGAAACACTCCAGAGCTTAAAGAAACCATGAACTTAACACGGAATCCCTAGGAGGAAGTGAAAGAAAGTTTTAAAGCATTGACCCTGTAGCTTGTGTCAACTGTTTGACATCACGTGTGTTTGTCTGTATAATACTGAGCTGTGTAATATATGTGCTTGTGTTTTTACACGGGCAATGCGCATGGATTCTTTTGACCAGAAACATGTCTTCAAATGGGAATAGTGACTACAGTAACTATGAATTATTATTGAAAACCAAAGTTTAACAGGGCAGATGTTCGCTGATAAACAGGTCTTGGAATGTGACGAAACGAACGACTTATATACGCACGGCTATATAAGGTTCTGGAAACACACCATAGCATAAAGAAACCATGAAGTTTGTGATTGTCCTCGTGTTTGCCTCTCTCCTGGTCGCCACCCGTAAGTATTTCATGTACCCCCACTCACACCCGTCCGGAGAATACCCAGCTCTGTGTCGTCGTTCATAATTGGTTGTCGTAAGATCTTTCAATATGTGCATTGAGTCTTATTAATGGCTGTCAATGGTTGGAAGAGTTTCCATCAGAAGAAACTAACGCTACCTGATTGTCTTTCAACATAGGCTGGGCTTAGTAGAACTGAAACACAAGCATTTACATCCGTGAAGATCCGGGTTAGAATTTATCTTCAACCCATGCTTGTCGTAAGAGGCGACCAACAAGATCAGGTGGTCAGGTTTATGACTAAGTTGATACATGTCATCGTATTTCAGTTGCCTAGATCGATGCTGATGATGTAAATCACTGGGTTGTATGGTCCAGAATCGATTATTTACAGGCCGTCGTCATATTGCTGGAATATTGTTGAATGCGGCGTTTAACAACAAACAAACATATAAATCACTGTCACGAGCAGTGTTTTTTGTTATCAACTTCGCATCTTATTGAAATTAATTATTTGCTTCAATGTTTGCTTTTCACGTTGGTGGTATGTGTCCATGAACAGTTGGAATCGTTTCCTTGCAGAGGCAGCCCAGACCTCTTGTGGCAAGGGGTGTGCAGCCTCAGGCTCTAACTCCCACTCTTTCTGCGAAAACCTCTGCACAAACTGTACTGGCCATGTCAACTGTAACCACCATCTGGACGAATGCGAGTGCCACTCAAATGACCATACTCACAAGGTACGTATATAATATCTGAACGAATGCAAGCACCATGCTAAGATAAAGACTTACGAACTTTTCGAAATGGGCAGCTTTACATTTGAAAACGTAAAACTGACGCGAATGCCATGTGTCACATCCTTATTTTCAACGGAGATACTGGCTTGAATGGCAAAATATTCTTAATAGTTGGCTATCTTCAACAAAAGGACTGGATATGCATTTTAATATAAGATTAATGTTGTATACATATACAGGTGGTTGCTTTGATAAAACCTCTGTCCTCCTCAAAGTGGTGATAGGTTATGCCATCGGCTGTTGAGAATGATGGGCGAGAAAACTTACTCCTTTCCCTGACACGAGTGATCACAAGGGAGTGCAATATTTGACAAATGTGACAAGTAGTAACGACATCTAATAAATATATCATATTAACCATCATCTTACAATACATTATTTCACTGCTCCTCTTTGTATTTGTTTTAGCCGTGATAGCCGCCATCAAGCTGCAGGATATGACACTGTGATTGTGTCAAGAAGGGTGTTTGTCAATAAAGTTACTTCAGATTGCAGTCGTGTGTTTAGTTTCTACATACACCGTAACTTAAGAATATGTTTGTTGGTGCATGTGAGTTAGTTTGAGGTTCTGTGATAAGAGGTGAAATGGGTTTTCACATTTATAGCGACGTGCATGCACGAGTGTGTGTTTAGTGTGTGTGTGTGTCTGCTTGTAAAAGTCCGGACTAATGTCGGTTTTATAGTGCTAGCGTACTGAGAGACTATGCCGTAGTTTATGACTCCGAGCCGACCGGGCCAAGTTTATCCCATTAATGTCCAGCGCCAGTCAGAGAAACAAGTACCTTCTTTAAATATCTTTTGGTAGGACACGACTGGGGATCGAACCACTGACCTTGCTCTCCGAACAGAAGCTCTCTCAACTACACCAGGTGATGTCCCCTACGATACTTCACGCTGCCCTGACATTCATGCCTTGATATTGAGAAGGGTGTGGATTTTTCGAAGAAGGGAAACATTTCTCGAGACTTGGTGTGCTTTGAGAGAGATGTCGAGGGTATTATAAAATGAAATATTTAACAAATCACACCTTTCTGGGGTATCTTGAAGGACGAAGTAATTCGCAATCCAGCTGTGGCATTTGTAAGACGAATAACGAAACATTTCGTTATTCAGCAAAGTGAAATACGAATAGCCAAAATAAACATCGAAATATGTCTTGTTTAGTGATTCAGTTATTCAAACGCAAATGGCGAATATCGAAATAGATCATACACACATTCAACATGAACTCAACATGATGACACACGCAATGGTACCCAAACACCAGGCCTATAATATGTAAAGGAGTGGCTGGGAAGTTTCATTAACTTGATAACTGGAAAACTAGTATAAATATATAACTCATGGGCAAAAGAAAGTATAGTTTTACACTTTCAAATTGATTTTTTCCCAAAAACTATCAACAAAATCAAAAGTGAGCAAATTGGTATAAGGCTTAAAACAGTTGCCCAAGAACTGCAACATCAATCTCCAAAACGCAACGCGTTGGCCGTAAAGATGCACGTGCAGAGGCCAAAAGTCACCAAACAGCTTTTCCAGGTAACCGTAAAATTGCACGTGCTGAAATTGTATAAATAGGCGATGAACCGTTGCCAAGACATCACATCTAATACACAAACACCAAAGATATGCCACGGTTAACTGCGAAACAAAGAGAGAAGGAGCCATAGGTATGGAGCAGATGGGTGCCAACCACACCCACATTGCAAGAAACCTAAACTGTACACGGCCAACGGTCGTCAGACTGGTTGACGCTTCAGACAGACTGTCAGGACGCAAGACAGGCCAAGATCGGGCAGACCACGAATTGCTCGAATATCGCTAAAAGCGGCGTAAAACAAACCTCACTCATTCACTCACTCACTCGATGTTGGTCAGATCCATGTTTCTGTTATTTACGTCTCTTGAAGTAATCCTATTGTTTTTATTGGGCCTTTATGTCGCAGAATAGCCTGTTATCAGGGATTTTCTACAGAATATCCCTCTGTCCGGGAGATATTCTATAGAGATATTCTGTCCAACAACAAAAGTTACTTTTCTTTCAATGGGATCGAACTTACATCCTTCGTATTTGTTGCCTTGTGAGTGAATCATAAGGCTACAATGCTGTTTAGAATCTCATTTGCGAGTACATGTACGCCAACATGAGATATATACTCACACGCAAAATAAACTAATACTCATAGGGCAAGATTGACAAAAAATTTACTTAAGACAGTTTAATGGATTAAAAGGCAGATGACATAATTGTTTTTTTTCAAATGTTAAGGGCTTACACAGTTTCGGGTCAATACCCAAAATGTCAGTCAATACCTGGTGTGACCACCATTAGCATTGATCACTGCCACACATCTCCTGTACATTGAGTGGATCAGACGATTTGTGAAGGCCCTACAGATCTTCCTGCACACATCCAGAGCGGCTGTGCGTTTTCATCGGCAGTTGTAGGGACTGGGCGCACATTGTGCAGACGACTTTGAACCTCATCCCACAAGTGTCCGATGGGGTTCAGATCAGGGCTGAGGGCTGGCCACGGTAGAACACGGATGTTGTGTTGTTGCAGAAAGGCCATGGTAGCTCTGGCAACATCGATTAATGTTAATGTGTCGATTATGTGTTCATATGGTCTGTCGAGCACTTTCACTTGCAGTAAGGAACGGATGTCGCTGGTGTTGACGGGTAATCTGCCGATCTTGACGAGGTGTGGTGACCCTATAGGACGACCGCTCCGAGGAAGGTCATCTGTGGTCTGTATAGCATTGTATCGATGCAGGAGACGGTAAATTGTGGTTATGTTAACGTTGAAATGACGGGCAACATCTTGGACAGACACTCCAGCTTCCAAACGTCCGATAGCCTGGTTTCTCTGAAATTGAGTTAGGCGTGGCATTGTTAACCAAGGAGTGGTAGGTCCAAGAATCGGTCACAGTTTTATACCCACTACAGAGAAATGGTTGCATGATACCCACATATTCATTGAAATGGTGCGTTTTGACGATTCGTTTTTTTATGTTGCGTTTTTACTCGGGGCTTCCAAAATGCAACCAAAAATATTGATAACACCATCAGGCTTCACTCCATGCTTAAACTCGTATTAATTTATGGTTCCGTGTTTGCTACCTATTTGCTTAAAACCACTTGCGTTTCTTTTGCGTGTGAGTATATTACGTCCGTTTCCTAAGGTTTCTATGTGTTTGAAACACGCTCATTGTAATAAACACAAGTCTCCCTGAAATGACCATACTGACAAGGCACGTACATTATAAGTATTGGAAGTAAGTCATTGGAATGAGTGAGTGAGTGAGTGAGTGAGTGAGTGAGTTGGGTTTAACGCCGGTTTTAACAGTATGCCAGTTACTAGTATATCACGGCATGGCAGCTTAATGTGGGAGGAAAGTCAAACCTAGAAACATAATCAGAGCGAACCGGGATACGTACCCAAGAGACGGAACTACGACTTCAAGTATAGTCCTCGCCACTTGAAATAGTCAAGAAATATCGCGATGATTAATTAACGAAGATAGCTGCCTGTGTGCTGATACTATCACGTGAAAACAAGCCATTCCGTCGAGAGAAATGTTACTTACAGTAACGACAGAAATTGCAAAGAGTGCTTTTCAAGAAATATCCTAGCTGGCGATAGACATCATCATTAAGTTGTGATCATGTGGTTACATTTCAAACATGGTAGGGGTTGCAAATTATTCCTTACCCCAGTCATCATTGAACCAATTTACTTATGCACAAACTTACCCATCCACAGATTACCTTTTACAAACTGTTCCAGGAATGGGTGATGGTTAAATAAACATGATCGGTATACTTTCTTTTGCTCCACGGTTTGTGTTGTGTATCTGCGATATGGCATCAGACATAGTGTTACATTGTATGTGTCTTTTCAAAAAAAATACAAAGTGCAAAGAAATTAAGAACACATAGGTATTCAATCTTTGTCCAAATACTATAATTCATGAGAAAACACAGATGCCGGCGATAAGGCAGGCATTAAGACGCACATCAAGATCGCGACGTCAGAAAAGTTAATTTGTACTATGGGCCTGTGATAATGTGTGTATGTGATTGGAGTACTATGGTCTATGACGTTGATATGTTTTAGGATCGGGGCCTTATGAAAGAACTAAGCACTATATAAGTACCATGAACGGGTAAAGTTTCATCAAAATAATAATGAAGTTTGCTATCCTTCTTGTGTTCGCTACTCTTCTGGTTGCCTCCCGTAAGTATTTCTAAATTCTAATGATTTTCTAATACCGGTAGTGACAGAGTGTCCAGGCAACCGCGGGGACTGACTGGGATTCAGTATCGATACACTGGAAATGAAGTCTGCCACTGGCACACAGATATCCTCAAAGTTTGACCTGCTACATTAACATTCCTTGGATAACTCGGTGGCGTACACACATTCAAATGGGAGTACCGTTCATATTAAGTTCCGTGACGACTTTCTTTCTAATCTGTCGGTTGTACCGAAAGAGTTCTATCATCCTTGCCTCTACTGCACTCACTGGAAAAAAAATGTTTAGATCCTTAACATCAAGACTATAACTGTCACCGTTTTCACATACATACGTTATATAAATTCAGTAAATTTATACTTATTAATATGTAATCCTTCAGTTTGTGTTGGCGAGAGCGAGTGAGTGAGTGAGGTTATACGGTGCTTTTAGTCCAACCATATGCTGGCAGGTGAAACCAAACACGAGTTCTATACACTACATTGTATACCCACACTGGACATCTAAACTTGGATCTAATCTAACTACCAGCAGACACCAGCACTCTTGATGCCAGAGGAACCTCTGGCATTGATGTATTCTACAAATTTACCTTCTTGACAGACGCAGCACCTGAGGCGTGCGGGAATGGTTGTGCTGCTGCCGGCTCTAACGGCCACTCCTTCTGCATCAACCTCTGCACCAACTGTACCGGCAACGTCAACTGCAACCACCACCTGGACGAGTGTGAATGTCACCCCCATGATACGTGAGGTAGAATAACACTATCATACTTGTATTTGTACTAAGAAATCTCTATTGCTTGTCTACGACCAGCGACAGTAAGGGCTGTTAAGCTGACACGCCATGACAGAAAAACTCAATACTAGCAAAAGATCTATAATGTAAATTAATTGTTTCTGATTCTTTCATATATATTTCATATAAAAAAGCATGGAAGCTTAAAATAAGGTGAACATCCAAATTGTAAGGTCAGCTCGAACATCTTACATCAGACACCCCAATTAAATATAATACATATTAATACACTCTGTTGTGATACACCTCCATTGACCCATTCACGGACATGACACATATTTGTTCTTAGGTTGTTTCTAATTAGTTGTTGATATGTTTCAGCCTGGTATGAAGTCAATGGAACAGACGAAGAAGTCAAGACTGTAATATATATGACGAATAAACTAGCATTAGCATTCTTGTTCTCAATTAACACATGCATGTATGTTTCTCTGAAGAAAATTTAACCAATGTGCTGGAAATTCCGCATATCAAGACATTCCATGACTGTGGAGCATCTGCATTTAATGTAATTACATTTTTTTACTTAACCAGTCTAGATCATAAAAGTACTAACCATACGTTTAGTCTTTGGTCAGCACTATTATCCCTTTCAAGATCCGGGTTAAAATTGGTCTTCAACAATCCATGCATATGGTAAGAGCCAACTAACGGGATCTCACATTGTTGATGCATGTCATTGAATCCCAATCGGGTTGATCGATGCTCATGCTTTAATCACAGGATTGTCTGATCAGAACTCGATAGCTATATACAACAAACAAACTAATACTGTAACATCGATTTCCCGGCCGTTGTATGGAACACAACAAAAGAGGACCTTAGTGTCAAGCACGGTGAGTTGGCTACGTCTACCGTAGACACAAACATACCAGTTATATCCCAGCGAGTTAGCTTAATGTGGGAGAAAATCCCGCATTAGTTGAATAGACGTTGTATTGCCGGTGCTGACAAACCAAGGATTATGATCAGAGTGAACCTGGCTTCGAACTAACGATGAGCGGCTCCTGACACGCACAAGGGACTTAACTCTGTGTCACTTTGGTCCCCATTCACTTCCATTTAATGCAATAAACACAATGTATAAAATACCGTGCAAACTTTACTGACAGTGTTTTGGTGACGTTATGTTATCAGTGGACAATCAGATAGTCATCATGTCGTTTTGTTCTTATCCGCCGAAACATGATGACATCACTCTTCCGTAAATGTATCTGACCATACCGGATTTCTGTTTGAGATTTATACTCTTTCTGTCTCTATTTATTCGAAGGCCATTTCGTCCCATTCCGTCCCATTCCGGGAAAAGCCGAATGTTGACTCGTGTCCCTCTCAAAGGTTTCCATATTGGCGTATGCATACGAGAACTACTCCAAACAAGAACGACAAGTCCTAGTCTTCCCGCGTCTTGTAGTAAAGTTAACAGCAGTGCTCGTTTACTCCTCTTGTGAAATTATTGAACCTCTCCGATACCACTATATATTTTTGTACAAACATTTATTTGGCAACTAATTCTTTCTAAGCTGTTTATCTTCTATTTTGCACATTATTATTTTTTTAAGAAGATATTAAAAGTAGAGAAAGAAAACTGACAAGACAAAAGTGTTTTTTGGATAAATGTAATTTCAACAATGGATTTCTCAGACATATTCGGTTACGTGTAGCAATTATGATATTGTCTGTTCAAAGCTTGAAACGACAATTGTTAAACTCATTTATTTCTTGACTGAATCTGTCCTTTCATGGACAGCCTTAAGAAACAATACACACATTTAAATAAATTACAATAAAATTATGAAAGTATAGCATATCCACCATGTCTAGAGACATATACATGTACATGAACATAAAAGTGTTTCTGAGATATACCAAGAACTTGGTGAAACTATGGTAATATTCAAATCTCGTGGGAATTCCAAAGGTACCAATGCTTGTCGTAAAAGGCGTCTTTATGAAGGGGGTGATCAGACTCGGTAACATGCTTGATTGCGTACCATCGTACCTCGACCGCGTGGGTCGCTGCCGACAATATCAATTCCTGGTTTGCTTGGTGAAGATGTACGAGCAGTCGTCATGGAGGCAGAATATTGCTTAGTGCGGCGTTAAACAACAAACAGGCTTCACCATTCTAATCCATTTACACTTGACCATCCTTTAATACCTAATAAAGCGAAGACAAACAACATAGTTAATACACAAGTTGTAGAAGTGGAAGTATTCGTTGTTCTTCCACCCAGCGAGGAGGCCTAGCTTTGGTTACTGGTTGGATATAGCCCGTGTTTTAAAACTGTATAAATTATATTGTTATGCCCAAATATGTTTGATTAATTGTTTTTAAATATAATTTTGTATTCATGAATATACTGTGTATATATCAACTTGGTCTCGTCGCCACATGGCTGAAATAATGGCTATGCGACGTTAAACTTTAACTCACTCACTTACTCACTCACCTAAGACGTTATACTTCTATCACATACTTTTGACATGGTCCATGAATACCATGAAATATATGAATGACCTGAGCAAATTCAAAAGTTACACGTCTACTGCAAATTCTGATATTTCAGTACAATATATATTTGATTAATCGGTGTGAAACGTACATTTGATTGTTAAGCCTTTACTGGAGCGTTGGCTATCTTGGTCTGTCACAAACACATTTGTAAAAATCGCCATTGGTAAAAAATATCCGCAACACAATGTCAAATAATGAGAATGTAAGAGGAATGTGAATAATATGTTATGAAATCGGTGATTAATTAATTACTTTTATACACGGAATGTCGTTTTTGAAAGCCAGGTCTAGTTATATAGCACAAATGACCGGATTTTGCAGTCAAGTGAGTCAAACTTGAACGCACATGTACATTTGAACTGATCATCTAACATAGCCTTGTCAATACGGACATTGCAAAACCTAATTTCACTTCTCGGGATTATATTGATCAAAGTACTCAAATCCTGACGCTCTTTCTGATTTGCTTGCACCATTTCGACACATAGCAGCCTTCGAGAGGGGTAGAGCCTTGTTGTAAGTTACGGAAACACACGAGTGGTGGCGAATGTGTTAGGATGAGATAAGAAAACTTTGGACCCACAATCTTTGGACACACAAACACATTATATAAGAACACACTGTATGTGGAGCAAACGATTTTATCTTTTATAGAATCTGAAACTTTTTGTCAGCACTTTCGGGAATAGTTTTTTACACTGAGTCAATCATGCCACTTCGCAATCTGAAATAAGTTCAACGAGCTTTGTGTGGCAGGTAATTTCCATGTTTAAATACGGTAGACGAGATGTGAAGCCCACCAGAGCCAACGTGAGCCGATCCATAGCACGGGAACAACACCACTGGAGCGGGAATGGTTTTGCAACAATGACGTTATACCTTCTTCGCTACTTTCCTGTGTCATATTTGGAAAGTGACCAAGATGAAACGGTTGTAAAGTTTCTAGTTTCACTCACTAATAAAACAAAAACTGGATATATGGCCTCTAATATGCCCTGACGTTGTTAATGTTACGTGAGTGGGTTAGCGGCTAAAGCTAGGTCTAACGAAGACTGAACAGTCAGATATTTCACGCCGTATATCGGCTGAATGTTGGAAGAAAGACAAAAGTGATAAATCCTATGCCTTGTCCACTTTGGGGAAACCAACGAGCATGGTTATGCTGCCAACAAACCTAGGTTCGTGATTGGCATATTGCTGGGCCAAAGATGCACAAGGATCGTACGAGGTTATGAACAAAGCGACAGCTGTTTGTTTGTGCGTTGTTTAACGTTGCACTTAGCAATATTGCAGCTATAAGACGGCGATCTGTAAATGATCGCGTCTGGACCAGGATACGATTACATGCGTCAACCAAGTCAGCGAGGCTGACCATCCGATCCCGTTAGTCGCCGCTTACGACAAGCATAGTCGACTTTTTATGGCAAGCATGGGCTGCTGAAGACCTATTCTACCGAGAATCTTCACAGGTCATAAGTATTGATCTGCGCAATCAGGATGCGATGACATGCAACAACCAAGTCTCCGAGCCTGAACACGTGCATCTTATCCCGTAAGTCACCTCTCACAACAAGCATGGGTTGCTGAAGAAATTTCTAACCCGGATCAGTTGTTATACGAGGAAGCTAATCCAGAATCCCCAGGAGGAAGTGAATGCAAGTTCATTTTAAAGCATTCACCCTGTAGCTAATGCCAACTGTTTGGCATCAAATGTGTTTGTCTGTATAATACTGTGCTGCGCTGTAATATATGTGCTTGTGTTTTTACACGCGCAATGCGCATGGCTTCTTTTGACGTCAAACATGTCTTCGAATGTGCATAGTGGCAAAAATAAATATTAATCATTATTGAATACCAAAGTTTTACAGGACAGATGTTCGCTGATAAACAGCCTTGACTGCGACGTATCGACCTACTTATACACGCACGGCTATATAAGGTCCTGGAAACACTCCACAGCATAAAGAAACCATGAAGTTTGTGATTGTCCTCGTGTTTGCCTCTCTCCTGGTCGCCACCCGTAAGTATTTTCATGTTTTCCCATTCATACCCGTCCCGCCAGAGAATACCCAGCTCTGTGTAGTCGTTCAGTTGGCATTGAATCTCGTTTACCGACAGCACCTCATTGTACTGTATTTACTTACTTCGATATAAGCTCAGTTCATTGGAGATTCATGGAGGAAGAATGTGTCTTAATTGGCAGTCGTAAGATCTTGTAATATGTATATTGAGTGCTATCACTGGATCGTCTTTTGTCAACTTCGCATCTTAGTCAAATTCATTTTCTTTCTGTTGATATTGATATAGACGTTGCCCTTTAGTCTTTCTAATATATATGCTTCACTGTTTGCTTTCACGTTGGTAGTATGTGTCCATGAACAGATGGAATTGTTTCTTTGTAGAGGCAGCCCAGACCTCTTGTGGCAAGGGGTGTGCAGACTCAGGCTCTAACGCCCACTCTTTCTGCGAAAACCTCTGCTCCAGCTGTACCGGCCACGTCAACTGTAACCACCATCTTGACGAATGCGAGTGCCACTCAAATGACCATACTCACAAGGTACGTATATAATATATGATCGAATGCGAGCACCATGCTAAGGTAAAGACTTACGAACTTGCAATGGGCAGCGTTACATACGAATATAAGGCGATCTGTTACCATCCTTTTGTTCACAGGATACACTGGCTTGATCGGCAACATCTTCTTAATAGTTGGCTATCGTCAACAAACCCGCCCTATGTTCAAGGATTGGATATAATGTATTTTGATTTAAGATAAATGTTGGATACATATACAGGTGATTGCTTAGATAAGACCCTTGTCGCCCTCAAAGTGGTGATAGGTTATGTAAATGGCTGTTGAGTATGATGGGTGAGAATACTTACTCCTTTCCCTGAGTGATCATGAATGCAATATTTGACATATGTGACAAAATAACACTTAAAGGTTGCTGACAAAGGACAATTTGGTATAATATATGGACATTAAGAAAAGTATCCTGAGAAGTCAGTCTTGTCGCTAATGGATTCTGGAGCATATTCACGGTATGACATCTAATTAATATATCATAAAAATACATTACAATAATAACGATTTGTATTTGTTTTAGCCATGAGCGCCGCCATCAAGCTGCAGGATATGACAGTGTGACTGTGCTAAGGAGGGTGTTTGTCAATAAAGTTACTTCAGATTGCAGTCGGGTGTTTAGTTTCTCGTCATTCACCGTTACTTTAGAATATGTTGATGTTGAACATGTTAACATACATAGTGACGTGTGTGTATGCGTGCGTGCGTGCGTGCGTATGGCAAGCCGTTTTCACATTTATTACGGAATTACTAATATCTTCAATTGTTTTAAAGATAACTTGAATTGAATTGAGGATATCTTGAATCGAATTGAAGATATCTTGAATCGAATTGAAGATATCTTAAATATAGATAATTGTAGATATCTGCATTAAAATTTAAGATATCACGAAATGAATTAAGGATATGGTGAAGCGTATTACTGATATCTTGAAAAGAATTGCTGATATCTTAAATTCGGTTATTAATATCAAAATATGATTTAAAGATATCAAAATGTCATGTTTTGTTATGTCAATAATTCAATTCCTTGAAACTAAATACAGATATCAATAATTAATTATTGATATCTTCAATTGTTGCCATTATTAAAGATGTTACATTAATAATGTTACTTAAATTAGATAACTGATATCAATAATTGATATAAAGATATCATCAAAATTATTAATGATATCTTTAATTGGATTTTTGATATCAGTAACGGTCAGAATTAATGATATCTTAAATTGAATTAAAGAACTGTAATGCATTTGTGGATATGTATAACTTATTTCAAGATATCTTGAATTGAATTGAAGACATCTTGAATTTATTTCTAATATATTTATGTACTGTAGGATGGTAATTGTTTAATGATATCTTAAATACATTTAGAGATATCACAAACTAGTTTGTTGATAACACCGTAACATTTTAAGATATCAGTAATTGTAATATGGATATCAGAAATGAATTTAAGGTATCTTTAATTATTTTTGGATCCCTTAAAAACATTATTGATATCTTTAAAAAAAATACCGATATCCTTAAAACAATTGTAGATATCTGTAATTCCGTAATAAATGTGAAAACGGCTTGCCATACGTGCGTGCGTGCGTGCGTGCGTGCGTGCGTGCGTGTGTGTGTGTGTGTGTGTGAGCGCGCGCGCTTGTGTCCGTCCGTACTAATACTCGGAGGTTGGTCAGGTCTAAGATTACCTTATAAACGCCGAGTGATGTAATGATATTGTTTTTATGTCGCAGAATAGCCTGTTATCAGGGAATTTCTATAGAATATCCCTCTGTCCGGGAGATATTCTTTAGAGATATTCTATAGAAAGTCCCCTATCCCAAAATGCACAAATATAAAACGTTAATGCCAGTCTCAATCATCCTCCGAAACAGACTCCACTGAGCGCAAAATTCAAAACAGCGGTGAAAGCCATATGAATGGATCAATGAAAATCAGTGATGACACCAGGTGTTCTCGAGAAAGGGCAAGCACCCGACACTTACACAATTTGCATCAGTACGTAGATGTGTATGTGTTGTCTGACGCCGCCCAGAATTACTCCTGCCATGAGACCGTGGCCTGTTATGCAACAAGACAATCAAGTGACTGAAAACAGACCAGGCAATCAAGGGACTGAACACAAATCAGACAATCAAGCCGATTACAATGCTATCTTAAGGAAATGAGCGAAATGATGTAAACTCAAACAACAAATGTTACTTTTATTTCAATGGGATCGAACTTACAGCCTTCTTATTTGTTGCCTTGTGGGGGAATCATGAGCTCAAGACAGCACAAACGGTATGGCTTCTGGCGCTACAGAAATACCCTTCTGTCGGAACTTCTGCACTACCTGTACAGGACACGTCCATTGCAACAAACACAATGATGAGTGCGAGTGTCACGGGAATGACCATACTGAAAAGACACGTACATCATAAGTATTGGTACATTGTATTACGATTTCTTGAAAAAGAAACTGCCACTTTGCAGTATCTGCACTAGAGTGAGTGGGTGAGTGAGTTGGGGTTTACGCCCCTTTTACAGTATACCCGTTATATATATATAAGCTTTTATTCCTCCAAAGGAGAGTACAATATGCAGGGCAAAATATTGAAAAAAAATATTTAGGGGACTAGATACATGTTATTTTAAAGTTCAGGAGTTGATGCGAATGCTGAAAGGTGCTGTATAAGAGTCTTTGCATAATTGTATCTTCTTCTGGCAGAGGAAGTGGAGGTCTGCACGAGAGCAGAGAACACACAAGATCGGTGTCATCCTTACTGTGGAGACTGACGCTCACTTCTACAGTCTATAATGTCCATCCTGAGACTGTCACGTATATGTGTACGGTACACACACGAGCACACACTGTGGACCAGAGGGTCACTGATGTCAGCATTACACAAGACACGGGTGCCCTTTCCTTTCCCTGGCCTCCAGCAAGCACACAGCTTCACAATTAGTCTGCAGAGGGGCTTCATCAAGGGAAATAGTTTTGCAATCTGCCATGCAAAGTGAGGCTGAATTTCAGGATGGATTTTTTAAAAGTGTTTTAGGTCTGGGTCAGCAGCTATTCTACAGGCCCACTGCTCTTTCTCATAAGTGAAGATAGCTTCTGTGACGATCTTCCTCCAGGAGATGTAACTCACAAAACTTCCAGAGTCTATGAACATTTCAAGATATTCTTTTAGTCCGTACTACTTCACGAGTCGATAGACATCCGGGATGAATCCAAGTGAAACTGGACTGCAGCTGTTCTTGTAGCAGAAGAGGCGGGTTATGAAGACACTTTGGGATATATTAGTGTGGTTTGTATGACAAAGCTTTCCAAAGAACAACAGCTTCTTTTTATCAATTGCTGCTTCTGCAGGTAAGGTTCCCAAAAGAGAGTTACATAGGTCAGTTCTGATATGTTTCGGAAGTCCTTGTGCCATCTTTATTGCTAGTCTTGGTGTGCGTTCAATTGCTTGTAGCTCCCTCTTTGTCAAATCTGACCACAACTCGCAGCCGTAAAATGCTTTAGGTAGGCATATTGTCTGGAACAACTTGAGACTGGTGAGGGGACTCAGTGCATTAGAGTGATAGCCTGATTTGATTAAAGCGAATGCTTTAGACTTCATTTTCGAGCAAGCTGCTATTGTCCTGTGCCATGAATTAAATGATTCATGAAGCTCTTTTCCAAGATGTTTTAGCTCAGACACATTCTGGATCTCTCTGCCGTAGAGGATGATTGTTCTAGGCTGGGGGAAGACTTCTTGAAGGAGATTATGTTTCTCGCCACTTGAAATAGAATCACGAAATTTTAATATCGCGATGATTAATTACCGAAGCTAGCTGCATGTGTGCTGAAACTTATTAAGAATCATCCATTTTTCTCGCGATAAACATCATCATTGAGTTGAGTGATCACGTTGTTACAGTCTGGGTAAGAATATTTCTAACTTAGATGGCATCATGTGGTCGCAAATCAATTTCTAACCCCAGACTTCATTAAACCAATTTATTTTTGCACAAACTTACCCATCCACAGATTACCTTTTACAAACTGTTCCAGGAATGAGTGATGGTTAAATAAACATGACCAATGTAACAATAGTTCTTTCAATTTTTCAATGACATAAAAAACAATCTCGGTATACTTTCTTTTGCTCCACGGTTTGTGTATTGTGTGTCTTTCCCAAAAGAAAAAGTTCAAACAAAGTAAGATCACAAAGGTATTTAATCTTTGTCCAAATAACATAATTCGTGAGAACACACAGATGCCGGCGATAAGGCAGACATTAAGACGCACATCGAAGATCGTGACGTCAGAAAAATTAAGTTGTACTTTGGACCTGTGATGATTTGCGTATGTGATTGGAGTACCATGGTCTACGACGTTGATCTATTTGTAGGAGCGGGGCCACATGAAAGAACTAAGCACTATATAAGTACCATGAACGGGTAAAGTTTCATCAAAATAATAATGAAGTTTGCTGTCCTTCTTGTGTTGGCTACTCTTCTGGTTGCCTCCCGTAAGTATTTCTAATGATTTTATAATTCCGGAAGTGACAGAGTTATCTCAACGGCGCACTAATCTCGGTGTCCGGAAAACCGCGGGATCTGATAGGGATTCAGTATCGATACACTGGAAATGTCTGCCACTGGCACACAAATATCCTCAAAGTATGACCTGTTTCAACAACATACATTGGATCACTCAGTGGCCATTCATATTTAATTCATATTTAGCTCCGTGACGCTTTCCTTTCTAATCTGCCGAATGTAAGAAAGGGTTCGGTCTTTTTTGTCACAACTGCACACACTGGAAAAATGTGTTTAGACCCCAAACATAAACCTAAGCGCGTTCCTTGTTATCAAGACTATAACTGTCACCGTTTTCACGTGCGTACGTTAGATACATTTATTGAATTTGATACGTAATCCTACAGTTTGTGTTTGAGAGAGAGTGAGTGAGTGAGTGAGGTTATACGGTGCTTTATTCCAATCATATGGTGGCAAGTGAAACCAAACACGAGCTCTACACTACATTGTATACTCACAATCTAAACTGGGATCTAATCTAACTACCAGCAGACACCAGCACTCGTGATGACAAAGGAATCTCTGGCATTGATGTATTCTACAACCAAATTTACCCTTTTGACAGACGCAGCTCCTGAGGCGTGCGGGAATGGTTGTGTTGCTGCCGGCTCTAACGGCCACTCCTTCTGCATCAACCTCTGCACCAACTGTACCGGCAACGTCAACTGCAACCACCACCTGGACGAGTGTGAATGTCACCCCCATGATGCGTGAGGTAGAATAACACTATCATACTTGTATTTGTACTAAGAAATCTCTATTGCTTGTCTACGACCAGTGACACAAAGGGCTGTTAAGCTGACACGCCATGACAGAAAAACTCAATATTAGCAAAAGATCTATAATGTAAAATGTTTCTGATTCTTTCATATATAGGTCATATAAAAAAGCCTGGAAGCTTAAAATAAGGTGAACATCTAAATTGTAAGGTCAGCTCAAACATCTTACATCAGACACCCAAATTAAATATAATACATATTAATACACTCTGTTGTGATACACCTCCATTGACCCATTCACGGACATGACACATATTTGTTCTTAGGTTGTTTCTAATGAGTTGTTTATATTTTTCAGCCTGGTATGAAGTCAATGGAACAGACAAAGAAGTCAAGACTGTAATATATATGAAGAATAAACTTCAAAATAGCATTCTTCTCCTCAATTAACACATGCATGTATGTTTCTCTGAAGAAAATTTAACCAATGTGCTGGAAATTCCGCATATCAAGACAGTCCATGACTGTGGAGCATCTGCATTTAATATAATTACATTTTTTTACTTAACCAGCTGTCTAGATCATAAAAGTACTAACCATACGTTTAGTCTTTGGTCAGCACTATTATCCCTTTCAAGATCCGGGTTAAAATTGGTCTTCAACAATCCATGCATATGGTAAGAGCCAACTAACGGGATCTCACATTGTTGATGCATGTCATTGAATACCAATTGGCTGGAGCGATGCTCATGCTTTAATCACAGGATTGTCTGGTCAGAACTCGTTTGCTATATACAACAAACAAAGTAATTCTGTAACATCGATTTCCCGGCCGTTGTATGGAACACAACAAAAGAGGACCTTAGTGTCAAGCACGGTGAGTTGACTATATCTATCGTATACACAAACATACCAGTTATATCCCAGCGAGTTAGCTTAAAGTGGGAGAAAATCCCGCATTCGTTGAATAGACGTTGTATTGCCGGTGCTGACAAACTAAGGATTATGATCAGAGTGAATCTGGGTTCGAACCCACGATGATAGGCTCCTAACATGTGCAAGGGACTTAACTCTGTGTCACTTTGGTCCCCATTCACTTTCATTTAATGAAAAAAAATGTGTAAAATACCCTGCAAACTTTACTGCCTGTTTTGATGACGTTATGTTAATGGACAATCAGATAATCATAATGTCGTTTTGTTCTTAACCGCTACAACATGATGACATCACTCTTCCGTAAATTTATCTGACCCTTCCGGATTTCTGTTTGAGATTTATACACTTTCTGTCTCTATTTATTCGAAGGCCAATTCGTCCCATTCCGTCCCATTCCGGGAAAAGCCGAATGTTGACTCGTGTCCCTCTCAAAGGTTTTCATACTGGCGTATGCATACGAGAACTACTCCAAACAAGAACGATAAGTCCCAGTCTTCCCGCGTAATGTAGTAAATATATATATATATGTTACAGCAGTGCTCGCTTACTCCTCTTGTGAAATTATTGAACCTCTCTGATACCACTATATATTTTTGTACAAACAATTATTTGGCAAGCCATTCAACTCATTCTTTCTCAGCTGTTTATCTTTTATTTTGCACATTATTAATGTTTTAAGAAGATATTAACAGTAGATAAAGAAAACTGACAAGTCGAAGGTGGTTTTGGGATAAATGTAATTTCAACAATGGATTTCTCAGACATATTCGGTTATGTGTAGCAATTATGATATTGTTTGTTCAATGCATGAAACGACAATTGTTAAAACTCATTTATTTCTTGACTGAATCTGTCCTTTCATGGACAGCCTTAAGAAACAATACACACATTTTAGATAAATAAATTACAATAAAATTATGAAAGTATATCATATCCACCATGTCTAGAGACATATACATGAACATAAAAGTGTTTCTAAACATATACCAAGAACATAGTGAAACTATGGTAATATTCAAATCCCGTGGGAATTCCAAAGGTACCAATGCTTGTCGTAAAAGGCGTCTTAATGAAGGGGGTGATCAGACTCGGTAACCTGCTTGATTGCGTAAGATCGTACCTCGACCGCGTGGATCGCTGCCGACAATATCAATTCCTGGTTTGCCTTGTGAAGATGTACGAGCAGTCGTCATGGAGGCAGAATATTGCTTAGTGCGGCGTTAAACAACAAACAAGCTAGTTCAAGCTTAAGGTACTTTTATCAACTGAGGTAAAGACATACAGCTGAGTACAAAATATATGCTGGATATACCATAAATAGCTTTTGTATAGTCGGCATTTAAGTGATTAAATTGTGTGGGAGTAGCATGTTAGTCTCATACTAGAAACATACTAAAGCAGAATATATGTACGTCATCAGGGTGATTTCTAACCCATAATATTTATTACATTAATATCTCATTACAATTTTCGATCATTTTACGATAGCTTCCTTCATTCGAGGGCTTTCTTTTACAAATTACGAAATAATTCGTTCGAATCTCATATAGCCTTGCGTTTATGATTTGTGGTATACCATGAAACATCATATAGTTTTGAATATTTAGTGAGGAATCGATTTTCTTCTAGCAACAAGTATCCTTATGATTCAGTTGTCAATTGTGAATGTAATAAAAGTATTAATAATCCATCTACACTTGACCATCCTTTAATACCTAATAAAGCGAAGACAAACATCATTGTTAATACACAAGTTGTAGAAGTGGATTGTGTCTTTAAATGTCAGTGCTAGCTGGTATAAATTAAATTTTGCCACTATAGTGGCAAAAGTGGTTTTTCACGTGCAACTGGTCACGTGG
Organism: Haliotis rufescens; assembly: GCF_023055435.1. Lineage (NCBI taxonomy): Eukaryota > Metazoa > Mollusca > Gastropoda > Lepetellida > Haliotidae > Haliotis > Haliotis rufescens. The sequence goes on along the minus strand of NW_025963779.1, from coordinate 62,729,017 downwards.
CCATAATACCGCACGTGTTTTCAGCCATACTTGTTAGCAGTCATTAACAAAAAAAAGAAAAACACAAGAAAACAAAAGTCTTTACGGCCATTTGTCATGCCACGCCTTTCAAATGTGCAACGTGAACGTGCCATCGGCATGTTGCAGACGGGAACGTCCGTAGCTGAAGTCTCAAGGACGATGGGTTGTAGTCGACGGACTGTTTATGATTTACAGACGCGTCTACAGCAAACGGGGTCACATGCAGAGGATCGTCAGATTGTCTTACGTCACCTCCGTAACTGATTTTTGACAGCTACATCAACCAGAAATGACCTGTTTAGGGGTAGACTGAGTGCGCAAACTGTTCGAAACCGTCTGAGAACTGCGGGCCGATTCTGACTCAATTACACAGACGTCAACGTCAATTGTGGGCACATTGTGATGAATCCCGATTTAATCATCGATTTGCTGATGGTAGGGCGAGGGTGTGGAGGCGCCGTAATGAACGTTACGCCCAGTGTTGTGTACACGTAGTTGACAGATTTCGAGGCGGAAGTGTCATGGTGTGGGGTGCTTTCTGTGGCAATGCACGTTCCAGGCTTCTTGTCATCCGTGGCAACCTCAACGCTGCTGCTTACCGCGACCAGGTACTGGCACCAGAACTTCTGCCTTTTATGGCAGCACATGGACCCGGTTTGATCTTTCAACACGACAATGCCAGACCCCACATAGCAATTCTGACAAGGAATTTCCTTCAGAATGCGGGAGTCAACGTCATGGACTGGCCGTCAAGGTCTCCCGACCTCAATCCCATCGACTACGTCTGGGATGCTCTTGGCAGAAGTCTGCGCATTCTCCACAGAATTTGCAAGATCTTGGTACCATTTTGCAGCAACAATGGCGTCGTCTTCCCAATCATGTGTTCACAAGCATCACCAGGTCAATGAGGAGGCGTTTTGTGGCAGTTGTCAACGCACATGGTGGCCATACACGCTACTGAACTTGTGTGCCATCAGATTCTCGTGCTTGGGACTTGGAACAAACTATGGTTACCACCGTTAATTAAAATCTTCATCTACATTTTGCCACATTTTTTAAACAAACGCACATTGCCAAACCTAATTCCACTACTCGGGGTTATATTGATCAAAGTACTCAAATCCTGACGCTTTCTGATTGGCTTGCGCCATTTCGACACATATCGGCCTTCGAGAGGGGTAGAGCCTTGTTGTAGGTTACGGAAACACACGAATGGTGGCGAATGTGTTAAGATGAGATAAGAAAACTTTGGACACACAATCTTTGGACACACAAACACATTATATAAGAACACACTGTATGTGGAGCAAACGATTTTATCTTTTATAGAATCTGAAACTTTTTGTCAGCATTTTCGGGAACAGGTTCTTTTTGCAAAGCAACCACCCATATACTGAGTCAATCATGCCACTTCGCAATCTGAAATAAGTTCAACGAACTTTGTGTGGCAGGTAATTTCCATGTTTAAATACGGTAGACGAGATGTGAAGCCCACCAGAGACCACGTGAGCCGATCCATAGCACGGGCACAATACCACTGGAGTGGGAATGGTTTTGCAACAATGACATTATACCTTCTTCACCACTTTCCTGTGTCATATTTGGATAACAGGATATTCTGCGACATAAAAACAACAGGATTACATCACTCGGCGTTTATAAGGTAAGCTTAGACTTGACAAACCTCCGAGAGCGAGTCCGGGTTAAAATTGGTCCCCAGCAACATATGCTTCTTGCAAGATCCAACTTAATGGTTCGAGTGGTCAGGGTCGGTGACTTGATAGATTTCGTGCCACAGACTACCATTGTTACTCAGCAACGATTATTACAGCTGATCCTTGATTGCCTAGATTTGTTGTCCGTTTCCAACATAAATGTTTTAATTTAATGAGAATTAAATAAAAATGGTTAACCCATCCACACAAAAATGTTTGCTCCGCATAAATCATAGTCTTTTATCCATATATGCTAGTTTTCCACATTAAAGTAGAAGAAATGTCCCAGCCACACCTTAACATATTATATTGGCCTGGTGTTTTGGTACCATTGTGTATGTGGTCATGTTGAGTTCATCAACAATAATGCAGAGTGAATGCATGTGATCTGTTTCGATATTCGCCATTTTCGTTTGAATTACTGGATCACGAAGCAAGACATATTCTTTCACTAGCTTGATGGCGAATTACTTCGTTCTTCGTCCTGCAACATACCGTTGTCACCCCAGAAAGGTGTGATTAGTTAAATATTTCACTTAATATTACACTCGACGTTTCTCCCAAAGCACATCAAGTCTCGACAACTGTTTCTCATCCTCGAAAAATCTACACTCTACTCAATATTAAGACATAAATGTTTTAGCAGCGTTAGGTATCGTTGGGGGACATCACCTGGTCCAGTTGATGGAGCTTCTGTTCGAAGAGCGAAAGTTCATCCAAAATATGTCAAAACATGGTACTTGTTTCTCTGAGTCGTGCTCGTCATGAATGGGATATAACTCTCCCAGCACTATAAAACCGGTAAGTACGGACGGACACAAGCGCGCGCTCACTCACACACACACACACACACACACACACACACACACACACACACACACACACACGTCGCTATGTATGTTAACATATTCAACATCAACATATTCTAAAGTAACGGTGAATGACGAGAACTAAACACACGACTGCAATCTGAAGTAACTTTATTGACAAACACCCTCCTTGCCACAGTCACAGTGTCATATCCTGCAGCTTGATGGCGGCGCTCATGGCTAAAACAAATACAAATCGTTATTATTGTCATGTATTTTTATGATATATTAATTAGATGTCATAGCGTAAATATGCTCCAGAATCCATTAGCGACAAGACTGACTTCTCAGGATACTTTTCTTAATGTCCATATATTATACCAAATTGTCCTTTCTCAGCAACCTTTAAGTGTTATTTTGTCACATATGTCAAATATTGCATTCATGATCACTCAGGGAAAGGAGTAAGTATTCTCACCCATCATACTCAACAGCCATTTACATAACCTATCACCACTTTGAGGGCGACAAGGGTCTTATCTAAGCAATCACCTGTATATGTATACAACATTTATCTTATATCAAAATACATAATATCCAATCCTTGAACATAGGGCGGGTTTGTTGACGATAGCCAACTATTAAGAAGATGTTGCCGATCAAGCCAGTATATCCTGTGAACAAAAGGATGGTAACAGATCGCCTTCACGTCGGTGTGACATATTCGTATGTAACGCTGCCCATTGCAAGTTCGTAGGTCTTTACCTTAGCACGGTGTTAGGATTCGATCAGATATTATATACGTACCTTGTGAGTATGGTCATTTGAGTGGCACTCGCATTCGTCAAGATGGTGGTTACAGTTGACATGGCCGGTACAGCTGGAGCAGAGGTTTTCGCAGAAAGAGTGGGCGTTAGAGCCTGAGTCTGCACACCCCTTGCCACAAGAGGTCTGGGCTGCCTCTGCAAAGAAACAATTCCATCTGTTCATGGACACATACTACCAACGTGAAAGCAAACAGTGAAGCATATTTATATAAGAAATACCAAAGCACAACGTTTATATCAATATCAACAGAAAGAAAATGAATTTGAATAAGATGCGAAGTTGACAAAAGACGATCCAGTGATAGCAGTCAAAATACATATTACAAGATCTTACGACTGCCAATTATGACACATTCTTCCTCCATGAATCTCCAATGAATTGAGGTTATTTCGAAGTAAGTAAATACAGTACGATGAGGTGCTGTCGGTAAACGAGATTCAATGCCAACTGAACGACTACACAGAGCTGGGTATTCTCTGGCGGGACGGGTGTGAGTGGGAAAACATGAAATACTGTACTTACGGGTGGCGACCAGGAGAGAGGCAAACACGAGGACAATCACAAACTTCATGGTTTCTTTATGCTGTGGAGTGTTTCCAGGACCTTATATAGCCGTGCGTGTATAAGTAGGTCGATACGTCACAGTCAAGGCTGTTTATCAGCGAACATCTGCCCTGTTAAACTTTGGTATTCAATAATGATTAATATTTATTTTTGCCACTATGCACATTCGAAGACATGTTTGACGTCAAAAGAAGCCATGCGCATTGTGCGTGTAAAAACACAAGCACATATATTACAGCGCAGCACAGTATTATACAGACAAACACATTTGATGCCAAACAGTTGGCGTTAGCTACAGGGTGAATGCTTTAAAATGAACTTGCATTCACTTCCTCCTGGGGATTCTGGATTAGCTTCCTCGTATAACAACTGATCCGGGTTAGAAATTTCTTCAGCAACCCATGCTTGTTGTGAGAGGTGACTTACGGGATAAGATGCACGTGGTCAGGCTCGGAGACTTGGTTGTTGCATGTCATCGTATCCTGACTGCGCAGATAAATACTTATGACCTGTGAAGATTCGTGGTAGAATAGGTCTTCAGCAGCCCATGCCTGCCATAAAAAGACGACTATGCTTGTCGTAAGAGGCTACTAACGGGATCGGATGGGCAGCCTCGCTGACTTGGTTGACGCATGTAATCGTATCCTGGTCCAGACGCGATCATTTACAGATCGCCGTCTTATAGCTGCAATATTGCTAAGTGCAACGTTAAACAACGCACAAACAAACAGCTGTCGCTTTATTCATAACCTCGTACGATCCTTGTGCATCTTTGGCCCAGCAATATGCCAATCACGAACCTAGGTTTGTTAGCAGCATAACCATGCTCGTTGGTTTCCCCAAAGTGGACAAGGCATAGGATATATCACTTTTGTCTTTCTTCCAACTTTCAGCCGATATACGGCGTGAAATGTCTGACTGTTCAGTCTTCGTTAGACCTAGCTTTAGCCGCTAACCCACTCACGTAACATTCACCAAGTCAGGGCATATTAGAGGCCATATATCCAGTTGTTTTTTTTATTAGTGAGTCAAACTAGAAACTTTACAACCGTTTCATCTTGGTCTCTATCCGGGAGATATTCTTTAGAGATATTCTATAGAAAGTCCCCTATCCCAAACTGCACAAATACAAAACGTTTACGCCAGAAAACAACCAGTCTCAATCATCCTCCGAAACAGACTCCACTGAGCGTAAAATTCAAAACAGCGGTGAAAGCCATATGAATGGATCAATGAAAATCAGTGATGACACCAGGTGTTCGCGAGAAAGGGCAAGCACCCGACACTCACACAATTTGTATCAGTACGTAGATGTGTATGTGTTGTCTGACGCCGCCCAGAACTATTCCTGCCATGAGACCGTGGCCTGTTAAGCAACAAGACAATCAGGTGACTGAAAACAGACCAGGCAATCAAGCTGATTACAAGGCTATCTTAAGGAAATGAGCGAAATGATGTAAACTCAAACAACAAATGTTACTTTTATTTCAATGGGATCGAACTTACAGCCTTCTTATTTGTTGCCTTGTGGGAGAATCATGATGCTACAAAGGCGCTGATAAATCACAAAGATTTTAAGAATCTCGTTTTCGAGAACATGTTCGCCAGCATGAGATAACACGTCCCATTTTAATTTTAAGACCGATTTGTTTAGAAACTCTCAAGTCTTTTTCGTACAAAGGTATTTACAAATTTCATAAGCTATTTTCATGGGTATATACTAAGGAAACAAATGGGTTTTTTTGTTTCAAAAACTCAAAATTCAAACTATGTCGCCCATGGATGATAATATCTTCATTTACACATGGTTTTTTTTTGCAAATACCTAAATGTGTGTCAACAAGTACATGTATCATGACACAACATTCAACTCATTATAACTTTATTCAAGTAATTTATAGCGTTATTTAAAAATATTTCGTGTGTGGACGAAAACAGTTAAGCCCATGCCATTAAAGTATCCATTTGGGCAGGATATGCTTAGAAGTTACGTTTCGCGAAAAGCTGGTGTCATAACTGATTTTCGGTGATCCATTGATAAACTTTTCAACGCTACTTTGCCTTGTACGCCCTGTGGATTGTGTTTCGAGACTGGTTTTCCTCTGGCGTTAACGTTTTATATTTGCTCAACACTCCTTTATTTTAGTTTTGCCAAATAAAAAATGTGCAACTAGAATTATCATGACACCTCATGCCACATAACATTTGTACATTTACATGACCATATGGGGTGGTATTGGGGGTGGGGGATTGGATATGCCAGGAAGAAAATGGGACGTATTAGATATATGACACACGTTTTCTGAGGTTCATAGAAAGTGTGTTTGAAACATACAATTGTTGAAAAATGTTGTTTCAGATTCTTATGTTTTATAAGTTTGATAAAACCCTCCTCCTTTGGTCTTGACTAAGAATGTAAGCCCAGGGAATCAGGTAATTGGGGCGGACCTCGAAATAGGTTTTTGTCCTTTACTAAACACATAAATCTAGTTATCTCACTGACAGAGGCAGCTCAAGACAGCACAAACGGTATCGCTTATGGCGCTACAGAAATACACGGAACCTCTGCACGACCTGTACAGGACACGCCCATTGCAACAAACACAAAGATGAGTGCGAGTGTCACGGGAATGACCAAACTGAAAAAACACGTACATCATAAGTATTGGTACATTGTATGAGTGATGGTCAAATAAAAATGATCAAATGTAACAATAGTTCTTTTAATTTTCAATGACATAAAACAAACTCGGTATACTTTCTTTTGCTCAAAGGTTTGTGTATTATGTGTCTTTCCCAAATGAATAAGTTCAACCAAAGTAAGATCACATAGGTATTTAATCTTTGTCCAAATACAATAATTCGTGAGAACACACAGATCCCGGCGATAAGGCAGGCATTAAGACGCACATCAAAGATCGCGACGTCAGAAAAGTTAAGCTGTACTATGGGCCTGTGATGATTTGCGTATGTGATTGGAGTACCATGGTCTACGACGTTGATCTGTTTGTAGGAGCGGGGCCTTATGAAAGCACTATATAAGTACCATGAACGGGTAAAGTTTCATCAAAATAATAATGAAGTTTGCTGTCCTTCTTGTGTTCGCTACTCTTCTGGTTGCCTCCCGTAAGTATTTCTAATGATTTTATAATTCCGGAAGTGACAGAGTTATCTCAACGGCGCACTAATCTCGGTGTCCGGACAACCGCGGGATCTGATAGGGATTCAGTATCGATACACTGGAAATGTCTGCCACTGGCACACAGATATCCTCAAAGTATAACCTGTTACAACAACATGCCTTGGATCACTCAGTGGCGTACACACATTCATATTTAGCTCCGTGACGCTTTCCTTTCTAATCTGCCGGTTGTAACGTGTAAGTGTTCGATCTTCCTTGTCACAACTGCACACACTGGAAAAATGTGTTCAGACCCCAAACATAAACCGAAGCGCGTTCCTTGTTATCAAGACTACAACTGTCACCGTTTTCACGTGCGTACGTTAGATACATTTAGTGAATTTGATACGCAATCCTACAGTTTGTGTTTGAGAGAGAGTGAGTGGGTGAGTGGGTGAGGTTATACGGTGCTTTATTCCAATCATATGGTGGCAAGTGAAACCAAACACGAGCTCTACACTACATTGTATACCCACACTGGAAATCTAAACTGGGTTCTAATCTAACTACCAGCAGACACCAGCACTCTTGAGGACAGAGGAATCTCTGGCATTGATGTATTCTTCAATCGACTTTACCTTTTTGACAGACGCAGCACATGAGGCGTGCGGAAATGGTTGTGCTGCTGCCGGCTCTAACGGCCACTCCTTCTGCATCGACCTCTGCACCAACTGTACCGGCAACGTCAACTGCAACCACCACCTGGACGAGTGTGAATGCCACCCCCATGGTCTGTGAGGTAGGATATAACAGTATTATAATTGTATTTGTACGAAGAGATATGCTTGTCTACGACCAGCGACACAAAGGGCTGTTAAGCTGACACGCCATGACAGAAAAAAACTCAATATTAGCAAAAGATCTATGATGTAAAATGTTTCTGATTCTTTCATATATATTTCATATAAAAAAGCCTGTAAGCTTAAAATAAGATGAAAATCCAAACAGCGAGGTCAGCTCGAACAACTAACATCAGACACCCCAGTTAAATATGAAACATGTTAACACACTCTGTGGTGATACACCTCCATTCTCCCATTCACATACATGACAAATATTTGTACTTGGCTTGTTTCTAATTTGTTGTTGATATGTTTCAGTCTGGTATGAAGTCAAGCTGGAGAAGTCAAGACTGTAAAATATATAACGAATAAACATACCAATAACATCCTGTTTCATCTTGTGCTCAATTGACACATACACGTATGTTTTTTCTGAAGGAAATGGAAACAATCGTAAGTCCTGCGTCATGACTGCGGAGTATCTGTACTTAATATAATATATTTAACCTAACCAGACTAGATTATGAAAGTACAAATCATATGTTTAGTCTATGGTCAGCACTATTATCGCCGTGAATATACGGGTAAAAATTGTTCTTCACAACCCATGCATGTGGTAAGAGGCGACTGACGGGATCGGGTGGTCAGGCTACGCATATTGTTGATGCATGTCATTGAATCCCAGTTGCGTAGACGGATGCTCATGCTTTTATCAGAGTATTGTCTGGTCCAGTATTTACAACTATATAGGTGGAATATTACTATATACAACAAACACATACTTGAACATCAATTTCACGGCCGTTGTATAGAACACATCTTGCGCCTGTTTATGAACCAACAAAAGAGAATCGTAGGGTCAAGCACGGTGAGTTGACTTTATATGCATATCGTATACACAAACATGACAGTTTTATCACAGTGAGTCAGCTTAATGTGGGAGAAAATTCCGAAGTAGTGCTGGTCTTAGACGTTGGATTGTCGGAGCTGACAAACCAAGGATTATGATCAGAGTGAATCTGGGTTCGAACCCACGATCATAGGCTCCTGACACGCACAAGGGACTTAATTCTGCCCCCATTCACTTTCATTTAATGCATAAACAAAATGTATAAAATATCGTGCAAACTTTACTGATAGTGTTTTGATGACGTTATGTTACCAATGGATAATCAGATAGTCATCATGTCGCTTTGTTCTTAACCGCTGCAACATAATAACATCACTCTTCCGTGAATTTATCTGACTTTTCCGGAAATCTGGGATTTCTGTTTGAGAGTTGTACACTTTCTTTCTCGGTTAGGATGAGACAAGAAAACTATTTTGGACTCACAAACACATTATATAAGAACACCCAAACGATTTCATGTGTTTTAGAATTTAAAACATTTTGTCAGCACTTCTCAATCTTAAATTCGAAATAGTTCAAAGAGCTTTGATAGCAGGTAGTTTTCATGATTAAGTGCGATAATGGCCCCGTGAAGCGCACTACAGCCCACATGAGCTGATCAATAGCACGGGCACAACACCATTGGCGCGGGAATGGTTAATAATGGCATTGTACCTCCGTCTCCACTTTCCTATGTCATATTTGCAAAGTGAGTGAGTGAGTGAGTGAGTTGGGTTTAAAGCCGCTTTTAACAGTATTCCAGTCATATCAGGGCGTATCAGCTTTATGTGGGGTGAAACCCACGAGCACGGGAATGGTGCTGACAAACTGGGCCACCCGTGCCCCCTATTTGCAAAGTTGCCAAGATGGAACGGTTGTGAACTTTCTAATTTGACTCAGTTTATGTGTCGTGCTTATCACGACGAAACCGGATATGTGATCTCAAATATGCGCTGGCATCCTTATTGTGAATGTTACATGAGTCGGTTCGCGTCTAACGAAGATTGAACAGATAAATCTCATACCTTGGCCACTTTGGTGATACCCAGGAGCAATGGTTATTGTCATAACAAACCTAGGTTCATGATTGGCAAATTGCTGGGTCAAATATGCACAAGGATCATACAAGGCTATAAACAACGCGACAGTAGTTTGTTTGTTTGTGCGTTGTTTAACGCCGCACTCAGCATTATGCCAGCTTTCTGACGGCGGTCTGTAAATAATCGAGTCTAGAACAGACAATCCAGTGGTATACGCAATCGGGATACGGGATTTTGAAATATCTCTGATGTTGTGACTGATGGTGAATTTGTTATGTTTTGCAGAACTGTCCTCACTGACCATGCTTTTGATGTTGGAAATTGTAACATGTGTTGTGATGATGATATCAATAGTTTACTTAACAATGATATAACGGCTGATGAGATTGTATATGCTACTGATGCCCTGATGTGTGGTAAGGCTCCAGGCTCTGGTGGTACAGTAGCAGAGATGTTAAAATATGGCAGTAATGTTTTAATTCCTTGTCTTCTTACCTTTTTATCAATATTTTCAGGTGTGGTACTTTTCTGGATGAGGGGTCAAAAAGCAATATATTTCCATATATCCATGATGTAAATAACTTTCTGGGCATCACGCTTATGGATATTTGTGGCAAGGTTCTTACGCAGGTTCTAAATAACAGGTTGAAACAGTTTGTTGAGTTATATTATAAGTTTCCATAATGTCAGGCAGGTTTCCGTAAGGGGTATTCTACAGTGGACAATATGTTTTTATTATATACTTCAGTGTGAAAGACTGAGTTTTCTGAAGTTGAGAAAAGTGATATTTTCATTGCAGTGAACATAACACTTGATATTTCACTGCAGTGAACATAACACCTGATATTTCATTGCAGTGAACATAACACGTTGACGGAACTATGATGGCCTACACGAGACAGCTCGTACACAAACTGTTGATTTACGTCAGTTCAACGTTGACAAGTCATATAATGACAGATGGTCATTTATGTAGTTAATACCGATTCTTACCGTTTGTTATTTTGTTGAATATGATTTGTATTAAACTGTGAATTTCTCTTCTGATTTGTCAGTCGATACTTTACGTTTCGCAAAGCGCCATTTTGTTACTTGAATTGCGTGTATTCTTTCGCTTCGAATAACCGTCTCATTGATTTGAAATTTATTTTTTGATGAAGTTGATTTTGTATATAATCATATTCAAATTTATACTAAAGAATTTTAGTGACATCAAATATTTTTGGTTACTTTTGTTTATATTTTTTAAGATTTAGCAAAGACGGAACTACATTTTTAGTCGTACTTACAGGGGGTGGAAAACCGTCCATGTGTGTTATGTAGGGAGAATTTACGCTTGAAGGTTTTACATTTGTAATGAAATAATTCAATCTTCCTGCAGACAACTACACCAAAAGTATATAATAAATAGGCCACTCGTGAAAATATCTCCTTTCCCCCCGTCACTCGGTGAGAGAAACATGATATTTCACTCGACACATGAAATATCCTCTATATATTGCAATCACTAGTTCAGAACTATTTATCGAAATCAAAGGGAAAGTTTTACTGCCGTTTTGTAGTTTTCCAGGAGGCGTTCGATTCGGTTAATCTGCTTTGCTTTGTCCTTCACTCGCTTGGAATTCATGGGAAAATATTTTCTATTATAAAAGATATTTTAATATATTCTAAAACTTTATCTTCGTTTAAAATTTCAAAGAACAGTATATCGGATTAGTTCAATTGTTTCAGTGGTGTTAGAAAAGGCTGTATTTCAAGTCCTCCTTTTTTCAGTATTTACCAATCAGTTGGAGAATGATATCCAACGGTTTGGCGGTAGAGGCATCTTTGTTCATCAGGATTTTATGGAACTATTTTTGCTTTTGTATGCTGATGATTTGTGTATTTGTTTCAGATACGGTCCTCGAACTGCGGGGTTTAAAAGTTAATTTCGACAAAACTGAAGTTTTTTTGTATTAGAATTGAAGGTTAAGAAATTATGAGAAGTGGATGCTGGTGGACTTGTCTGTCAGGGTTTCTACATATTATAGCTATTTAGGAATTATTTTTTCAAATAGATTGTGTTGTCAGACATTGGTGTCCAAAGCTAGTGAAGCCATGTTTCCTATGAAACAGCTGAGTTATAAAGTGCGAAATATTTCTCCAAAGGTATTGTTCTGAATGTTTCACCTTCAGATCAAACCTATTATTTTATATGGTTCAGAGAATTGGGGTGTTAAGTAAGGTTGTTTCTCGAACGTTTCAAGCACAGTTTTGCACATTTGTTTTGGGAGTTGGTTCAAAGGCTACACACGTTGCAGTGTTCGTGGAATGTGGTCACTTTGGTATTCCTGCTGCTACTTTCATAAGATGTATGAAATATTGGTTAAAACTCCTCAGTATGTCTCAAGACAAATATCCAAGGCAGTGTTACGATATTTTAGTTAAACTAGAAGCAATCGGGAGAAAACACATTGGCTTCAAATACCAAGAATATACTAGTATTATTTTCTTTTGGGTATGGTTTTGTTTGCGAGTCTCAAGGTGTTGGTAAGACTGATAGGTTCTTGACTGAATGTATCCGTAGGGTTAAAGATCGTCATACACAAACATGGTATTCTGAAGTGTGAGTCTTTCACAGCTGGAATAAAAGGCACTGTGAAGAATTTCGCTTACAGTAATTAGAACCATGTTTGTTAAGTATATTAAGGAAACATAAAATAAGAAAAAAGACGTATGCTAACTATATTAACAATTGGTGAACTGAAAATTATGCTTGATATAGGGAGGCGAGCGGCCATCGACAACATACCGTGTTGTCCAGTATGTAACTTACATGTAATTGAAAATGAAATTCATTTTGTATTGATATGTCCCGCATATGTAAATATTCGTTCAAAATATTTTCCCATTTTTCAATGTCCATACTAATCCAAGGGATAGTTTGATAACAATCCTGCAGTCCTCCGACGTATATACTGTCTAGAAGGTTCAGCAGATTATATTAAGTATGCCAGTCTTCAGATTTGTAAATATTTGCTTTTGCATTCGTGTTCGAAATACTATCATTGTATTTATTGTACGTGGTCCTGGGGCCTTAATACTGAATTAATGATGAATCGGGATACGATGACATGCATCTACCAAGTCATTGAGCCTGACCACCCGATCCCTTTAGACGCCTCTTGCGACAAGCATGGGTTGCATTTCTAACCCGGATCAGTTGTAAAACGAAAGAACCTGACCCGGAATCCCCAAGAGTCGACTAGCAGAGAGTGAATGAAAGTTCCTTGTTCTGCAATCAGCTGAAACCAGTCGGTTCACTAGTACTTTGCCTTTTAGAGATTCTGTTTGAAAAGTATCCCTGTGATCCATTACCGTATTTCAATATGTTTGTAAGTATAAACCGTCAAGACTATCCTTTTACCTTGGGGACTCCTCCATATCTGTATATAATATATGTTGTGTTATTTATGGAATTAAGGAATTACATTAATAACTTTCAAATAAAATCAGGATTCATGCAATTATAATATCGGCTATTCTGTATATTTTCATTGATGCAAATAGATCCCCAACACAGTCTCTCTCTCTCTCTCTCTCTCTTACGTCACATTAAAATCCAGTGATTTTCTCTCTGAATTTATTGAACATAAGTATAATGTAATAACTAGATATTTCGCAGCGCCGAATGACAAAAGTGGGATTGAGAAAAGATATATACTTCTTCAAAAATATTTTTCACATTCAGTGAAAAGTTCCGACGAGTTCCCAAAACGGCTTTTCAATCAATCCGAGTGCGACTCACCATTATTTCTACAGTGCCTCAATAGCCATGATTGGGACATACACACGAGCAGATCCCACATCGTTATGATATCGATTGTTATTGATGTCTCTATATTTTTATCATAATACTAATTTGAAACAGAAAATATTATAAATGCAAGAAATAATGTACTTTAAAAACACATGTATTATGACGAACGGTAAAACGAATAAACTCAGCCCGTGACATGTGTACCTTCATGAATAATATTTCTATAATTAATAATAATAACAACAATAATAATAATAATGTGCATATTAATAATGCACCACATCCACACCCTAAAGCATGCTAAAAGCGTTACAGTTTTACACCGGTAAATGGATCAGCGTGCACTCCGGTTCATTGGTGTACAACCCATGGTGCCTGTGAGGCGCTAGTAGGGTAAAAGACACATTGTCATCTCATTCTACCGGGTACCCATTCACTGCTGAACAAAGGCATATTTCGAACAAAGTCACTTAGCAAAGGAGACACCACCTGTGCTTCAGTATGGGACAGGACACAAGCCTTTGATTTCTCAGGAGTCTCTCCGTGATTAACTTTGCTTATCTTTACCTGATTTGTGACCTTTGTTTTTTATCGTGTAAGTCAGACCAGTGTCACTTGTACCAAGAAAAGAGTTTTGTCTGTTCACGGACACCTGGTCTTTTCGAAACACTAGATATACAGGGATACATGTTTTGCATATGATCATAGAAAAGGTACGGTGTCTCTATAAATTGCTCACACAATTCTCATCCGACTTCCACAAAGCTGTCATATTCTTCACTAACTGCTCAGCAATTTCTTAATTAATTAGTAGACTATATACTGCTCAAAAGAAGTTAAAGAACACCAAGTTTTTTCACAATACCGTAGTTAATGTGTCGTGCCATGACAGATTAGACAGATTAACTATAGTAATATATATTATATAACTATATTTCTATAAAAGAATCGGGTGTTCTTTAACTTCTTTTGAGCAGTATAAATAAAATGCAGCAACTCCAAAGCCTGAGTATTATGAGTTTCGTACATCTGTCGAAAGAGTTTTCATTGCGCGTAAAAGGCTAATTAGTGATAAAACTTATAAGACGGGTCTCTGAAATTAGTGATGACACCAGGGGTTCGCGAAAAGGGAAACCACTGCTCTAACGGTAGCACCCACCACTAACGCTTTCAAAAAGTGTTGTGGTTAACATATTTGGAGAAAACACATGTTTATGATACAGTCGAAAGCTTACAATGGACCCTTAGAAAGAATAAGTGATCATTCCATATGATGACGGAAAGCCATGCCAATAAATAGGAGACCAATGTTTGCCGACAGCGAAAATAGCCTCTATAGAACGAGTGCCGCATTTCATTTCTAAAACAATGGCAGTGATGATTTACAACATTCCTGTGACATTTCACAATGCACAACGGAGATCGGGAATTCGAAAATTGATATTTTTTTCTCATCCTACTTACTGTGTATTCTTACCAAAAATAACATTAAAAAGTCAAATTCTATTTTTATATATATTTCGAGCACTGAGCAATAGTTTGATAACCGTAAACCAACTAATAAAAAGATGGGTTTAGAATTATGAGATTTCATCGCTGTAACCGCACCACAGTATGTCCTATCTTTCAGACAAGACCAATAGGTTCCCCACATTGCAGTTATATCTACATACATTGTCACGTTTTAGGTAGTTTTGAATTAGATATTCGGGTTGATTTCACACGGGTTTATATCTGAGCAATGTTTGTATAGATAACAGCGAATGCGATTATCTACGAACAACTGTAAATTCCCTCCACAATACAGTCTATTGACGTGGGCAATGCCAGTTGTTTGGTCTTGCGCATGTCAGTAAATGGGACCAATAGGGACCTAAGGGGTGAAAAATCACATTTTGACTTTTCTTTTTATTTTAAAACTACAGCATCTTCGGAACGCAAAAATCCAATTCACAAGCTTCAGTTTATATTTATTACACTGATACATAACATCACACATGCCGATTTCCACTGAAGTAAGTTGACGTCAAACGTCTTTAAGCGTCATAACACAATTGTATCCTAGCACCCATAAGGTCCCTTTTCTCCTGGTGGGTCACGCCGCTATCAGCAACATTCCATCTCTATCTCAGATACACATCACAGTGAGTTCAGCTTAATGCCGCTTTCGACAGAATGTACATGTATATTATATAACGGCGTGTCGGCTTTTTGTGGGATGGAAGCCGAAAAGATGAGGGCTTTAGACGTTTACCACTTTCGTGATTATCAACGTACACGGTTGTGGTGTTCACTCTGCACTGCTGATTGTGGCGCCTTAGGCGACTTGGCCACTGTGACCCAACTCCATTCAGAGTGAGTGATTGAGTGAGTTTGGTTTAACGCCGCTTTTAACAGTATTCCAGTTACATCGCGGCGTGTCAGCTTAATGTGGGTGGAAAGCCCGAAGTGATGCAGGTCTCAGACGTTTACCACTTCGGTGAAACCCCCGAGCACGGGTATGGTGCTGACAAACCTAGAAACATAATCGGGGCCAACCGGGATTCGAACCCACAACCATAGGTTTCTGGCATGCCCAAGGGACGCAACTCTGCACAGCGAATCGCGGCGCCTTAGACGACTGTGCCACCCGTGCCCCCAACTCCATTCAGAGCATCAGGCGTGGCGCAATATTAACATATAACATGATTTATCTCTGTATATCTATTTTCACTCATGTATACCATAACACTTTACATATCACAAAGTAAAACGTTAGATTATGTCTGATGTCTCATTAAGTTAAGGTGATAATTGATAAGAATGAAGGTCGTTTTCTTGCCGCTGACCTCTTGAAATTATGAAAGTCTCCAGGAATCATAAAATAACATACCTCACGGCTTCGCAAGGAAATCCCCTCTCATATATGTTATATTAGTTTACAGACCTATTAATACTATGTGTTTTTGGTATTGTATTTGTTTAAGGTGTTATTTTAGATTCACAATAAAGGTGTCAGTTAAGTGTGTAACACAAAACATATACGCCAGTGCCATAATGAAGAATCGCTTATATATATTCCTCTATGAAATAGTAGTGTCTAGAGAATCATATCCTGTACTTCTTTTCTGGTCAAACACATTTTCCCCGACATACTCATATTGAAATAGAGAAATTGAAATCGATTATGTAACCATCCCATGGCAATAGTTACTTCACTACCTTTAAAGTAAAGCTTTGAAAACGTTTTTATGGTAAACATGTGGGGGATATTTCCATATTTGAGGTATCGGTGACAAAATGATGTCCAAATCAATTTCCTATTTTTGACAAGTACCAAATATTCTCGTGTTTTTTCAGGTGAACAATTGACTTGCCTGTATATGTGTTTGTGACAGGTGCCATCGGTGGGGCAGGATACGCTCACATTTTCACGAACATCTGGTAACATCACTATTTTATAGTGATTTATAAACACGCGTTCGTGATTTTGTGGAAATCATACAATCAAATCGACTTTTAGCAGAGACTTCTCATGCATATGGAAAGCGTTTTGTCGCTTTTATGTACAAGGGCGTCCTCTGCTTGTAACCGGGGCGGTCGGGTAGCCCTGTGGTTAAAGCGTTCGCTAGTCACGCCGAAGACCCGGGTTCGATTCCCGACATGGGTACAATGTGTGAAGCCCATTTCTGGTGTCCCCCTCCGTGATATTGCTGGAATATTGCTAAAAGCGGCGTTAAACCATACTCACTCACTCACTCTGCTTGTAACCGTTCCTTGCGACCATCATCTGGAGGTACTAAAAATGTTCTAAGCCAACGTTTCATCCCGTATCGGTGGTATCTAAGACATTTGTCAAAATTAGGTTCATGTCACATGTAGATATATCCCAAAGATACATTGAAGTTAGGAATCTAAAGTATACACCCATGTTTGATGGTGGCTAAAATGAAACACAGAAGACAGAAATGGTTATTCGATGGTGGTGTATTTGATACGGGGATCATAGTGGTGATGTGAAGTGTTTCCACGACTGTTTTTAACGTTGTGATAACGTTTCTAAATGTTGGGTCAAATCCAGCTTTCAAGTGTATGCTTTCATTGCCTGGCAGTTTATGAAACTGAATTAGGAATGGGGCTCAACTTTGCTTTCCAGGTGTATATAATCCGTGGTCGTGAGTATTGACACTGCCATTAATTAATCGTCTTTCACATACGTGTTATCCTCTCCATGTTTATTCCAATTAGTTACGCTTTCAATGTGGGAAGTAAGTGTGCGTCAAGAAACGGTGTTCAGACTCAGAAATCCCCTGTCTAATTACTGGAACGATCTGATGTGCACATTAGTACTGTAGCAGTCATGGGCTGATGAGGCTGAGGCAACCACATCTATTAGTGTGATGAGGATATCCGTAGCTTGGAAATACAGGGGTTGACAAAAACAACAACCTGTCTATCTGACAACCAGACCGAGTCGATTTGTTAAGACAACATTCGTCAATCAAATTGTTTGTTAAACTATGTTTTCGAACGAAAGTTTATATAAACACTCAGTTACGAAAACATCTACTGTGTGGCTAACGAGGCTGTTGTTGATCAATCATTTTCCATTTTACAGTTTTATATCCAATATATCAACTCGTGGAACTTATTCTTTATAACACCCCGTCTTTTTTGACGACACTTACCAAGTAAATTTATAAAGGAAAGAAATTTAAAATTAGGTCATAACTAGATGGTTCGTTTTCCATTGGTAAATTATATACTCTAGGCAGAAAGTGTAAATACACCAAACTCTTTCTTAACAAGAATAGGGCCTCCAATTTCGACCAGATATGACACTAACTGTTAAAACGTTGAAATGATTAAAGAATTCGCCGGAGAGATGTTCAGATAATGGAAAATAATAACTGTTATCAACTGATATCATAAGTACAGATAGAAGAGTGAGTGAGTGAGCTGGGTTAAACGCCGCTTCTAACAGTATTCCAGTTACATCGCGGCGTCTCAGCTCAATTCGGGAGGAAAGCCCAAAGCGACGTGGGTCTTAGATGTTAACTACTTTGGTCAAACACATGAGCACGGGTATGGTGCTTACAAACCTAGAAACATAATCGGACCGAATTGGGATTCGAACCCACGATCATAGGGACGCAACTTTGTATAGTGAATTGCGCCACCTTTGACGACTGGGCCACCCGTGCCCCCTCGAGATGTAAAAAGCAATCCTGTTGACTTGTGGTTTTTTTCATCATCAGACAATATCACGAAAACAGTTGTACTGTACGGTATTGACAGTTGTAAATCATTGTACTGTCAAACACTTGTAAACATTTCTCTCTCTGATACACGATGCAATGTATATTTAACAGAATTATTTAAATGTACATGCATATTTCTGAACGGTATAACATACATATGTACATTTCAACATATTTTATATACCAATCATTATATCAAGCAATGTATATTAAATTTTCAACAAGTCATTTGCATGGACACTATGTTTTAACTGACAAGGACCTTATCTTTCACGTTGCCAAAACCTGCCAAAGTGTTTTATGAAAGTGTCGTTTAACTTTGTATAAATAATTTTATCCTTTGTATTACGTATTTTAATGCGTGTTTACTGTTTATACATTGTCGTAATTATATGTTTAAAGTCTCTCATAAATTGCTGGGCGATTGGTCATAGTTTTATTTTTCATGTATTTTATACTTTGTTTCATCAACTGTACCATGTGTGAGACTTACATAAACAATTCTGTCTGTCTGTCTGCATCAAGTACATGAATATTTAACACCCAAACCACACAGTCGCGATCGTTGATGAACTGTGCTAAGCATGAGCTTCCAAGCAGTGAGTGATTGAAATCTACATCTTGTACATATCTCAGAACAGTGCACTTGACCCCATGATATACATTTAGCGCAACATGTCATTTTCATCATTCACGTTCTAGTGTTATTGTGCCTTCAATAATTCGCACAATATATCATTCCGAAAGGCCACGTGTACGTGGGTCAAATGCCAATCACCTGGTATTGTTTTACATTCATCCGAGACATTTTCTTACATCAAGATTCACGGAAGTGAGGAATTCTTTGTTCTGCGTGCAAAACATGATTAACCCCATCGACATGCTTTTGTGTCGGGAAATTTATGTTTTTGTACTTTCTCTAAGGTTTGCTGACATGGTTTTATTCTGAAGATTGTCTGGTCGCTTCGATGAAAGTGTGACGCGTCAAGCTGCACATGAAGCATGCTTATAGCGACTGGCCGAGTAACACATTTCAGTGGGATTTGGGAAACAATGTACATCTGAATTCACTTCACTGTCAGTATGATGCAGTTTGTCCAACTCGTTGACATATTCAATACTTGGTCCAAAACGAGTGTCTATCATAACACATTCGATGACAATAACACACACACACACACACACACACACACACACACACACACACATATATATATATATATATATATACACATAGAGATATATTATCACATCATGCATGTCTTGAATTTTGTAACCTCGCAGATATAAGATCAAACATTGACAAATATATTGTTATTGTTATTTCCTTTACACATAGGTGTTTCTTAAGAGGAATTAGCGTTACAGAATTAGATTACCACTTGAAGTTGAATATTGCTAATTTTAAACAATAAACAGTGCATGTAAACGTTGCTTGCGCATCTGTTTTGAGACATATGACACAAATTTAGTTCACCTGGTGGAGTTTCTGCCAAATTATCCCTCCTTCAACCCGGGTGCACAAACTGGTCTTGTCATTCTAAAGACACATATTAATTACGGTCCTACTGCTATCAACATGAGACTCAACTGTCATGACAAAATTAGCGAAATGGTCAACAATATTAGTTAAAGGTGAATGTTTTCCTTGGAAATCCGACATCGTTGATCTAGTCAGGAATTAAAACAACATCTCAATCAGCGTAAAACGTGTGGCAGAACAAAACGCGTGGCGATCCTCATCGCTTTGTTTGATTGACTGCTATTGACAATATTAACCATTCAATCAAGACAATCAGTTAGATAATAGGGCCACACAAACAGAACAATGTGACGACAACGATCCACCTGGAATGAGCGCACCCGTGTTTGTACAGGAAAGCTCGTGCGGGGTAGTTACTGGTTAGATAATTAAGTCGTGGAGTTTTGATTTTGGGTAATGTAATTAGTCGGAGAGCAAGTGGCAAGTGAGTAGGCAGAGTGGTGACAGACAGTGAGAGTTTGGTGTCACATGGATTTTCTCAGTGTCTCATTAGAAATCTAGTCAGTATATAACCCCCTTGCTGACGACACAGTCAACAAGCATCTCAGCTACAATTTGAGAAATATCAGTCACAGTTTGACAACGCAAACCAGTACAAAAATGAAGAGAAAGTTTTGTGACACCACTTTCAGCGAAAACCTGCCAACAAAGTCCCAGCGAATGCACTGTCACCAAAGTGCACCCCAGGGATTCACACCGCTACCCCTCGAGGAGAACGCATCGTCTACCCCGCACTACAACACTTCTGTGGATCTACGTCGCGTTATTGACGAGTTTGTGGCCATATACGAACGTTTGGACAGTACCGACGATCCCTTGGTTAAGCCAAACTACTCTTATACGGAACTAGTGTATTTGGCTCTACTCAGATCGCCGAACTTCTGCCTGCCGATTAATGAAATATACAAGTATATTCAGACCAAGTTCCAGTTCTTCAGGAGGAATACTCGTGAACACTGGCGTAATGCTGTCCGCCACAGTCTCTCCAAGACCAAATGCTTCACCAAGATCGGCGTCCGGCGCGGCCCAAACTCATCCGGCACCTACAACCGCTCCATGTTCCTGTGGACCTTCTTCCCCAGCAGCATCGTCAACTTCGCCCGTGGTGACTACCGCTCCAGCGTCGACAAGGAAAGCGGAACCAACACTCTCAGATGGGGATACTATCGTATTAATGCTGGTGAATTTTGGGACCGTGTTTCTCTTTCGTTGGATACCAAGATGATGTCATTCAAGGAATCTCTTGCCGCGTCCCCAACTCAAGCCCAGATTTTCGAAGTACAGTTGTGCATCTTACCCGGGACTGAGTCTCAGTACATAGCTCCACGCCCATCAACTTCGCCTGAGACCCACCCCGCCTACCGCCAGGACTCACCCCCGTCTATCAGGACAACCACGTCGTCAAGCACCCCAGCGTCCGTCCAGCCTACCCATGGAGGTCACCACATCATGCCCGCATCTGTATCACAGTACCATCAAGCCAGAGCTACCCATAGTCAAGTCACAGCTACCCGTAGTCAAGCCAGCCCTTCCCTTAGCTACAGTAGTAGCACCAGTCCATTCTATCACACAAGCCCTGCGCTACCATCGACTACCCACGAGTATCACTACATCGCCAGCCCCGAGCACGACAGCCCGTCGTTCCAGCATCAGAACACGACACTGGCCCAGTCAACTCCGAACACAACGTGCGTCAACAAGGCCACCGGAACAGCGAGCCGTAGCTTGTCTTGGGATTCTTCTACGGACATCCTGTCCTGTGCTTGGAACGCTGTAAACTCCACACCCTGTGACAACTCCGACAGCGACTGGTCGTCCAACTCCGAGTGTCGTGACAGCGGGGTCAGCACCGACACCTCCAGCTCAGACAACAGCTACCTCCACGCCTTCATCGACGGCCGGCAGTTTCACTCCCCACCCCAGAACGTCAATATGTTCAGCCCATCCTTCCATCCTCAGCGTTACCAGTCAAACAAGATGGTAAACACCGCCCGCCACGCCCACGCCCACGCCCATCCCCCCAGCAACCCCCGGGATACTTTCACCGACGTTCAGCTTCTACCCGAAGCATCTCTCTCGTCCCTGTTCGATCTGGCATCGAGTCACCACCAGGATTCTTCCGTGTTCGATTTCCTCAGCCAGGATAACAGTTCGGTTAAACAGGAATCCGACAGTGGTTACGCATCATCTTTTGCGCATGACAGTTATCTGGCGTTTGCACACAGTTTGGTATCCAATGTCACACCTGCTACGTCATCATGCAAATACAGCACCCCGTCTGTCACTTCCGCCACATCTGCGCATGGGCACAGCTATCTTCCGGAGTGTGATCTGGCCCAATTTGACTTTCTGCAAGGACTTGATGTTTCAACCCTTGCCTCAATAGACAATCTTGCCAGTTACAGTCAGTGAATAGACACTGAGAAACACCGATGAATGTTATTCACTACATAATCAATATGTATGTTTGATATCGTCGGTAAATAATAATCTACAAGTGCTTCCAAGTGAACCAATGTTTGTTAAGACATGTACATTATTAACACTGTGTAAATAATCATCATGAAAGTGCTAACTTACCATTATTATTTTTGTATCATGATCACCCATAACCGATAAGAATGAAAATCAAATTGTGATCATATCTGTTTGTTATAATGTCATTTTGGTATGGCAATAGTTGTGATATTATGAAACCAATGTACATCTGCTATAAGCTGCTATATTTCGTACATTTAAGCATTTAGTTGTAAGTCACAGTTTGAAATGTTTCTTTTGTATCAACGGGTGATGTATTTGTAAATTAGTGTGTATATTTTGTAAATGTTGTGTTATGTATATACAATGCTAAATTGTCAAAATACACTTGCTGAATTGAAACTTTTCTTGTTCGTGATCTTTATAGTTAGAATTGCTTGCTGAACATGGGATGCCCATCTTCACAAAAGCATTCGTGACGAACACGTCACATCTTTAAACATTGACACACAATTTGAAAGCTAAAACGATACGTTGATAACATCGTCTTTCTACGGATATGTGGTCGATTACAACTTAACATGCACATCTCCTCCCAACAAAACAAGTTAGAGGTTTTGTTAAACTGGTTGTGAAGAGTTTGTATGAAGAAATGAAATTTAAGCTGTCTGGCAGCTAAACATCAATAGCAGTTTATAAAGTCCTGAATTGTATGTCGTTTTGATAAATATTTTATGAACCAAACTGAGAATACAAGTACACGTATCGGAAAACAAAACCTATATTAGATATGTTCGCTGAGTCTTGTGACCTTTAAATATACCTGTCAGTGTGACAATGTTAATCGGGACGGTATAGTGAAACCGTCTGGATAAACGACTCTCCAAAATAACTAATCATTTTACCCTGCGCAATATCTCCTCTCTATATTTAGATGTTCCTAACAGTACACATGGTGCGGGGGCTGGTGTTGCCACTGTTCTGTCGCTATATCACCCAGAGCAGCATGCTGAGGTAAACCTGCTTCGCTTCGGACTCTCCTGCCACTTCCTATAACCGTCGGTTCGAATCCCCGACAAACTCATCCATTCAAAATGTACGTTCACTTTCTTTTGCGTTTGCTTGGTAAGCGACATTTTCTGTTAGCTAAACGTAACACTTGATGTCAAACCTTACAAAAAATAGATCAACATGCTTTCACTGCCTAATCATCATTGCAACAATACATTGAAACAATTGCATATTGAATGTAAGGATTCCACAAGTAAAGGGAGGTAACTCTGGTAACTCATAATTTTCAGCCATTTGTTTATTTGTTGTTTAACGCCGGAATCAGCAATGTTCCAGCTATATGACGGCGGGAGGTAGATAATCGAGACTGGACCGACAATCCAGTGATTGACATCATGAGCATCGATCCACGCAATTGGGATACGATGACATGTATCAACCAAGTCAGAGAGCCTGACCACCCGACCCCGTTCGTCGCCTCTTACGACAAGCATGGGTTGCTTTATTTTCCACTGAAGACAAATAGCTTTAAACTACCTCTTTTATTTTTAACTTTTGATTTGGCGAAAGCAGGTGTAGCACCGTGTTTTGAGGTGGGTTTTTTATGCTTCACCTGTTTTATCACAGTTGTGATTTAGAAGATATACACACTGTGTTATCAATGTAGAGCTGGAATACCCGAGTGAATGCTAAACGACGCTATATTGAATGTGTCACGGGAGGGGAAGCTAACATGAAGTTGCACCTATACACAAAATTAAGCAAGACCTGCAATGTTTAGTTCTGCACCGTACATTGTGACGCAAAGGATATGACGACACAGTCTGATACAGAGAAGCGCCAAAGTATAAGCACTCTCTAACTTGACATACAACCTCTTTGTCGATTTCTATCGTATTTCTACCAAGATGTATCAACACGAATACCTTGAATATTGTAGAAAAAACAATTCTGAATTTGTAGCCATTACTGTACACTGATTTTTTCAAAAATCCAACAGATAACGACTGTGAAGAAAACACTTGAATATTGTGGTAACGGCAAATCTCAATTTGTAGCCATTACTGTGCACGTAATTATTTCAAAAGTCCTACAGATAACGACTGTGAAAAAAAACACTTCAATATTGTAGTGACGGCAAATCTGATTTGTAACCATTACTGTACACGTTATTATTTCAAAAGTCCTACAGATAACGACTTTAAAAGAAGACTCGAAATAAACTGACGGGCAAAAGAATGTAAATCAAGTTTGTTTTTAATATAATTGAAAATTGAAAGAACTGTTGTTAAATTTGATTATGTCTATTTAACCATCACCCATTCCTGCAACAGTTTGTAAAAAAGTAAGATGAGACTGGGTAATGCCATGTAAAAAAATAAATTGGTTCAGTGACAACTGGGGTATGACATGAGTTTGCAACCACACACCCCTACCATGGTTGAAATGTTATAAATATGCGCATGTACAGTTCGTTTTTGGATATAATATCTCTAACTTAAGATTTTTTTCAATTGAAAAAGGTGGAGTTTCCTTTGCTCGTCAGTATGGTATTATCAAGTGTAACTGGAAATACAAGTTGTAATTACATTTTATTATCTTATCATAAAGTATGCAGTTAATTCCATTCCATCTTTCCTAAATCTGGATTGGATTTACTGCTGTAATCGGTTGAGTGTGGTGCTGCTGTTTCTCTTGAACAAATCTCAAATCGTTAAGAGAGAGTGAGTGAGTATGGTTTTACGCCGTCTTAGCACTATTCGAGCCTTATCACAGCGAGGGACACCGGAAATGGGTATTTCGTTGTACATATTTGGGGAAACACATAAGATTGTATCTATGTGGGGAATCAAACCAGGGCCTTTGGCGTGACGAGCGAACGCTTTAACCACTAGGCTACGCCACCGCCTTCCTGGCTCAGTTCCATAAAGCGATTGCTGCGCTTGGGAGATCGTAACTCCGATACTTTAACACAGACTTTCGACAGTCGAAGCGATATGATCGTTTTGTGGAACGGATCAAATCATTACGAGACAAGTCGTATGTTCTATATTATAATGCCACACGGGTACATAGACAGTGCGTTTATGCCATGTCTATATCTCGATAACCTGTTGATGAAGTTGGCTCAGACCGGCAGTGCAGCGACAGCCTCAGTAGCACAACGTTGAAAGCATTCTGCAACCAATTTATGTTATTGTTTATTAGCACATCTACATCCCCTGGTTACAAATGATATAGCACGCCCTGTAACAAAACTCTTAACAAAGTATCTCACTCAAACGTTCAATATGTTATTCATGTTCATATGTGTGCTGTGCTATCACAACAAAAGTAATTGAAGGTGACTATCGGGATCGGATGGTCAGGCCTGGTGACTTTGTTGATGCATGCAATCATATCCCAATTGCTTAGGTCGATGTTACTGATGTCAATTACTGTAACGTCTGGTCTAGACTCGAATATTTATAGGCCGCCGCCATACAGCTGGAATATTGCTGAGTGCGGCGTTAAACAACAATCACATATTCGTATTGTGCTTATGCACGCCAATTTGGACCCTGCAGATTTTGTGTCAGCGTAGCCTCACGACCAAGCAATCTCTCGGTCATGACTTGAACGCTGTTCACTTAATCGCCTACCCGCCCTTGTCACAATGTTCCTGATTGTATGTTGTTATTGGTGATGTATTGAAAACTACGGAAACCTTTCAGGGCCATTTTAAAAAAAAATTTGTTTTGATACTATCTTGAAATTTCAAGAAACTAAGTTGAAATTTCAAGATACTAAGTTGAAATTTCAAGAAACTAAGGTAAAATTTCAAGATACTATTTTGAAATTTCAAGATACAGAAGTTGAAATTTCAAGATATTAAGTTGAAATTTCAAGATACGAAGTTGAAATTTCAAGATACAGAATTTGAAATTTCAAGATACGAAGTTGAAATTTCAAGATACTAAGTTGAAATTTCAAGAAACTAAGGTGAAATTTCAAGATACTATTTTGAAATTTCAAGATACGAAGTTGAAATTTCAAGATACAGAATTTGAAATTTCAAGATACGAAGTTGAAATTTCAAGAAAATAAGTTAACAACCTAAGATGTAAAAATACGTTTGAAGTGAATAATCTTGAAATATCAACTTAATATCTTGAAATTTCAAATTCTGTATCTTGAAATTTCAACTTCGTATCTTGAAATTTCAACTTCGTATCTTGAAATTTCAAATTCTGTATCTTGAAATTTCAACTTCGTATCTTGAAATTTCTAGATAGTATCGGAAAAAAATAAAAAAAACAAATGGCCCTAAAAGGCTTCCGTAGAAAACGCTTATGTGACATAGCACAAAATTCACCTTTCAGATCTGACTTTGGTGAGTTGCAAAAAGTGTCCATGTTAAGTGCTTCACAATACCGAGGACTGCTTTTTTTTATCTATCATGCGAAATAGCGGTCGCAGTTCATGACCTGGCAAACTATAAGCGCTGCATTCGAGACATTAGATTTCCATTCAAGACAACGCAATTTTTTAGTGAATAATTAGCAGCTTTGAACACTATATCAGTTATATCACGATATATCAGCTTGGTTTGGCAGTAAATTTAAATCCCTTAGTTATGCAGGTGAAACCCAAGAGCTCGATGATAGTGCTGACAAACCTAGAAATTACCAGGACGAACCGGGATTCGAACCAACAATTATAGATTGGCACGCTGTTGGGAGGCAGTTCTGCAGAGCTAATTGCGTCCCTTAGATGATCGGACCGAATGCTGTGTAAACGCCAGTCAGCAACAATCCTGCTATATCAATGCAGCTTGTTGATAATCGGATCTGGACCAGACAAAGTGCAAGAGAACATATCCACGACATCAAAGCACAATCGCGCAATCAGCACTGCTTGATTACGATATTCATATTACTCGTACGACAAGTATAGGCTAAAAAGGACCTTATTGTCCCCAGCATCCTAACGGGGTATTGTAACTAAAAATATGAACAAGACACAGTTCGAATAAAATGAGTTTATATAAAATTCATATCGTTGGCAGTTCAACAATATTCAGAACGGTAATTCAGTCAAACAACATAATGAAATAATGTAAGGCACAGCACTTATGAAGAAATATGCACATTCAGATACATTCCCAAATAACATCGACCCCCGATGCTTGTAATAAACCAAGCGTTGTTCTTCCACTCACAACACAGCGTCAGCACAAAAGAGGTATCACGAGGTCAATACGAGAAATTACACTGTGTCATGCGGTCATCGTACAGATAACCAAGGTAACTCTCACACGTTGCATATGGGTCATCTGGGTAGAGGTAGCCATGACACCCTGTCGTAAGGGACTCCAAGGGAGACAACTCGTCGTTTTGTCCACAGGTCACGACCCCCCGGCTTACGTAATCCGCTGCAGACAGGGTAGGATAATACAGGTAGTCGTAGCCGTAGGAGGGTGGAGAGTGTACGTTATTATAGCACAAGCCGGGTTCGACAGGTTCTTCTTTCACATTGTCGCAGATGTTGTATTCAGCAGAAACTGGTGAAAATGAATGAACATCCCGACTGCAGTCGCTGTCTCCGCTGACGGACAAGAAGGACACACCGCTGTTGAAATCCCCGTACGAGCTTCGCCTGCTGTCATCTATCGGGGAATCACACGTCTGGACGAATGAATAACGGCCTGGTACTTCCATGGTCGGACAAAGCTGCACTTCTGGTTCAATAGGAGACAGTAATTCTGATGACACCAACACTTGGCTAAAACTGACTGGCGACACTGACGTTGTTTCGCCCGATATGATGTCACTTCCGGTTGAAGCAGACGCCTGTTGCTGTGCGTAAGAAACCGGATCTGAAGCCATTCCTAGACATATTTGAAAGTTCTGTATTTTCACCTGCAGGGAGTCGACCACCTTATCCCAGTACGCCTCCGTGTTGTCTTCATGAAATGCCCTCAACAACATGTCGTCTGACCGATATTTATCAGCTTTGTGCGTACGGTAGTCCCCTCTTACAAACGACGTCAAGCTCTGTGGGTGTATACTCCATAAGAACGTGGGCCGGAAGCTGGTTGCTGACGTCTTCTTGCCCACGTTTATCTTCATAAAACATTTGGTCTTGGACAGGCTGTGCCTTACAGCATTACGCCAATGGGCCTTCGTGTCATTGCGGAAATACAGAAACTTCTTCTGGATATGCTTGTATATCTCAGGGGCGGTAAGACAAAAATTTGGAGCGTCCAGAATAGCAAGGAATATCATCTCGGTGTAAGAGTAGTTAGGTTTCTCGTCTGGTAGAGTTGTCCCCCCTAGCTTCTCATAAACTGCGAGGAACTTGGTCATAACATTCCGGAGATCCACAACTTCGGCAGTGTCAAAACCTAGCTGCATGGTGATATCCAAACGTGCTGTTTTCCGTGAAGACGCCATTTCACATTCAGCTTGTTCTGTTTCTTCCAATTTTCTCTTCATTATATTCCCACTGAAGGTTTACCTTCAACCCTCGGCGTCTGTGTAGTGACTGATACACGAGTAAGGCACACAGTATATGTCCAATACGATCTGTCATAAGTCGTGTCACCCTTGTGTTCTGCTGCTGAACGAGAAGTCACGGATATCAATTGTCAGTAGGTAAAGTTGAGTGAGACAACGTAAGCCAAGCTAGCGCATAAAAGGACGCTCTGCGTCGTTATAGCCCGTGCATTGAGTGCTCACGAGAAACACCGCCCTCGACTTGCTGACCAGTGTTATGTAACAAAGTTTATTTGCAAACGTTCATTTGTGATTGAAAATATGTGCAGTGATGATTATCAGATGCAGAGTTATATTATTCACTTGAACGAAACTTCGACAATACAGGAACATTGCTACATCAGGGATTTATGAATGGGTTAGTTTGGTGTAACACTACTTTAAACATTATTTCAATTATACCGCGTGTCAGCTTGATGTGGGAGGAAAGGCCTAAGTTATGCAGGTGGTAGACGTTCATAACTGTGGTAAACACTGGGACACAGGTATAGATAGTTCTTACAAAAAAACAAACAAAATAATCAGGGCAAATCTGGGATTCGAACCCACGACCATGTATACTTCACCTTGAACTGGGGCATGATTTGTGGTGACTGCTGTATGATACATGAACTATCTAAAGCGTACATTTGGCTGAAGATCATAGGTATATTCTGGAATTATAGGTTTCCCTAAAAGGTTAAAACGGAATTCTGCAATCGCAAATCGAATATTTACCAACCCCAGACAATCGCGAAAGCTCGGGGGTTCCCTTCTTCTTCTTCTTCTGTGTTGTTTAACGCCGATCTCAGCAATATTCCAGCTATATGACGGCAGTCTATAAATAATCGAGTCAGGACCAGACAATCCAGTGACTGACATCATGGGCATCGATCCACGCATTTGGGACTGATGACATGCATCAACCAAGCCTGCGAGTCTGACCACCCGATCCCGTTAGACGCCTGTTACGACAAACATAGTCGCCTTTTACGGCAAGCTTTTAGTTGCTGATGACCTATTCTACCCCGGATCTTCACAGGACTCGGGGGTTCCCGTAACAATGAACGCGTGTTTAAATTTACAGCTGTTCCCCTGTCGGCACATGGCAATGGCTAGACTGGAACCAAGTGAAATAGTTCATGCAGAGGCAGGCCAACTGATTAAATGTAAAACGTCAATGCCAGATAATGACCAGTCTCAATTATCCCAAGAATCAAGTTCCATTGGGGCGTGAAAGGCAAAATACTGGTGGAAAGCATATGAACGGATCACTGAAAATCAGGGGGCACAGGTGGCACAGTCGTCTGAGGCGCCGCGTTTCGCTGTGCAGAGTTGCGTCACTTGGGCACGCCAGAAACCTATGATTGTGTGTTCGAATCCCGATTCGCCCCGATTATGTTTCTTGGTTTGTCTGCACCATACCCGTGCTCGTGGGTTTCACCGAAGTGGTAAACGTCTGAGACCTGCATCACTTCGGACTTTCCTCCCACATTAAGCTGACACGCCGCGATATAACTGGAATACTGTTATAAGCGGCGTTAAACCCAACTCACTCACTCACTGAAAATCAGTGATGACACCAGGTGTTCGCGACGGGCCAACATAGTGTTCATGATGTGGTTCACACAGGCCAATGGCCACTACTGACTTAATCTTCACATCTCATTGTTTTGTTTTATCTCACTATTCATTGGATCTATTCATCGAATCGACCTGAAACCTTGTTCGACATGACACTCCCGTTGGTCACACGTAGCGTAGGGTGGTTCACGAGCTGCTCTCTCGTGTTTAACGGGTGTTCAACCAGTGTGCAACCCCTGGAACACCTGTCACGTGCGTGTACCATGCGAACACCACGCGTGTGAAGGCAAGGTGCTTCAAGGCGGTGGTGTTGGATACAACGTACTATTGATGAACAACAACCGGCGACATGTCCACAGAGTAATCAGTCAGTCATTATAACGTTTGTTATATAGGAAGAACACTCTCAAAGAAGCTATTTGTTACCGATCAACAGAGCTGAGGTGGTTAGTGCGTGTTTTCCGGTGTAAGTGTTGTGTATAGAACGTGTAACGTGGTGGCACGTGGTGGCACGGGGCTTACCTAGGGTTGAACGTCGCGGCCAAGATTATTGCACTCATATAGCTACGTGCATGCACGTGTGTGTGTGGCTGTTTGTACTAGTCCGGACTAATACAGATCATATAGTACAGTAACTAAAGTATTGTCGGAAATGCTAGAAAACTGCTTTTCTGGCTTCATGTAATAAATACGAATCATTGGACTATAAAATGAGCATATATCAAAATATATAGCCTGTCCTTACTGACATTGTGATTACCCTTAAAATGTACTTTTACAGGTAAAATGATGATAAACTTAGAAAATATTCGTGTGTTGTCATACTTGTATGAAATGGCCTATAACCTGAGGTAATTACCTGACACTTGTCCCGAGGTGATGACCTCACACCGTCCCGTGCATTCTGTAGAGGGGAATGTCCACGTAACTCTCCATTCCTTAAAAATAATGGAGCAGAGGTCCCGCAGGGGCCGAGGCCCATTATTTTTAAGGAATGGAGAGTTACGAGGATATTCCCCTTCTTAAAACTCATCCCTTTTTTACACTTTGACAAAATATTCTGTAGTTGAAAATATTTGTAAAATTCAAATGCTGCTTCAAGATAATGTACAGTTGACAAGCAACTCTCCATTCCTGAAAAATAATGGAACGTTCAAACAATAGAATGACGTCGAAGATGTGTTTTAACACAGGTGCAAATGTCACCGAGTTGGGGGTGGTCTCAAAATATTGCTGTTTTTGTATTTAATTGGCATGCGCTGATGGGGTAGCGATTTACGATATGTACTGCATTATATTTGCTTGGAAACATGATGGACTAGTTAAGAGCTATGAAACGGGAAGGGTATTAGAAGGTTGCGGTTTTGAATCCAGAAGTATTTGTTGTTCTACAGATGGTTTCTTGAGGTAGCATTTATCTCCGCTGATGACGTATATGAATCTGTACTTTTGAATGTTGTGTTATGTCTTTCTACGAACCCGTTACACTTAGCCAAGATTGGCACAACGGGGCTGAGCTCACAATGTCTGATTGGCGTACGTAAGACAACGTAACCGTGTTGTGCCGCCAGCATATATGTCTTTTACTTTACTGGTTTCTTATTCTGCCGAATTTTCTCCATGAGTTGAACTTTCGTTTCATATGGTCTGAAGTCGACTATGTCATATATTCCTGTATGGTCGCCTTCAGACTACTCATGGTTTGGGCAACAGTACATGATTCCCGGACGTTATATTAACTGGCGTTATCAATGACAATAACATGGGCAATAGCTGAAGTTCCAATCAGTCTATGAACACATCACCTATAATTTCCTTATGAAAATCACCAAGTTTTCCTTTTCACCTCGAAAACTAGCACACATCCATCAATTAGCCCCATATCATGGGTTGCAGCATGCAAAACAATGACACGATTACCTTTACCTGATGGTACCATGGGTGTTTTTTGTCCATCTGCCGATAGCCACATGTAGTCAGTGGAATGATTCATCAAGGTAAATTATCTGGATGCCCTGACTGTGATAGTTATGAATGGTTCGGAGATAATGTGACCTCATAGACAGGATGGAATATTTTCCCCTGAAAAGTGCTCTGTCATCGCCACGCGCAGAGTATCGAAATCCCATCTCTTTGAGAGCAATAGTTAGTGCAGTCCGGGAAACATTAATTGCATCTTTAATTCCTCCCAAATTCCACTACAAGTCAGGGTTGCCTTCTGCTCATAAAGCTTGTACACTTTACGCCTAATCACCCTGTATCAAAGCTGTCTGATATCCTTTTTCTTCACAGTTTTGTTTTTGAGACCAACCCTATACCTGTTTTGTTTTCTTATCATACCGTAGACTTGATGGTATGAATTGAAAACCCCCTAGGTTGGGCAGTTCACCCTATCTAAATTAATAAATGTTTTCCCTCTATCTCTCTAAAGTGTAAAGAACCTGTATATATTTCCCAGTACAGACTCCATATCGTGTACCATGATTATGGCTATGTAAGTGTAATGTAACATGCATCATGGGAACAATGTTAACAAAAAAAACGCAGCGTCATTTTCTCATTTGAGAAGATCCACATGTAGAATTTTCTCAAGACGATTTTTGTGTGTGGATTAGATGTTTAATGAAGACTACATTGTTATGTTAGATCGGAGTCACGTGCGTATATTTCTATAGTCCGTTTCAGACTGTCATCATTGGACTTCGAATAAATGTGAACTTCCTGTTTTCATTCGAATTTGTCTTCTGTAAATATGTCGATAGGACTCCTTGTGACTGAAATACTTCAAACCACAGGTAGGGCGATCGGTAGTTACTCGATATTTCAATAACAACAATCTGTGTGAAAAATTATATCCTTTTTTAACAGGCAAAAAGCAGTTTTCTAGCATTTCCGTCAGGAGATACCATGCCGCGGAATGTTTTGTAGTCAGGCGGGAGCGGATGCAAGTCTATTAATTAAATTTGAATGGCCTAAAGTAGCGAATATGGTGTCGTGTACAAACACCGGACAATCTCGTTTTAGCCGAATGCTACAAATTCGTCCCTGAGAAGTTTGCTTAAATGAGAATGCTGTCCGTGTGTAATATTGCCTCATAGAGAAAATCACTGGCTTGTGATGATTTCTATAACTGACGGTGTTGCCGCGATAAACTGCAATACAGCTGATGCGACTTTAAGCAATATTTACTCACTCACTGACGGAGATATTTTGTTTCTAGCTTTCGGACACTTTATTGTTTTCACTATCATTGGACATTCATGTACACAATTTCTTTTGTTAAACTATATTGGGCATGTTGGTTTTTTTAATTTAAAGTTGACCTTATGATATTACGCATGCGCACGGACAGCGTCTAAAACGCGAGAACGCGAGATCCTGAGAAAATGAATTGTCGCATTCTCCCGATTTCGTTTTTGTGGAGCCTAATTTGACAAGTCTCGCGATCTCGCATTTTGGTGTTTTGACATATTTATCTTGTTTCCAAAGGTCGAGATCGCGAGTATGCGAGATCGCGAGAACGCCCTTACACTATTCCATAGCCAGCCATGGAAAACGGTGACGTTATTCGTGGCCACAAGTTGCACAACACGAGCTGCGTGAGGTATTGTATAGTCCTGTCCTCTGTCGGACAACAACCCGACCCCAAACCATCACACTGCCACCGCCACACGTCGGCAGATCCGTGTTCTCTCGTCGGCTCTGAACAGCTGGAACCTGCTCCCTTCAAACAAAACACACCTTGTCAGTTATGACAGAGCCAAAGTTGAACTTGGCGAGCCTAACGTAAACGCCGAAACCGATGTTTCCTCGTCAACGTCATCCCTCTGAATGGTCGACAGTCCCTGATACCATGCCCTCGAAGTCGGTGGCGTGTGGTGTGATGACTGATGACACGTTCAAGCGCAGTTGGTGCAGATGACGTCACCTTCAGGAATCTGTTACGTAGGTCTAGCAGAGATAGCGGTCTTCAGTTGCGGTTGTGACATGGGATCTACCACTTCATGACCTGTCTGGGGGCACGGGTGGCCCAGTCGTCTAAAGCGCCGCGATTCGCTGTGCAGAGTTGCGTCCCTTGGGCACGCCAGAAACCTATGTTTGTGGGTTCGAATCCCGGTTCTCCCCGATTATGTTTCTAGGTTTGTCAGCATCATACCCGTGCTCGTGGGTTTCACCAAAGTGGTAAACGTCTGTGACCTGCATCACTTCGGGCTTTCCTCCCACATTAGGCTGACACGCCGTGATATAACTGGAATAGTGTTAAAAGCGGCGTTAAACCAAACTCACTCACTCACTCACTCACTCATGGCCTGTCTGCAGTTCTGCCAGTCACCCCGTAACGCTACATGAACGTGGTTTTCGTGCTGTGCATGATTCATGCGACACCAACCGCCCTGTACCAACTGCTCGCTCTCGTTGTTCATCAGTTGGCCTTGTCATGTTCTCGGGTGTTTTACTGTTGAGTGATAACACCGTTTGCCATGCCATCATCTGCCCTTACGTGCACGGATAGCATGCTTCACGTGCATTGCAAGTTTTCTTCACAACATCAGTTTACACGCGCAGCATCGCCCAAACGCAGCAACTGACGACGATTTTCCATGTGCTATGTTATGTCGAAAATACTATCACCTATGTGACCTTCCATGTTGTGTACAGTCACTATTTATATTCACCAAATGGTTTTTCAGTATATTTTCTAATGATAGTCAGTTTAGAGTACAATCTTGCCTTGGTCCACTTTTCACATTTGACCCATTCCGAAGGCCTCCCATTCAGTCTCGCACAATAGTGCAGTTTTCATAAAGGGGAGGTAATTGCATTCAACAATTTATCTTTTATGTTTGTTTCAAACAAATTTGTTCCCATCGTCTGTCGGTCATTGCAATCATACAGTTTCTGAAAGTTATAAAATGCTGCATCAGCAGATTTCTTATGAGATTGACGAGTTTCTCCTAAAGGTGTGATGGTTGCAACATTTCCGTAGTTGATGAGCATGTTCCGCATACGTTGTGATGGTTTTCTATACTACCATTGTCCTCTATATTTGTGGATACATGAGTTTGTTATTCCAAACGTATATCTCGTAATGCCGGTGGGTCCCGCAGTAATCTACTGACGCCTTTGTAATAGGATTTATCACTACTGTTCTCAGACAGACAGCCAACGCCTAGATGGTCGGTTCCGACGAAAAGTGTACCATGAATGTTCAGACCTATTACTTTTGAAATCGAATTTCTAAAACATAGTATAGGCGGTAGGGTAACCTAGTGGTTAAAGCGTTCGCTCGTCTCGCCGAAAACCCGGGTTCGATTCCCGACATGGGTACAATGTGTAAAGCCCATTTCTGGTGTCCCCCGCCGTGATATTGCTGGAATATTGCTAAAAGCGGTGTAAAACCCAACTCACTCACTCACTCACTCTCTCTGATTAGTTAAGGGTTAAGGGCCCGCTGAGAAATGAACCTGAACACATCTTAGATATCTTGCATATCTTGAATACGTATAGGTCAGTATAAACAAACCTATGTCTATCCGAATGCCTTGGGTAAAGGGAAGTAACTCGTTTCACTTGCGTCTTCTGCTTTGGTATTTGCTGAGACTGCCGACAAATATTCTGGACCTGCATGCATGTTTGTCGGTAAGATAATTCGTTGTCAACTGATCCCTCCGGGCATATGATGTGATGTACCCTGAATGAGGCTGACACACAGGGTACATGACCCCATATACGCCTCGAGATCGGTTGACAACTTACACTGTCCTCATAGGACTTTGGATATGCTCCCCAGGTAATAATATGACATTCTGTCCGTCGGGTTCTAGCAACTAGGACATCGGATCCAACTAGCTTTGATTTCATTAAACTAGCAGGAACATAAAAAGGACAGACAAACGTAGTTCTTTTAAGTCACAAATTATGTCTGTATTCAAGGGCAACATGTACGTGCATGTACATATGACAGGGATTTGTAACCCTTCCACGACTCTATTGGGTTCCAGGTATGATGAGGCGTTTACTTCCAGAGTCTGCAGCGCTAAATGTCGTTCTCTTGGAACTCTCCATCTTGTCCAGTTGTATGTAGCCTTCTGCCCCAAGAATACAACTGGGTTTATTCCTATGTCGGACGTAGAGGTACACTATGAATACAAGAAACTGAAACAGAACATCAAGGGAAATTGTAATACAATTCATACAGGGTTTGCATGTGATTTCCCAGGGAATTAACCTACGTTGAAATGCTACTACATGCTGTTAGCGGAGGAACTTAGACAAATATATGAGTATTGTGCTACTGTGGACACAAGCACAACATTCTGCAAAAGGTGGTGTTAAACATGCTGATCATTTATGTGTATAGAACCGCCTTCAGTTATTACATGTGCGCGAAATGATCCAACGTGCAGGTGTTAATGCAACACCTGCTTCAACATTGTAGTGCTTCAGTAAAGGATACAATACACTGTGCCAATGAGTAGTTCATATACAACCTAATATAACATGTGTCCTTTTCTGTTTGCTCATGCACGATGTAACAAATGCATCGATACTAACGGGATCGGGTGGTCAGTCTCGCTGCCTTCGTTGATGCATGTCATCGTATCCCAATTGCGCAGATTTATGTTCATCGATGTCTGTTCCAGATTCGATTGTATACAGACCGCCGTCATGTAGCTGGAATATTGCTAAGTGCGGCTTTAAACAACAAACAAACAGTGGGTACAGCGATCTATGTACTCAACATACTGTCATGAAACAGTACACAGAGCCTGATGTCGTTGCCCAAGCAAATCCAAAAGAGTCTGTTAACACTCCTCCAATCATCGGGCTGATGAATTCTCTGAAATAAGGAAGACATCTGCATTAAAACTGGATAATGAAAATTGTTTCAAAATATAATTGTGAAACTGAAGCAAGGAAGGGTATTACAATGTAAGGTATCTAGGTATCGAGGTTTCGTGGTGTTTGGTTTCTGTAAATGAGTGAGTGAATGAGATCACTCATATTGGTACTCTGATTAAATGAAATATTCCATGTCTTTGCACCTCTTTTGGTGATATTATTGTGATATATAAAGGGGTTTGACTTACCCCAAGGACAATGCGGATCTAACGAGACCCGAAACGAGGCCCTGTGTTTTAGAGTCATCTTTCATTCCCAACTCTCTGCAACCGTTCAATGACAAGTTGTTTTTGTGTTCATTTCGTGTGTAATAGTTATGTTTATATAAAATTACAAGTAACGGTCTTTACTCATTGTAATTGACACACATATTGAAGATTGACCTACCTTACGCCTGTGAACATACACGCGATTGTACCCATATATAGAGAGGAGTTGAACACACCCATGCAGACGGTTGACAAGATCAGTAACCAGAGCGCTCTGAAAGAAAAATATTAATGTTCTGTACATAGCATTTCATGTCCATGGACGTTAAGCGCTAGCTAGCTAACTACTCGGCTATCGCATCGCCGCTGTCACCATAAGGTTAAGGAGAGTGCGCGAGGACATGTTTCTGACAGTAGCTCAACAGGGGTAAGTCAACAGTTGGCAAGTGAATGAATTTTGGGTTAAATCTACGAGGGATTGACATCAACGACCCAGGCCGTCAGATTACGAGGAGATGTACTCATTCCGTAACCACCTGATCTGTGTTTCGGTCGGCTCTTTGATAAGAAGTGATACTTGGGAGCTAGTCTTCCGCGAAAATGAAGCAGGGCTGCACGATTACCTCTGGTGAAGCCCATAGCTACGGGTACCGTACAGGTAAAAGATCGAAATAGAGGCAGAACCCCCGAGTCTGGACCAGACAATCCAGTCACTGACATCATGAGCATGCATATACGCAGTTGAGATACGATGACATGCATCAACCAAGTCAGCGAGCCTGATCACCCGATCCCGATAGTCACCGCTTACGGCAAGCATGGGTTGCTGAAGATAAATTGTTTTCTGGATTTCACGAGTGTTCTTCAACATCTTTTAAGTAGTATCTAAAATAATATTAATGTCCATGTAATTAAAAGTCCAAAAATTCAATATTGCAAAGGCGATAGACATCGCTGCATGTTTCTACACAATACTACAGTAGACTTTGTAATGTAATTCGAGTAATTCGTCTTGTAACATGAAAAGGTTTCAAAGCTAAATTAATTGAAAATGAAAAAACAAAGTACACACTGGTGTACATGAATAGCATGGTCATTACGTTAACAGTATCTCGAGGGGTATTCATATCTCGTATCTCCGGGTTATCTTCTTATTGTGATATCATGATATTCATGTTGCGTTTATATTGTAAAATGGTTTTGGCGGGTGATGATGATGATGATGATGACGATGATGATGATATTGTCACTCAATACCTTGGGAGGAATGTCAGGAAAGGTGCAGGGCCATACAGAAGCATCGCAACACTCAGCGCCAGTTGGCTTGTCAAGATGGCTGGAATGACTGGCACCTACGATTAGAATTCACCACAATAACTCTATGTGCAATCGTGTAATAATAATAAGAAGAAGACGAAGAAGAAGAAGAAAATCACCATTGTTGTGTTTCATTACACCTGATTGCCTGAAAAATGTAATTAAAAAGTCTAAATCTAATACGGCGCCAAGACCTGATGGTATTAGAAACCGGGAAACTGTTTCCTAGTGTCCAAACACCATTACTTCACTGTTTTAATTCTCTTGTTGATAAAGGGGATGTTCCGCCTTGGTTGTGCAAGGGTCGAACAATACTTCTCCCAAAGAAAGGGGATTTGACTGATCCCAAAAACTTCCGCCCTATTACTTGTCTGAATACACAATACAAAATATTTACAGGATGTCTTACAGATATTGTGTCATCATACTGCGCATCCAATGACATTATTTACGTGGAGCAGAAAGGAGCCAGAAAGGGATGTTGGGGTTGTAAGGATCAACTACTAGTTCAGAAAATGATCCTTGAAGGGGTTAAAACTTACCACCATAACCTCTTAATATGTTGGATAGACTACAGAAAAGCTTATGATTATGTACCTCACGAATGGATTTTGAGGTCACTGGAATGTATTGACTTCCCCGAGCGACTACTTGTTTTACTCAAGTCTTTAATGAATTGCTGGTCAACTCAACTTGAGATGTATTCGCGGGGGGCAGGTGGTGATTTCGGAACCCATTTCTATCAGAAGAGGAATATTTCAGGGCGATTCTTTTAGCCCTTTGCTTTTCTGTTTGTCTCTAAATCCTTTAATTTTTTTGCTCAGCAAAGAGGAAAGTTATCACCCGGGACCTCCTAAGCACAGATCTCCAACACCCCTTACTCACCTCCTTTACATGGATGACCTTGAACTTATTGCCAATGGAGGATCTACACTCAAAAAACAGATTCTGCTTGTCAAGTCCTTTTCTAATAATATCGGCATGTCCTTTGGACTCGACAAATGCAACATTCTTCATTTGAAACGTGGCAAGGTAGAAGAGTGAGGATCAGTCAGTTTACTTGGAGGAAGGGTTACTGACCATCTTGTGGAAGGTCAGGCCTATACGTACTTAGGGATGCAGATTAGGGACAAACTCCAGAACGCCCATATCAAGGGTAAACTTCGGGCAGAGTACAAATGCAGAAAATCTGGAGTTCAGAGCTGAACGCTCGCAATTAAGTCAAAGCCACAAATACTTATGCCCTGTCCGTCCTTTCGTATTCTTTTGGTGTTGTTGATTGGACGAAACAAGAAATTCAGGGTATTGACACCCTCACACGAAGAATCATGTCAGCCAATAGATCCCACCACCCTCGCTCTTCCACCAATCGCTTATATTTATCAATTATGATGTAGGGCGTGGTTTGATTAACGTGGAGGCTCTTCATGATAGAATTGTTTTGAGCACTTTTGCACACATTTATTTGTCTGATGAGCAAAAGTAGAACACATAAGGAGGTATCAATAAGTTACAGGAAATTAAACCAACTGTCGGTTTCAAATACTTGGGTTGTCAGTCAAGATTCAAAGAGTTAATAATTCGACGATGAAGTAATTTTGATTAGTATGTTTTGCAAAAATGTTTTAAAATTGGACGTTTAAATTAGCAGCTAAGATTGTTTGTGGCTGTATCGTCGAAGGGGGTTACGGCACTGCAACATTTTTGTCCCATAAGAGGTGCCATAAGTTCCACATCTTTCAGAGTAAATTTAGAACTATCACGTTAGTAATCGTAGATTATATGTTGTTATAATGTTAGGCTATTTTTTCAATAATCGCTAACTCCTGAAGAGACTGGGTCCATACAGGTGGCAGAGGTACTGTAGATCCCCATGGTACCCAGTATGGCGATCTACCTTTATTTCCTGGCGATAGACAGTTTATATCATGTATTGTTAGGCATAGTGATATCTCTTTTATGATTACATACTATTTTTAAATATTTTTCTGTGATAAATGTAGTTATTTTACTGTCCTTTGTTGGCAGGTTTTGTTTAGTCTAAATATATTTATTATGCATAACCTTTGATAGTCACGATATGGCTAAAATATTGCTGACTATAAATTTAAATCATCGAGTCACTCACACGCTGCTGAGGGTGAACCATAGTAATTCATCTGAGGATACACCACATGTTTAATACCTTGTGCTTCAGTGTTACTCATAAAAAAGTTCAAAATGTGATTAATAATTGTGACTTGTTGGGTCCTTCCAAACGTACAAGTTTGAAACGTTTAAAGATAACGTGAGTTGCAGATAACTGAATATAAGTGTCTAAGCTTTCTTTGCGATCCAGTAATGTTTTAAAAATAACTATACATTGTTGATTATAATTGTGTCCGTTGTAACTGTGCAACCGTGTAACTGTTCTCCACACACACACACACATCGTGTGCCCGCACTCACCTTGGTTGAGATTACCAGGCCAAAGATGGGGGATATGATGGTGTATGTTAAGGGAAGTACGAGAAACATCAACCCGATGGTACTCATCCTCAGCCCGAACTGCAACGCGTGAACACAATCACAATAGAAGCGACAAAAAACACCTTCCACAATCACAATAAGTCAGTCAGTCAGTCAAAAGCAGAGTCCACGGAACGAATCTGACTCCAAATCAAAGAATTATATGATAAAATGACCTAGGCGTATTTTTACAGTCAGTTTTTAATGCTGCTGCATAAGTACAGGTGCGTGGATCCTCACTCACTCTTGTTCTGAGCATTTTCTCACTCAGTTTTAGCTGGCAAATCAGATATCTGACGTTTAATCAACACTACGATGTAATTGTCATTTTTCACATTATGACTTTCAACCCGTCACATCCCATCACGGGTAACGTCAGAACGACCTTCCATTCGATCAATCAGTGCGCCGCGTACCAGATCAGGAAAGTGACAGTTGGAATGTGTTTTCCAATATTGCAACCCCGAAAAGGTTAACACGGGGTATCCCGACC
This sequence comes from Haliotis rufescens, assembly GCF_023055435.1. Taxonomy (NCBI): domain Eukaryota; kingdom Metazoa; phylum Mollusca; class Gastropoda; order Lepetellida; family Haliotidae; genus Haliotis; species Haliotis rufescens. Next base: position 62,686,587 of record NW_025963779.1, on the reverse strand, counting down.
GACAGTTATAAGTTGTACGACTGATTCCGCCAAAATCAATGTCTATTCCTCGCTTCATTCGGATAAACATTCGAATGGATGAAACTTTGCATGGCCCGTGAGAACTACCGCCATACCATCTCGGCCATCTGTTTGACATTCCAGGGTGTTCTTTTGTTCAGTTTTCAAATTTTGAGTCGAGAACTTCGTCAATTAGAGTCTACTGCGTCGTCTGGAATGGAAGTGGACAGTTTGAAACCAGTGCCGTTTAGCTAGAGAAAGCTGCTTACTGATTGGCTTATGTCGGCTTCGTGTTAATCATTTTATTGGTCGGTCAATGTTCGCGCGGGGTCGTGACCTGTAATGGGATGTCCTCAGATGTTTGTTTGGCGGTAGCGAGAACTAAGATCTGTTTTGAATGAGATCCAGCTTGACCACCGGATACAATGTATGGCATGTTGGGTCCTATGCTTGCCCGGCTCCACACAGGGAAAACATATATAGTAGGTGTTCAGATAAATATAACAAAGTACATTTACGCCTTGGCCAGGGGGACCCGATTGCCCCTTGCACATGACACACACACGACTTCTTTGATAGGCATTTAGAAGTTTAGGAGTAGTAAGTAAGGATAAGAATTTATGGATGAACAACTTCTTTATTACAATTAAGAGCGACGTTTCAGTGTAGGTTCTAACACCGTTATCAAGCAAGTGATATACAGAGTGTAGTTGGCAAGTATATACAAGTAGGAGGCAATGTTTATACAGTAGAGTAGATATTGTTATACTGGACTAGAGAATCCTGTTATGAACACACAAGGGTAGTAATGACAATCATCGGTGCGGTCAGTGACAAAAACAATGGATGAAGCCAGTAATATAAACAATGGGATTATGGTTGATTGGGGTCTTTGGTGAGTTGATGGTACGCCGGGGGTATGTAATAGCCTTGGTCACGGTTGATTGACGGCTGTAGTTTTTTTTATGTTGATGGCTTCTTGTAGTTTCCACAGCATTCAGTGGGAGAAAGTCACAGCCCTCACCACCAACCTCAAAGACTTCAAAATCAGGACACTACAAGAAGCTATCAACATCAAAAGACTCCAGCCGTCAATCAACCGTGACCAAGGCTATTACATACCCCCGGCGTGCCATCAACTCATCAAAGACCCCAATCAGACTTAATCCCATTGTTAATTGTAATAAAGAAGTTGTTCAACCATAAATTCTTATGCTTTCACAGACACAGCAGCACGCCAAATTTAATCTACCAAACAAACTGCATCCCATCGCTAAGCGCTGATTGTAGAGCCCCGAAAGAGTATCTCTCCTTACAAGCAAAGAGATATAAAAGTGTTATGCAATGTAACCTTTAAAGGGATGTGCCATATACGACACTCTAAACCAATCCCTAAGCAAAAAACTAGACTCAATCCAATATCAGGCTCTAAAACTAATAACACGCACTCAACATTGCACCTCCTACACTTCACTCCAGGCCTTAACAGGAGAAATGCCACTAAGTCTACGTAGGGAACAATTAACCCTAAATTTCTGGTCCGCGTCTCAATCCAACCCCCTAATTCAAAGCCTAATAAACAAAAATGTAAGCCAAAAAAACCAAGCCCTAGCTCGAAAACACCCTCTACTTACTCCAATATCCCAAAGAATAACCAATTACTTAAATGAACACCAAATAAACAATCTTAAACAAAACTGTAAAAATTCAAATATCTTCACCCCAAAACTTAAAACACCCAAAATAGACATAACACTAGATAGCACAATAATAAACAAACCGACCCAAACATAGTCAAAACCACCACACTAGCATACATACATGAAAATTGGCCAAATTGGTGTCACATTTACACAGACGGATCCTCAGATCCGATCTCCAAACACACAGGTTTCGGAGTCCACATCACACAACCAACTAAAGCCACACATTCCTACCGACTCCCAAACAATCAATCAATATTCACGGCCGAACTAATGGGCATGGCCTCAGCCATTGATAATCAACAATCTAAAAAAAAATTAAAAAAATCCTAATACTTACCGACTCGCTCAGTGGACTACAAGCCCTCCAAAATAAAAACACCAAAAACCGCCCTGAACTAATAAATCAGATACTAAAAAGCTCAAACGATTTAACTAAGACAGGCAAACAATTAGTATTCATTTGGATCCCCGCCCACGTAGGAATATACGACAATGAAAACACCGATAAAGCAGCTAAACTATCCCTTAAAATCCCAGAAATAAGCTTAAACCTACCCATCTCCAAATCAGAAATTTAAAGTGTTAACAAACAAAAAATCACAAAAAAATGGCATAACCTATATCAAAACCCCTAACCAAACCAAAAATTCTACATCCGTCCAAAAAAATCGACAGAGTAATTACTAAATTCCAAACAGGACATACCAACTTAAAAAAACACCTCACAATAATAAGAAAACACGCAACAGGGACCTGCCCACATTGCAAACAACAAGAAACCCCAGAACACGCACTCATACACTGCACCCACTACCTAACACACCGAACTACACTACAAACCACCCTAAATCTAAATAAGGCTCCTACTCTAGAAGCAATCCTAAACCCACAAAATAAAATAGAAAAATTCAAAGCCTTAGGCGTATACTTAATCAAAACAGGACTAATAAATCGCATTTAAAACCCCAATAAACTACCAAAACCAGACCACATAATCAAACTAACAAACTTCCATACTCAGGTCCCTTAGTTCGTCCCCCAAACCCTCTTGGCATTTTTTCAAAATTTCAAAATTTCCAAAATTATATATAAGCAACCACTAAAACACCCCTAATGGATTGCCAAACAACTTTTTCCCCTTTTCGGAAACACATTAAATGGCTTGGCCGGGCCCGTGTGCGAAATACGCTGCAGCGGGAAAGCGCACGTAAAATCTCCAATATAAGTAAGTAAGTAACCTTTAAACATATTTAGAGTTTTAACATGTTTAGAATGCTGGGTGTTTGGCAAGTGGCTCCGATGATGTTTCGAATACTGTTAATTCTCTTGAAGACTTCATCAATGTTGGCCTGTTTTTTAAGGGTCTCTGGATTGTATAACAGTTCCAAAGTAGGGGGTGATGATTGTTTGCGAGGAGATATCTGGGTTTTCTTGGGGATGCTCTATATTGCCTATTGCACTAGCTAGCTGTTCGGGGTAGCGGTCGTACTGTGTGAAAGCTTGTTTGAGATGAGTTAGTTCAGTGGTAAGGTGTAGGCTCGTCTTCCTGGGGATGATTCATTTCTTGACTTGAGGTGGCTGGGTGGAGGCTTAAAGTGAAGGAACTGGTTAGTGAAGGTTGGTTTGCGGTACACAGTGGTTTGAAGTTTAATTGTCATAAAGAATTGTTCATACATATATCTTTTCCTTACTTAGTAATCCAACTTCTAAATGCCTCTCAAAGGCGTCCCTTTGCCTAATGAATAGTGTATTATACAACGTACCTGCTGCAGGTATTGTGCGTAGCCTGGGACCCACACATTAAACACGTAGCAGACACAGGTTAAACTTAGACCTCCAACACTAAACAGTGGACTTCTCAACAACAAGAACATTGATCGCAGACTGACAGGACTGGTCTCTACAAACGAAACAGGGCGTACATGTATTATTAAACTTCAATTTTTTTTAGCTTCAACACTTTTTAAGATTTCTAAAAGATGAAACACAATCATAACATATTTCATATTTAAGCTGTTATACATGTAAGTTACTATTTTAATGCATCATTTATGTCTTCACATTTTAGTGTCTCATTAGCCAATTACTGGCTTGACGCACTGTATATCATGTGTATATTATATTTATATTTTACATGTACAAGTGCGTGTGATACAATATACTACTACTACTACTATTACTACTACTACTGCTACTACGACTGTAATCATTATTAATCACTTAAGTACTACGTGCCAACGTTGATGAGCCTATTTCGACCAAACATACAGTCATGAAACAAATAATTTTAACGAAAAGCTATTAAATCACACGTACGGTCAATATGTAGAATTTATTAATAAACTGAATAAACCACATATAACCCCCTCCATGAACGGATAATCGATTGGTATTGATATTAGTAAGTACATGTGTGTCATTGTTAATTCCGACCCGTGAAGATCCGTTGTAGAATAGGTCTTTAGCAACCCATGTTTGCCTAAAAGGTGACTGTGCTTGTCGTAAGAGGCGACCAACGGGATCGGGTGGTCAGACTCGCTGACTTGGTTGATGCATGTCATCGTATCCCAATTGCGTGGATCGATGCTCATGATGTCAACTACTGGATTGTCTGGCCCAGACTCGATTATTTACCGCCCGCCGTCATATAGCTGGAATATTGCTGAGTGCGGCGTTACAAACAAACAAACATTGTTAATTCCATCGATCTGGTTGTGGGAGAATATAAAGTCGCGGGCGACAGACGTTTTTTCATGAGATTGTTTTGTCACCAAGGGATTTGATGGGGGTGAAAAGAATTCCGCCACTGCCAAACGGTGTTTAACTAACAATTCCGGTTACTGGAGTTTAACGGGACTTTTTTGCGAGTTATAAACACACCATCCACGTTTTAATAGGTTCGGTAACTTTTTTGTTTGTTTGTTGTTTAACGCCGCACTCAGCAACATTCCAGCTATATGACGGGGATCTGTGAAATAATCGAGTCTGGACCAGACAATGCAGTGATTGACATCATGAGCATCGACCCACACAATTGGGATCGATGGCATATATCAACCAAGTAATAGGTAACTAACGCAGAGAAAATCATTAAGAAGGTTAAGGTCAATATTTCTTCTTTCTATTATAACGTTAATTTCCAAACATGTTGAGCTAATCAATATATGAGTTTGTGCTGAGATTATCAATATATGCATTACCGTTGAGATAATAAAACTACTCGATATCATGAATAATACTGTACGTCAACATCGAGATTGAAAAAGGTACACGTAAGCAAAATGATGAAGTCACGATAAATGTAAACCTGCAGGATTTGCAAGTTCTATAAAAAACATGTAGTAAACAATTTAAGTTTTAAAAAAAACATGAAGACCTACCTTGGTCGACATGGGGCAGGGTGATGAGAATGGCGAAGCCAACAATGAACACGCATCCTCCAATGGTCCAGAAAGTCATTCTGAACCCTCCGAACTGAATGTATTATGTTGGTTAGTTTGTTTGTTGCCGCACTCAGCAATATTCAAGCTATATGACGGCGGTCTGTAAATAATCGAGTCTGGACCAGACAATCCAGTGATTGTCATCATGAGCATCAATCTACGCAACTGGGACACGATGACATGCATAAACGTCAGCAAGCCTGACTACCCGATCCCGTTAGTCACCTCTTACGACAAGCGTAGTCGCCGCTTACGACAGGCATGGGTTGCTGAAGACCTATTCTACCCCGGATCTTCACGGGTCGCATGTATTATGAAAATGACCCGTGACGAATTGTTCTTCAGCAACCCATACATGCTTGTCATGAGAGTCTACTAACGGGATCGTATGGTCGCGCACGCTGACTTGGTTGATATCATCGTATCCTAATTGCGTAGATCAGTGCTCCTGGAAGCCAGACGCGATTATAGCTTGGATATTGTTGATTATGGTGTTAAACAAGAAACACATTACGAAAATGGTCAACAAGTACAGTTACGTAATGATTCAGCCAAATTACCTTTTGTTTCTAAAGCGTCCTGATGATACAATAAAACGGTTGTTATAACTGTATACGTATGTTGTTACTTTGTCCATAAGTCCATGCTGGACAGATAGTATGTAGGCTACAAATACCTCGTATAGAAAGCTCCCAACAACTGGGCCAACAGCGTATCCAACGCCAATGCCAGTCTCTAGAAGAGCCTAAGAAAGACGTTAACAAATATAGTAAACAATAACTTAACAACACGTTACACTATATCTAAGGCAGATATGATCGTACATTTGTTTGTTTGTTGTTTAACGCCGCACTCAGCAAATCGAGTCTGAACCAGACAATCCAGTGATTGACATCATATTAGCATCGCTCCACGCAATTGGGATCGACGACATGCATCAACCAAGTCAGCTTGCCTGACCACCCGATCCCGTTAGTGGCTTCTTACGATATTCATAGTCGCCTTGTATGGCAAGCATGGGTTGCTGAAGACCTATTCTACCCCGGATCTTCACGGGTCTCGTACATTCTGATTGTAATGAAACGTTGACGATCTATCCTTTTGTGAAAAAGGGTCACTTGGAATATTTAATATAACTATTCTAACGTTCTCAGTGTAAAGTGAGGAAGGAGTTTTCCACTGTCCCCAAATGCCACCATTAGCTTGCAGAGTTGCCTTACTTAACCTGCCAGGATGCATTGTAGAATTGAATCACACACTTTAATCCTTGGTTTCCCATCCTAATTTATATGACAAACATTGTGGGTTTTACCATGAAAATGCACGATCCTGATTGAGTGAGTTTGGTTTTACCCCGCTTCAGTAATGACACTACTATCTTCCAAATGTCACGCAAATCTTGTAGATTTACATACATGCTACGCAAACACAAACTTACAAATATCAGAGGTTTTCTGTCTGGGAAAAGTCCTACTGCAATAGTGAAACAGGACGTCACGTAGCTGGCGGTGCCCAGGGCTTCCACTACTCTTGTCGCAAAACACAGGCCAATGAAGGTCCATCCGGGCGGCGAATCAGCCAAGAATCTTTAACATCAATATATGTACTTATTAGTGTCAATACCATCGTTTGGTTGGTGTTTAAGCAAGTAAAAGCCAGTAAATAAATTTCTCAACGATCGACTCATAACTTACCCGTGTACATACATGTCTGAAATATATATATATATATAAGATTTCAGATCGAATTTAGGAGGCCGGCCAGCAGTGTCGTTACCTTTCATTTCCAATACAGATAGATCTACTGCAACTTCATGATGATCAAACCCTTATGGACAAACGGGGGCACGGGTGGCCACGTCGCCTAAGGCGCCGCGATTCGCTGTGCAGAGTTGCGTCCCTTGGGCCCCCGAAAACCTATGATTGTGGGTTCTAATCCCGGTTCGCCCTGACTCTGTTTCTAGGTTTGTCAGCATCATACCCGTGCTCGTGGGTTTCACCGAAGTGGTAAACGTCTGAGACCTGCATCACTTCGGGCTTTCCTCCCCCATAAGGATGACACGCCGCGATATAACTGGAATACTGTTAAAAGCGGCATTAAACCTAACTCACTCACTTATAGACAAACCCATGTTGTGATACCGAACATTTACTAAGATAGAGTACATTAAGATGACTAACTCACCCGAATAATACCATACAGCTACAAAACACCAATAATCCGCTGATGCACATGAAGCGGAGGCTGACCTCTGACAGCTGAAAACACACAGAATAATGAGTGGAGCTTTATGTCTCAGTTAGCAATAGTTGCGCTAGATCACGGTGGGGGACGCTTGCCCGCGGCTAAACAAAGTTAACACAATGTAGATAATTGATTTCTTTGTTTGTTGATTTGTTGTGTAACGCCACACAGCAATATTCCAGCTATATGTCGGCGGTCTGTAAAATAATCGAGTCTGGACCAGACAATCCAGTGATGATATCATGAGCATCGATCCACGCAATTGGGATACGATGACATGCATCAACCAAGTCAGCGAGCCTGACCACCCAATCCCGTCAGTCGCCTTTTACAACAAGCATAGTCGCCTTTTACGGCACGTATGGGTTCCTGAAGATCTATTCTACCCCGGAATCTTCACGGGTTTAGAGAATTGAACCAACTGGTAATTGACGAACGCACAAGACGTTCAAATATCACTGAATATGTTGAATGTACCATTGAACAAGGGATTACTTTGCTGTTCAATGTGTTTAAGTCAATATGAATCGTATTATTGATAATTAATAATGCAATCAATTAATTGCTAGTCAGCAGATGGTGAGGATGTTAGCTTTTACCAGACATTCTTCTGATTATGGAAATGTTTTTGTCGCTTTTATTGATGTATGTTTTTCGAAACAAAATGAAAACGGGGCTGAATAAAACGTCGCAGGATTAAAGTTGAAATCAAGCCGTTCTGAAAGATGTTCTGTTATATATTTACATCCGCGATATAGAAGAATGAACATGACTGGCGGCCTATTCACGAAACTGTCTTAGCGCTAAGACTGTCGTAAAGGTGTCGTAGAGAAAACAATCTTAGATATCTCTGTTCTCGACACTGTCTTAGCGCAAAGTTATGTTAAGTTCTCGACGCTGTCTTAGCGCAAAGTTATTTTAAGTTTATGGCAAAATATGAAAGAGGGTTGGACCTGTCTTGAAAGCTTACGACAGGTAAGATGGCGGACAACAGACGGTATGTTGAAGATGACGATTCGGCAGATTGCGTCTTCTGTATCATTTCTGACTACAAAACCCAAGTGGTTTCTACGTGCACTTTCAAAACAAGAACACCACGTCCTAGACCAAAACTGCCACAAACATCGCATTTATGTATTATAATCGACTAACAGCCAGCTGCCGAACCCATGCAAATTTAGCTACCTTTTTCGTATAATTCAGCTGAAACACTAGCAGCATGTTCACAAGCTGTCTCAAATCCCGTGACCTTTCTTGTCTGGGGCACTAAAGTTATATAGAGACTGAGCTTGGGTTTCCCTGTTGCGTCTGATGGAGTGAGCACCTTGTTGATTATGTATAGATGGATGACATGATGTGTGATAAACATTCAGTCAATGAATGAATATTCCGTTACGAATGCTAAAGAGAAAACAATTCAAATGTATTCTGTCAGTCATGTGTAAAAATAGGTAACGTCATTTGCAGACAGAAACCACATTACAACTATTTCCGATATTTCCACAGTTTGCATACAGTACATTTCAGGGGCAGTTCCGGTGTTTGGTTGTATTTCCTGCGTAAACAAAAAACGGTGATGTTAATTTAATGTAGCAACACATCACCTGCTAATATGTATACACATGAAGCTGTTAGTCTGTTTCACTGAATGCATGTGTGCCAGTTCACATGATTCAGGAAGGCCGTAGACTGTGGGATGAAACTATACAGGACTACTTCGCTTCAACTGTTGTAATACAAATTACAAATCACTGCCAGTTATAAAGCATGTTCTTCCCAACAATGTTCTGAAGAGCACAGAAGAGCATCACATCCTGTTTGACAGTACTGGGGATGCCGCCACCAGTGCCGAGGTCCAAGTTCAATAAAACTTTCGCGTTCAAGTACATGATCCATTAATGAAAACTCTACACAGAATGCAAGGCCGCTTGTAACCGTTACGATTGCATACTTCTTGATACATGATCGTTTTCAACTAGCAACATTGCTGGTCGTGCAGTGAAAAAAGACGGCAAGGTTGACATTTTGAGAGTGATTTCAACTGATCTATATAAGACGAATACACCAGACGAAGTTATCCATTGGAACATCCAACAAACTCTCTGTGAAGCATTTCCGACAGTATATTCAAGGACATGCAAATGGCACGCTTAAACAATTGTTTTTCATGAGTCTTGACCGTGTTTTTTTTCAGCAGATGCACGCGATGACCTCTAAATAGGATAATGAAAGGATTGTTAGATGCCAAATTGGTCATCGCCGTCTGCAACGCACGTGTGCTTATACCGGGTACTAGGTCAAAGGGCGAAATTAACGCGAGATTACGATCAATTTAGTCTTATAAAAAGGCCTTACTGCACTGTTAAAATACTGAAACGGCCTTTCAATTTGATAACATAATATTTTGTCGTTTACTAGAACAGGAAACTTTTTTTACAAGGCCATGAGATCATTGACTTCCGCTGTGGTATGACTAACAGACGTTAACCTTGACCTTTCTCTCAGTTGCTATACTGACGGTACTGAAACTCCTTTTGCTTATCCCTCTTCAACTTATATATGAGGTAATAATTAGAATATTACAATCGCTTCAATTTGATGTCAAGCGCATGTCCCTCGTGAAATAAGATTCAGTTTGTCCTCAGTATACCTGGACACCTATTTCACTCGGGACATAAACTTGTGTAATATCCTACAAATATTAGTCTTTTTGTAGCCTGCAAACCAACCTTATACATGTTTCCTGAATATTTACAATTCACGTCCACTGCACTTGCGGCAGTATGTTCCGTCGTTACCGTAACAAAACAAAAGATGAAACAATAGTTTAGATCCTCATTAAATCTTCAGGCATAAAACATTGGTCATAGTGAGTGATATTATGCACGTATTTCTAGTCCTGATAGATACGTTTCCGTTCTGCAAGATGTGAGATCCTACATTGTGACAGTTAACATGAGACAAGTTACAAGATTATTTAATCAACTGGCATAGTGTTCAAACTTCTTATAGACTCCGGATAGTGTTGTTATTGCACGCTGCAGTGAGAAATATTATCGTAAACAATATAACGTGAATGATATCACTGTGAAACATTTAAACAGGTTGTTGTTTGAGTTGAGTACAGTTCTTTCGAAGATTAAGCACTGCACGCCTCCCGTCCAACATGTAGCTTTGCTCACAAAATATTCCGGACATATGGCAAGCTGCAGATGTGGGTTCTTAAACTGAATGGAAAGAACGACCCCGTATATATCGCAACTTCATGCAACGGTCCCTGAGAGCAAAACCGGCGTTGCTCAGCGCTACTTATTTACGCATATACTGTTTAACCCAGTTTTATTTTCCTTCGGCATCTTCCTTGCGAATTCTATATAACATTCTTCAATGCTTGTTGTATCTATCTATAACGGAAAACAGCTTTTCGATCATATCCTGCTTTGATCAAGTGTACATAACAACAAATAAACAGCGCTATCACTATCACTGCCACGGAGCACATCAGAATTGTGTCCCTGTTTGGACCACTATGCACAACGAAAAATAACATGGATTGAAGGGTCGAGACTTCGGAAAACATTTGTACGGCACATATTTAGCACAGTCTTCACAAGTATCTCTTATAAGTATGCAAACGTTCATATAATTTGAAACTGGATATATGATCCACAAATTAACACTACAAGTCATTTTAAGTTACGCTCTGGAAATGAAAGCAACCTGTATGGGGTCAAGTCCAACAATAATTGTTGCCATGGAAAGAGCAAAGGGCACTAGTTCAGCATGTGTTGATACATATGCAAAGTTTCATAATAAAATTCCCCTACCCCCTCCCAAAACATGAGGAGAATCGACACAGGTATTAATCATGACATCAACATTTGTCTTTAATATCGGTTTATCTTTATAAATGATGGATATGAATTGTCTATATAAATGCAAACATGAATTGGAACATCGGGGACTTCCTGAATAACTGATGACGTCATTGGGAAGTACCCAGCGTATTTTACCCTCTGTCACAAAAGAGCTCACTGTCTTTGGTGAGTCATAAGATACTCCTGAGATAAGTTTAAGATAGCTTCAAGAACAGTTCTTATGGCAATCGTATTATTTGTCTCAGATAAGACAGCTTCGCGACTAGGCCGCTTCGACCGGAAGATTAAAGAAGACATGCCGATATCTCCAAGTTCGGGATAAAGTAAGTCATTCACCAGGGCTCCAAACAGCGGGGACGTAAGAAACACGACTAACTGCGGGCAACTGAATATGAAACCAACAACAGTCATCGATGCGCCTTTCTTCGCTGCCTGAAACATTCACACAAAATTCCAGATACAATTGGTAGGTTTCGAATACAGCGATTTATAAATGGCAAGGTCACTTCAAAAGGATGTATTCATATCGTATTTCTGTCACAACAAAAATATATAATGTAAGTCTGTTTGGTACCAATTATATACGAAGACAAACAACTTTCCATCAAGATCTTAGGGATTACAAATACGACTAGAATGTCATGTTGTGTTACAGTACTTATAGTATTAAATACGATACTGACAAGAAAGGCAATGAGAAAGGTAATACATATAAATTAAATCTTACCTCATTGGGGAAGAAAGGACCCAAGAGTGATATGCAGCAAAAAGCAGAAATGTTTCCAATAAGCAGAACAGAAAGGCACAGAACACGCCTTGCTCTGCTGGTTCCTGTATCAGTGTGTGCTGATTCGTCCATTCTCAGTTGTTTTCTGCTGGGGAACACCTGTGATAACTCAAAGCACTTAATGGTGGGACACATTTTAACAGGGACAGCATCATATCGGTATATCTCTTATTTCAAAGTATGATTACTGGTATGTATTTTGCAACTGAGTAACCGATTGCTTGATAGATTTTCATGTGGCATATTTCTAAAACAATCATGTCAAAATAAAAATTAAAAATCAGATTTAACTTTAACTTTGATATAAACATTAAGGAACATTTCAAATCAGTTGTTTTCTTCTGAACGTTATTTCTTCTTAAACTATTTGTAAAGGCACGGATATACTAACTACAGATCAGTGGTTTACAATGCGCATCTCCAATTGTATAAGTCCATGGTAGTATGAGAACTATTTGTTAAGATTCGAATGCTTGAATGCTTGGAAACTGTCGTGGGAAATAACACAAAGGCTGATAAATCAAATGAGTTTGTATTTTTTCATCGATGCGATATGTTAGCCCAGACTGACAATGACGTAGAAAATACCGTGGCGTTTTGCCCGCTATCTTCAATTGTGACTATTCGTCTTTTAGTTGAAGACTCAGCAAATGTTGATATTCTAAACTAATAATCCACAATGTGTGCTAGTTAAAAATATTCAGTTGTAAATGACCGTTTTTGAATGAAGGTGCAAACAGGGTGCTTTACCTTGGCTCGTCTCTACATGTTACAACATAGTTGTCGCTGCGGGCATTGACCCGGGAACCAGACCGGAAGCGATAGGTTGGACCGTCGCTTATATCATTTCAAAAGGAGAGTTATCGCCCTTTGGAACAATAAGATCGCCCATTACATTGTAAGAAATGCACAATATTCACATATTCGATAAATAAATTTCAAAATAGTTTACACAAAGTCTATGAAAGTTGTTCATATACAATGTAACAAAATGAAATCAGTTGTTCTGAATACTTTGTTACCATGCATTTAAATGCTTTAAAGTTCAGTTGATTTACTCATTCCCAACTTATCACTACAATTGTCACTTCGTAATATTTAGCAAGCAAAGGAAGAAAATCAACAGATCAAGACTAAACAAGCTGTTCATATATCAAAATACTTGCAAACAGACATCACAACCTCTGATGATGAGGTTTTGGATTCTATTAGACCAGTTATAAATACATACGAGGCAATTTCCATTCTACACCATACTTTCACAATAACAAAATATTTACTGTTTAAGTCAACTTGGTTACTAAAGGCATTGATAAGAAAAAGAAAAACACTACTACTCTGTAAATGTTAACGAACATGTGCTTAGCAAGCATCGTAATGTCCTCACCCTTTTTATTTCATTTAATTGATTGATTGATTGAGTATGGGTTTACGCCGCTTTTAGCAATATTACAGCAATATCACGGCGGGGGACACCAGAAGTGGGCTTCACACATTGTACCAATGTCGGGAATCGAACCCGGGTCTTCGGCGTGACGAGCGAACGCTTTAACCACTTGGCTACCCGACCGCCCCTATTTCATTTAAACGTAGTATCAGTTATATGTCATTTCCAGACATGCTTCTTGACCTCTCTGGGGACACAGGTGGCCCAGTCGCCTAAGGCGCCGCAATTCGCTGTGCAGAGTTGCGCCCTTTCGGCACGCCAGAAACCTATGATTATGGGTTCGAATCTCGGTTCGCCCTGATTATGTTTCTAGGTTTGTCAGCACCATACTCGTGCTCGTGGGTTTCACCGAAGTGGTAAACGTCTAAGATCTGCATCACTTCGGGCTTTCCTCCCACATGAAGCTGACATCCAATGATATAACTGGAATACTGTTAAAAGCGGCGTTAAACCTAACTCGCTCAAACGTCTTCAAAAAGTAAGATTAGTTTCAAAAGTTCACAAATAGCAATCTGGTGTACATCATCAAATGTTCCTCCTTGTTTTCAGAAGCCTGTCAAAGCAGTAACATGTCAGCCACAGTGAGCCCGGTTGGGGAAATAATGACAGATTTATTCAAACAGGTCCCACACAAGGAAGGTGAAAAAAAGTGTAAGGGGCGGGAAAAAATCATACTAACGTGACTACATTCAACACTTTGATAAACTCAACCCGGATGTCCTCAGCATGATATTATACAATAAGGTTTCTTGTGAAAGGAAGATAATTCAAACTTAAATGGATTTGTCGTGAAATTTGTATCAGTATTTATTTATCATTTTGTACGGGTTCCAATGAAATAAATATATAAATAAAATAATTTTTTTCAGAAGCCAACAAAGACGCAAGAAGAGTCCGATGATTGATTTTTTTATATGTATTGACAAAATGAATTATTCACAGAAAAACATCATTGTTTTGTTTTACTTATTAAATGAATGGTTCGTCGATAACAAACAATAATGCATGGAATGATTTGCGAATAGACTTACTTGTGTATATGAATTTTGTGGGATTCCAAACACTACGTACTGATAAACGAACAGCACAACGATGACAGAAGACGTCTTCCATTTATGATGTCTCCACAATCGCCAGAGATTTATTTAGGTTTCCATAATGTTTCTTGCAAACGTTTCTTCGAAATAATGTTTCTGTGTTAGCTGGGTAACCAAATGACAGCAATTTCATCTATTTGTCATCCTGATGCCCTCAGCAGTGAACTTCACTCAATAGTTAGCCTGGCCACCTAGTCTCCCAAACCTTCAAGACGATCCTCAACAACTCTGAACCCTGACCAAGACCTGTCCCATCAGAATCATACTATACCAAGGTCCTGGCACTCATCAGATTTCCCATCTCAAAGCCAGCATAGATGTCACTTTTTCCAGCGGCAAGACCATCAAGACCAAACTACGAGGTAAATAGCAGAGTCCTAACCCCAGAGGAAGTATATACCAGATCCCCTCTGCAACCGTGCCCACAAATACATTGGAGAAACTAGACCAGAAATCCTAAGAAAGTTCCGAACACATCACCAGGAACCAAGACCATGCCATCATGTGGGAAGCCACCAAAGTCCTCTCCACCACCAACAATGGCGTCAGAAGATATCAGACATCCATCAATCGTGACCTGGGAACATATCTGCCTAGTGCTTGGGACTTATTATTTTATTAATTTGGGCCACCACCTGTCTGTCGCATTCCCTCTTAGCAAAGTTAATTCACCTAGCTGGCTTCGGTTTGTCCTTAGTCATTCACAAACCAGTGCAAATCAACACCCTGCCTTCCTTTTGTCCCACCAAAGAGTGTTAATTTAACTCCTTGCAATTACTTCCATTCGTCCAGTGCTAATTAACCTTTGGCTTCCCTTGTTATTGTTTCCACCTTTGTTGTTTCACATGAACATATATATGCTTTCTGCATCATAGTATTCATTCACTGATGAAAGAGTAAGTATATGTACTCCACAACGTTGTGCTCCTCATAATAAAGAAGTTGACAGTGAATTCTAACTGTCAAAAAATGTTGTTTCCACCATGATAAGAATCCACGCTGTTCCATTGTTTGGAGCAAAAAACATTTCACGTGTTTGCTGTAAAAACAACTGCGGTAACCGTATTTCTGTGCTGCTCGCCATAAACCATTTTGCCTTGACGCATCACTAAGTGATGTGTCGCCACTCAGAGTTAAGGCTGTACAATATTGTTTTCCTAATAAATTGCCGATTCGTAACAAACCGAACTAACATATCCCTGCCGTAATGTTCATGAATCAACGATTCGCTCCCTTAAACAGTACAGTCTTAAACTACGTGAACAAATAGTATTTAAAAAGACTAGCATGAGTTTGCATTGAGAGGCAATGATCTATTTCATATATAGAAAAGTTCAAGTTCGAAGGGGTTCTGTGTTTGTGTGTTGTTTAACGCCGCATTCAGCAATATTCCAGCTATATGACGGCGGTCTGTAAAATAGTCGAGTCTGGACCAGGCAATCCAGTGATTGACATCATGAGGGTTCTACATCCAATCAGATCAGGGTGTCCCTCAAGACAGTACTCCCAGCTGGACCCGGATAAGATGTCTAATATATCTATCAATTTATAAAACATACTTGGAGACCTTTGCCCAGGCGGTAGCATCATGGGCCAATCTGGTGATGTTGACCTGCGACTTACAATGTAATTTGGACAAAGAGCCAATCAAATTGAATACATTTGCAATCTCCAAAGGTATCACTGTATTACAAATGTCACCAAGCTTCGTTCAGGCTCTCTCCTTGTAGAATGTGCACGGAGGCAGCAACCTGCAAATCTTCTCAATCTGAAAGAGTTTGTCAATATCAAGGTGGCAGTCTCAGGGCACAAGACTCTAAACTCGTGTAAGAGCATTGTCCGTGACAGAACTCGTTGTCTGTCCAGCATGACCGAAGACGAAATTGCCAAGGAACTTGACCAACAGTTCGTCACAGCTGTCAAACGATTCAGTGTAAAGAAAGATGATGTGGTCGAACAGACCAACACTTACCTCTTCACTTTCGCCCGAACGTCTAATCCCTTAATCGATCAAAGCTGGTCATTGTAGCATTGGAGTGGAGTTGTATATCCCCAATCCACTCTGGTGCTACACCTGCCATGACTCTGCTGTTTGTTACCGCTGTGGTGACAAGCATTAGGCCACTGACTGCATGCAGGATGTAAAGTGTGCAAACTGCGGTGGGAATCACGAGTCCCAAATTATTGAAGTCAAAACAGAACAAAATGTCTCGTACTACGAAGCTAAGAAGAGGGTTGAAGGTTCCACTGCAACCACTTCTTCTATCTCTTAGTCTGCTGCTGTCTCTCGTCCTCCTGTAACCACTGCCTCTATCGACTGCCAGACTGATTTGACATGGGTCAAGTCTGTCCAGCCACTTCCTACTGCTTTACTCCATAAACCAGCTGTGACACCTTCGTGTGTGACTCCTCCCAAACGCAAAACTGTGAAACTGAGTCTCAGACTCCTAAACCGACACCTGAACCAGAACCAGAACCAGAAAGTGTTAAACTTGCAAACAAGGAAAGACAATAATTGAAAAAGAAGCAGCAAAAGGACAGCTGCAAACACCAAAGGCCAAACTCCTCTCCTTTAGAGGTCCAAGTGGAGGCCAATAACGTCTTTTGTCCTCAGATCTTCAGACTTTGTACGATCATGGGCGATTTAAATTGTCATAATCCCCTATGTGGGAGTACTGATACAAAATAATAAGGGAAAAGTCCTTGAAGCTTTTATCTCAAACAATGATTTATGCGTCTTCACTGATGGTAATAACACATATCTGCATCCTGCCACTGGAACATACTCTGTCCTAGATCTTTCACTGACAGTTTCAAATATTTGAATGGTCGGTCCATGATGACCTTTGTGGAAGTGACCATTCACGATGACGAACCACCTGTAACGAGGTGGAACTTTACAAAGACCAACTGGTCAAGTACCATTGACCATTTGGAGCATTTAGAATTATTTATTAAACAATTCATTGTCAACAAACAACATACTGTATCTAGAGAAGGAAAATGATACAACGTGGAGACATGGTATTTTAAAGGATTTGCATGAATTTGAATTGAGGGGCAGATTACCTCATTTCATATCTCAATTTTTGAACAACAGACAATCTCAGGTACAGCATTTATTAGACAACCCACAGATTACCCACAGAGAAAGAATTGATTAAAATCCTACAGATATCCTATCTACATGGTGTAAGTACTCACAACCAATTTCCTCTAATAATAAACTCTTACCATTGGTATCTCTTGCTATGGTCACTATGGTCATTAGGCAAATGTAAAAATCACAAAACCTAACGAGTTCCTGTCTACAGGGTCACACCCGGTGATTGTGAAGATCTGAAATCCTATCAACAGTCAGACAACATGGCTGTTCATATTCATTTCCAATATCCCACACACAACTTTCTCTTATTAATTCATGCCAGATACAAAACAGAAAGTGGGGTGTTTGGAAATGGGACATATTCCTACGTGAAATATTAAGACATTCGTAGTGGTGACTGCTCTATCATAACTGTAATATCTAAGGCATAAATTTGGCTAACGAAAAACGTTATATTTGCAATCACCAGGAATGACTCACGCGGGCTAAACTTAAAACGAATATGTCCGCAATCCGCAAACAATCACTTCATTGGTGGCGTGCATTTACCAACCCGCGACAATCGTGTCAACTCGGGGGTTCCCCTTGCAATAAACTCGCACCTAAATTCACTACTGTTCTACTGTCGGGTAGCCACAATGGCTAGACTGGACCCTCCTGGAATGGTTCATGCCATAAATGTCCAGCAACTGAACACAAATGAAGACGGGCCGACCTTGTGTTTATGGTCTGGTGAACACAGGTCAATGACCGCTCATTAACTCAAGATTCACATCTCACTGTTTTGTTTTTTCTCACTCTTCATTTGATATATTTGTCAACTTCAACTGAAACCCGGTACCGTGACCCACCCGTGCTCAACGGGTTGCACACGCGCTGCACACCCGTTGCCCACGCGTGCTCAACGGATGCTCAACCCGTGTGCAACCCGTTGAGGACCCGTGTTACACGCGTTCTCAACGCGTGTTAGGGGAATAAACGTCTTGGCAGTATAAGGCGTATACGAGTTATTTTCCCATCAAGGTAGTAGAAGGGGCCACAATCCAGGGCCTCTTGTGCCTTGGTCGTTTCAAATTCCTTGCAGAGGTGAAGTGAGATAAGTTTTAAAGTCACGTTTAAGATTATTTCATGCATGTAATGACGTACTTGCACGTGTGTGCTAATGTTAAACAACAAAACACATGTTACAACGGCATCAGCTTTTTCGATTCTTTGTCTGTCTTTCTTGCACTTTAAGGTGTGCACTTGATTCATCCTTAATTTCTTTTGATTATACAATGCTACATACTGGTCATTCTACTTGCGACACAGTCTTTTGTTGGTTGCCCAGCTATGTTGGCGTAGTAGGTGACTCAAAAGCAGATGCTAAAGCAGCTCTTGACAAAATGTTATGTCCACTTACCACTTAACTATCTGTAAAAACTGACGAGGAAGAATCACCCAAATGTGTCTCTTGTGATTCAATGTCAAGCACAATTTGCTTGACAACGTTGACTGCAATGGCAATGGATTCCCACTGTAACCTCAGAAATCGGAAGGTCTATTCTTGATCTATCTGAAAGAAAATGCCAACTTACCTTCCATGTGCCAGTGTCTTTCGACTGAGTGCAGGCACTTAGCAGAACACCGTATTACATAGGTTTTGTAGTGTGTTTTTGAATATTATATATTAGTCTCGAAATAATGTTGTAGCTCACCTCGCCAAATTATCATGATTTTGACGCTTGAAATAATGTGTAATTTCCCAAAGTGATTTGATGGGCATGTGTTGCCACGTCGTCTCTACTGTTTCTAGGTTTCAGCACCATACACCCATGTAGCATTTTATTCCGGGTATATACT
This sequence comes from Haliotis rufescens, assembly GCF_023055435.1. NCBI lineage: Eukaryota > Metazoa > Mollusca > Gastropoda > Lepetellida > Haliotidae > Haliotis > Haliotis rufescens. Next base: position 62,667,037 of record NW_025963779.1, on the reverse strand, counting down.
CATTTCAAATTTGCCTCAACAATAGTACACTCAAAATGTACAACGGTAGACGTATTATTTAGTCGGTGCAAGCTATTCATTGCCCAGTGAACTCTTGAATAATTAGAACGCTTTA
>NW_025963779.1:62041922-62059422 GCF_023055435.1 Haliotis rufescens | reverse complement strand
ATAAGTAAGACCGCCTCAATTTGGTGATGCTATATAAGACCGCCTGTATGTGGTGATGGTATATAAGTAAGACCGCCTGTATGTGGTGATGGTATGTAAGTAAGACCGCCTGTATTTGGTGATGCTATATAAGACCGCCTGTATGTGGTGATGGTATATAAGTAAGACCGCCTGTATGTGGTGATGGTATATAAGTAAGACCGCCTGTATGTCGTGATGGTATGTAAGTAAGACCGCCTGTATGTGGTGATGGTATATTAGTAAGACCGCCTGTATGTGGTGATGCTATATAAGTAAGACCGCCTGTATGTGGTGATGGTATATAAGTAAGACCGCCTGTATGTGGTGATGCTATATAAGACCGCCTGTATGTGGTGATGCTATATAAGTAAGACCGCCTGTATGTGGTGATGCTATACAAGACCGCCTGTATGTGGTGATGCTCTATAAGACCGCCTGTATGTGGTGATGCTATATAAGTAAGACCGCCTGTATGTGGTGATGCTATATAAACAGGACCGTCAGTGCCAGGTAATACTAAGCCAATGTATTACATAAGCGGGATCTTTTATCTCAAATTCAGTCCACGGGTGGCAAATGTCTAAATCAATGCAGACCTTGGTCGTTTACCACTTTCAAAGAGCACCAAAGAGCACGGTGCTGACAAACGAAGGATCATAATCGCTGAAAATCTGGGATTGGGAGAATTGCAAGCACAAGCTCCTTAGTAGTATTGATTTGGCGTATTGTAACAGGCATAAAATTGTCAGTTCGGATAATTCAGACAAAGGTCTTGCGTGACGTGGTGATGGTATATAAGTAAGACCGCCTGTATCGGGTGATGCTCTATAAGACTGCCTGTATGTCGTGATGACATATAAGTAAGACCGCCTCAATTTGGTGATGCTATATAAGACCGCCTGTATGTGGTGATGGTTTTTAAGTAAGACCGCCTGTATCTGGTGATGCTCTATAAGACCGCCTGTATGTGGTGATGGTATATAAGTAAGACCGCCTGTATGTGGTGATGGTATATAAGTAAGACCGCCTGTATGTGGTGATGCTATAAGTAAGACCGCCTGTATGGGGTGATGCTCTATAAGACCGCCTGTATGTGGTGATGGTATATAAGTAAGACCGCCTGTATCGGGTGATGCTCTATAAGACTGCCTGTATGTCGTGATGGTATATAAGTAAGACCGCCTCAATTTGGTGATGCTATATAAGACCGCCTGTATGTGGTGATAGTAAATAAGTAAGACCGCCTGTATCTGGTGATGCTCTATAAGACTGCCTGTATGTGGTGATGGTATATAAGTAAGACCGCCTGTTTGTGGTGATGGTATATAAGTAAGACCGCCTGTATGTGGTGATGGTATATAAGTAAGACCGCCTGTATGTGGTGATGGTATGTAAGTTAGACCGCCTGTATTTGGTGATGCTATATAAGACCGCCTGTATGTGGTGATGGTATATAAGTAAGACCGCCTGTATGTGGTGATGGTATATAAGTAAGACCGCCTGTATGTCGTGATGGTATGTAAGTAAGACCGCCTGTATGTGGTGATGGTATATTAGTAAGACCGCCTGTATGTGGTGATGCTATATAAGTAAGACCGCCTGTATGTGGTGATGGTATATAAGTAAGACCGCCTGTATGTGGTGATGCTATATAAGACCGCCTGTATGTGGTGATGCTATATAAGTAAGACCGCCTGTATGTGGTGATGCTCTATAAGACCGCCTGTATGTGGTGATGCTATATAAGTAAGACCGCCTGTATGTGGTGATGCTATATAAACAGGACCGTCAGTGTCAGGTAATACTAAGCCAATGTATTACATAAGCGGGATCTTTTTTCTCAAATTCAGTCCACGGGTGGCAAATGTCTAAATCAATGCAGACCTTGGTCGTTTACCACTTTCAAAGAGCACCAAAGAGCACGGTGCTGACAAACGAAGGATCATAATCGCTGAAAATCTGGGATTGGGAGAATTGCAAGCACAAGCTCCTTAGTAGTATTGATTTGGCGTATTGTAACAGGCATAAAATTGTCAGTTCGGATAATTCAGACAAAGGTCTTGCGTGACGTGGCTGAGAGTGGGGATATCGAGCGTTGCCTGGCAACCTGATTCTACGTCGGATCAATAACGACGTATTTGCTTTTACGATGAAACGGCTGAGTTTGGAAGCAGCAGGGTCTTGGGCCCAACTCGGAGTAGTCACTCTGTCATGGGATTAGATCATGCTATAGTCAGTGCATCTGTCTGCAAGCCTCAGCATCTCAACCCAGCTGGCCATTGCTGGAAATACGTTCTCTGTACAAACTTGCATACTGAATAAGACAGAACGATATTTTAGTAATTCGTCCTAAAACTGACCGCTTATAAATAACAAGCTCTTACAATTATGAATTGCCCTTACCATACATGTGCTCTTAATGTCTGAACACTCGTTTATGGGCGCTTTGAGATATTTTTGTAATGGAAATTATTTCTTTTAACTTAGGCTTACGGGTGATACAAATTGTCAAGTTGTTTGAAACATAAACACAGTCAGTGGTAAACATTTACTTCTCATGCAACCTATCCTTCGTGAACTTGTCATCACTTTTAGATCCTTCTGAAACGTGTCGTGAGGGTATATTAAAGATGTGTAAGGTGTTCCGTATGTTAGGACACTGTCTGTGCTTTCTGCGAAATATACAACTCTATGATCTTCTTCAGTTGACAGGGCCGTGAAATAGCACCAACAGCCCTTGCTCGGATAACAGTGATAACAGTGACATCGGAGATAACTGGATAACAGTGACATCGGAGATAACAGGATAACAGTGACATCGGAGATAACAGGATAACAGTGACATCTGATATAACAGGATAACAGTGACATCTGAGATAACAGGATAACAGTGACATCGGAGATACCAGGATAACAGTGACATCTGAGATAACAGGATAACAGTGACATCGGGGAGGATAACAGGATAACAGTGACATCGGAGATAACAGGATAACAGTGACATCGGAGATAACAGGATAACAGTGACATCGGAGATAACAGGATAACAGTGACATCGGAGATAACAGGATAACAGTGACATCGGGGAGGATAACAGGATAACAGTGACATCGGAGATAACAGGATAACAGTGACATCGGAGATAACAGGATAACAGTGACATCTGAGATAACAGGATAACAGTGACATCTGAGATAACAGGATAACAGTGGCATCTGAGATAACAGGATAACAGTGACATCGGACATAACAGGATAACAGTGACATCGGAGATAACAGGATAACAGTGACATCGGACATAACAGGATAACAGTGACATCGGGGAGGATAACAGGATAACAGTGACATCGGAGATAACAGGATAACAGTGACATCGGGGAGGATAACAGGATAACAGTGACATCGGAGATAACAGGATAACAGTGACATCAGTGCTCAGTCTCCCCAGCAGGTATGGTATACTCCGGCTATGCTCGCATACAGATGTACGTTTTCTTTTTCATTTATTATTTACATTTTCATATTTCTAAATTTCATCAATCAACATACATAATTTACATTACTTTTTAAACCTAGAATGCCAGTGGCGTGGTTGGTAGTCCTGGGTAATGTGTTGAATTGATTCCACACGGGTTGGTCGTCACCCACCCCCTACTCCATCACAGTCTGCGAATGCGCTGATCTTTAGATTGTCTGTATTTGATTCTTTCATAGTGCGAACCCAATGGTCGCAGACATCACACTGTCTCAACAGTGGGTATATCACCCAGTTGGTATATTCCCCAGTAAGTATATTTCCCCAGCAGGTATATTCCCCCAGTAGGTATATTCCCCCAGTAGGTATATTCCCCACAGAAGATATATCCTCCAGTAGGTATATTCACCCTGTAGGTATATTTCCTCAGTAGGTATATCCCCTAGTAGGTTTTTCACCCAGTAGGTATATTCCCCACAGCAGATATATTCTCCAGTAGTTATTTCACCCTGTAGGTATATTTCCCCAGTGCGTATACCCCCCAGTAGTTTTTTCACCTAGTGGGTATATTGTCCCGTGAGTATATCCTCCAATAGATATATTCCCAAATAGGTATATTCCCCAGTAGGTATATTCCCCCAGTAGGTATATTCCCCACAGCAGATATATCCTCCAGTAGGTATATCTCCCAGTAGGTATATTTCCCCAGTAGGTATATTACCCTCATCTCAAGCCGGATATACATCCCTCCTTTCCCAGCAGGTATATTTCTCACTCTTCCCCAAATTGGTGGTAAATTACATTTCCTCCTTCAAGAGATATATTCCTCTGTCTTCCACCAGCCTATAAATTTATATTTCTCCACCCCCTTCATATACAAATGTAATCTCCCTATCTCAAGCAGGAAATACATCCCTCCTTTCAGGGTGGGTATTACATTCCCTCTACCCCAGCAGGTATGTGCACCCCCTACACAAACCCCCCACCCATCCCACCCCACCCCCTTACCCCTCCCCAGCAGGTATATATCAGGCAAAGCCTTATACGAGTGGATCCTTTAATTTATGATCGTGTGATTTTGGTCGCGGGTACAATTACGATTTTATTATCTTGCTGTATTGTGATTTAAGAGGCATCTGGCGATACACACTCCAAGAGACTGTTACCAAGCTACACGACTTCACGTTGGTGACATGTTCAAGTGCTGGTGTGATCACTACGTTTAGTGCCCTACCCTAAACTGAACACAGCTGTGTGACTCAATCCCTTAACTTGATCCTCTGATCTCATAGCGTTAGCATTAAAGTGACACCTGATACCAGATCTTGAAACGTCAAGTTAACCTCTAACCATGGATAAATATGTATTCTTAAATCGTTAATCTACCAACCAGTATGTACACACATAATACGTAAACAAACGAAACGTAAATTTTGCTAGTTTCAATTGGTACAAGAGCGATCATATTTCCCAATTTGAAGTCCAATATCACGAGGTGCGTGTTGCTAGCTGAATCCTCATCACATTGCAGGGTGTCGCCTTAAAAACAACTGTTTGGTTATAGTTACTCGCTGGGTGTTCTGGTGTACAGGTTCGTCCATAGTAGGGCTGGGACGGGCAACTCGGGTACTCGGGTCGGGTGGATACTGAGTAGGACCCGGGTACCCACAGGACTACCCGGACCCGTGGTTAGTCACGTGATATATTGTTTCATGACAAAAATTCACTTTATAACTGCATGGTTACACGACAATTTTAAGTCTCTAATGTTAACATTTCTTCATGACTATCAACACGTTCCTTCTGATTTATATATGTTTGAACAAAGCTTAAACGTCAGTCAACCTCAGTGTATGCATGACCACATCGTTTACGTGTATCTAAATATATTATGCCAGGGCTACTGTAAAACTATTCCCAATTGGACATTTTGTACCTATCTCTTGACACCAACAGCGGGTACCCGGGTAGTAAATTTGGACTCGTCCCAGCCCTAGACCATAGTGTATTTGTCCTTATTCATGTTATAAAATCTATGTTATTAAACACTCTTTGAGATTTTATTCTACACTCAGCTATAGGATGGTATGCTTCAATCGTTTAAAACCTTCTACTTTGATGAGAAGCACAGAACATAATTTGAAAATTCACTGCAAAACATACGTCTCGATGTTAAGTATTTTCTCAGGACAAATTATCAACAATAATGTTGATCTCCTATTTGATGTTTTGTCCCAGAAACTGAAATATTTGACACCTGGGCCCGTGTTTAGGACTGATCTAGAAGCTGTTAAAGGTACCGTGTGTTAAACAACCATTGTTTCTGTGATATTGTAAATAGATTGATATGCATAATATTTTGTGCACGACATGCATCCAAGTCAAGAATACTGTCTTACTTACAACACACATCATCATTTACTTTCTGTTTGTCAGGGCGTCAGATATAGAATACAGAAACCAGAGGACATGGAATGCAACAACAGAGCCGTATGACCTTCAGTGCAACACGATATTGAAAACAGTGATTAAAGTATGCCGTCCAAAAAGGGCATGTTAGTGTGTGTGACCTTGACCTTCTGTTGTAGTACATACTTCCTCTACGCCTACATGACACGTGACATGCTAACGAGCTGCATTGCCAGGGGAGGTCACTCAGGGAGTTACGGTTATGTACCACGGGGGCACCCTGACAGCAAGGATTTAAATATCCGGCGAGCGAAGGCGCTATTTTTTGAAAGGATATCAGAAGAAGAAAAGGATAAGTTTAGGGATCTAATGAAAATCTTTAGCGAAAAGGTGTCGAAGAATGTTACATATTTCATGTACGCGGGGGCGCTACTTGGATCCTACTCTCACCATGGACTGATTCCTTGGGACGACGACATGGACATCATCGTCAGCAACAACGACAGGCCGGCACTTCTGAAATCACTGCAGTCTCTCCCTCCAGAATACGAGCATTACACTGGGTGGAACACCACGTGGAAGTTCTATCATAAAAACTCCCCCAAAGCCGCCAAAAAACCATGGAACTGGCCCTTCGTGGACATATTCTTCTATGTGGAATATCCCACATATATTCAAGATGCCAGAGAAGCCAAAAAGAAATTTAACAAAAGTGTTGTATTTCCGCTGACCACAAGGCCCTTCATGGGTATGATGCTCCCAGCTCCAAGGAAGACGCGAGATTTCTTAAAAACAACCTATGACATCGATATGTGTGTTTCAAACTCGTATGACCACAGAATGGAAACAGATGTACCTTCTTATTGTAGAGCAAGGGTCCCCTGTTATCTTCTCCAAGACAGATTTCCATTTGTAGTAAGAAAGAATTCGGAAAACAAATCTCTTGAAACATTGGAAGACAGATACCATAATATATATAATAAGGACGTTTATGCACAAGAAAGTGCATGAACCATAGTTGTTGGTGCTTTATGAAGGCTCTGTAGTATGCGTTCACTCACTCGTATCTATTATAGTTGTGTCGGGTTTTATGCTTCCAGACATACCAGTCTTATTCACACCTCATTTCTACGGAAAAGTGCATATTATGTGAACCTGCTCGCCTCATGAGCAGGGGATTTGTACGAGAACATTTGTTATTGTTGTAGTCTGTTTTTGTTGACTTTGAAGAGTTTCAGCAGAGAGCACACTCTAATTACTGTATTCAAATACTTGTTCGCACAAACCGATTCCTATTAGTCTTATAAACAGAAGAACGAATAATTTTAGGTGTCACCATTGTTTCAGTCTGAAGGATCCTGTAGTGTATTGTGGGAAATAGGTGATGGGTTTTCATACTTTACTGATTTTGGGAAAACTATTCAGCCGCGTCAGATGTTGGCGACTATATGTATACACACAACTTATATTTATTCAGTAATCTGATTTAAGATTATACATGATTTTTTATGTGCCAGTATTTACAAGAGCAACGAAATGCGATGTCATAACGGTGTTTTTCCTCGTTATATTTCGTTTATACTTGTGCTTATTACAGCCGTCTCGTTGTTTTCCAGTCAATATCATTGTACCAGCATGGAGACTGTGATATTTCTTACTGGATCAATCAGATCAGTTGCCTTCTTTGCCATGTACAATCAGCTGTACAAAGTCCGTCTACCATCAGAACGTGATGTCACGTTTGTAAAATGTGTTCCATGGAGAGTGTCTTTCAGCATCATGTCTTGTTTCCCGAGTTATTCCATGCATGATGTAAGCCCTTGATGTACCCAGACCGAGCGTCGATACGCCGCAACACTAAGTCGTAATATGTAAAGGACTCGTTCACTGAGTATGCTGTTAATGGCGTATTCTTCGTCAAGTCCCGTAAACAACTTGGGACTATCGTTGTATGTGGGAGATAAATCCCGATAACAACTTAGGTGTATCGTTGTATGTGGGAGATAAATCCCGATAACAACCTATGTGTATCTTTGTATGTGGGAGATAAATTCCGATAACAACTTAGGTGTATCTTTGTATGTGGGAGATAAATCCCGATAACAACTTAGGTGTACCGTTGTATATGGGAGATAAATCCCGATAAAAACCTAGGTGTATCGTTGTATGTGGGAGATAAATCCCGACAACAACCTAGGTGTATCGTTGTATGTGGGAGATAAATCCCAATAACAATCTAGGTGTATCGTTGTATATGGGAGATAAATCCCGATAACAACCTAGGTGTATCGTTGTATGTGGGAGATAAATCTCGATAACAACCTAGGTGTACCGTTGTATGTGGGAGATAAATCCCGATAACAACCTATGTGTATCGTTGTATGTGGGAGATAAATCCCGATAACAACCAAGGTGTCTCGTATGTGGGAGATAAATCAACAAAGTTGTGTCACCTACCTTGCAGTATCAGTTCATTACTGAGTTCAACAAAGATGGACATCTGCAGTGAATACAGAGAGGAACACCAACATTACTACTGACCTTCCCCAAGTTCTGTTCTGACTCATCAGTAGTCATTCTTATGTACAAAACATTGACTGTATACCCAGTATCGTCTTTACCTTGGGAGCAGTTAAATATTTATGAGTTGTTAATAAAGAAATTGTGAGAGAAACATTACATTTATTTCATTCACTGCCAGCCTAAAACTGTATAAACGCCACTTTGTGGTCATTGATAAAACTTATGGACATGCATTCAACACAAGTTCAACTTGGTTGGCTAATGAGTGTGGCAACTATGGCAACAGTGTATACTTATACTGCCAATTACTTCAATTACAGTCATTGTTGTCGAATAAAGTTGTTTTCTTTCTTTGCAAATGTTCTTTTACCTATTATTTAAAAAGTTAACATCTTATTTGACAGTAACACTTATGATTGTTTCTAGCTTCTCCTTGTCCAGGGGCGGTCGGGTAGCCTAGTGGTTAAAGCGTTCGTTCGTCACGCCGAGGGCCCGGGTTCGATTCCCGACATGGGTACAATGTGTGAAGCCCATTTCTGGTTTCCACAGCCGTGATATTGCTGAAATATTGCTAAAAGCGGCATAAAACAATACTCACTCACTCACTCTCCTTGCCCATCTCTTTTGTAATTAACAAAAAATCTTGATGGTGAGATATACGAAGTGTATATAACAGAACACGATCTTCCTGCCACAAATGGTAATTGGGGTAATTGGCAGTAAAAGTATGGTAACTGTCAGGAATGTCTCCTCCTGCTCAAAATCAGACGCTTGATCCCCACCTGAGGAATGTGTTGCCATTCCTAATACAATGCCTGAGTCAATTCTTCGAGATTCTGTACTGGGGGTTCCCTGGCTCTAACCATACCCCCCAACTGATCCCATTGATGCTCGATCGGATTCAGGTCTGGGCTTCGAGAAGGCCAAGGCAGAGTCTCAATGGCGTTATGGCCAAATAAAGTTTACATTCAAGAGAGCACCATCCACATAACATCCCTAAGGCGCCACCACATTCTACTGTTTCCTGGACCCGTGAAGATCCGTGTTAGAATAGGTCTTCAGCAACCCATGCTTGCCGTAAAAGGCGAATATGCTTGTCGTAAAAGGCGACTAACGGGATCGGGTCGTCAGTCTCGCTGAGTTGGTTGATGCATGTCATCGATCCCAATTGCGTGGATCGATGCTCATGATGTCAGTCTCTGGATTGTCTGGTCCAGACTCGATTATTTACAGACCGCCGTCATATAGCTGGAATATTGCGGAGTGTGGCGTTAAACAACCAACCAACCAACCAACTACTGTTTCCTGGATGTTGCGCGGATAATATGTTACCCTTCGCCTTCACACACACGTCCTACCATCAGTATGGTGCAATAAAAACCGACACTCGTCAGATCAATGACGACTACTCCATGCCTTCAAGTTCCAGTATTTCGAGCCTGACACCAGACTAATCGGTTCCACGTATGTTGGGGTGAGAGCAGTGGACGTCTTATTGGTCTTCTGGCCCTTACTTCAGTCGACTCCTGATGGTGCTAAGGGACACTCAGTCGACTGATTACAGTTGCTGAAGACCAATACTAACCCGGATATTCACGGGTATGTGATTGTTGTGAAAAACAAATATATGAACAAATAATATAAATAACTACAACATCACTCATTTAGACATCCTTCGTGTATACATGAACATTGAGTGAGTTGGGTTTCACGCCGCTTTTAACAGTATTCCAGTTATATCACGGTGTGTCAGCTTAATGTGGGAGGAAAGCCCGAAGTGATGCAGGTCTCCGACGTTTACCACTTCGACGAAACCAACGAGCACGGATATGGTGCTGACAAACCTATAAACATAATCGGGGCGAACCGGGATTCGAACCCACAATCATAGGTTTCTGGCGTGCCAAGGTTTCTGCACAGCGAATCGCGGCGGCTTAGACGACTGACCCACCCGTGTCCCCATACATAAACAGTGTACAGATGATGAGTGGAGGAGTCCATTGGACTCATATTATTTGACAGTAACACGTTTGATTGCTTTTGCCGAGTCTGTCGAGTCGCTGTCACGCAAACAACGTGTCCTTGACGTCACAGTTCAGACGCTCATCTGACCCTTGACTTTGTGGATGACGAGAATTAGTGGATCAGTTCTGTGATGACTGCTGCGAGGAACTCACTTCACATTGACTGTAACATATCGACGCCTTGGTTATATCTATAATGTATCTACATGAATAAACAAATACAAACAAATTGACGGCGATCTTAATATTCCGATTCAATTAGCGATGAATAGGTTATGCATTTTTGGCATTGCGATTTGTGTGATGGTATTCTATCTACATATGTCTGTTTTAAATGCAGGATATGTAAAAAAAAATTTCCTTTTACATTTTTTTTCATTTTTAGATCATTCTCACAATTAAAAGAACCACATGTTGATCAGAATTTGTAAAATCAATATTGCTGGTCATGGACGCTGCACACTTAGTTAGATTGCAGTATTCTGACAGTTGAATATTTGGGAAAGTTTGCAGTCATTGCTGTTTATTTTCGTAAATGTTTTACAAATATAACTATTTTATTTAAAGGGTCATTATTCCATTCCGGGAAGCCAAGAAGTATATTCTCCTGGTTGAAAACGAAGCCATCTTTACAAGTACAGTAGAACATGGATATAATGAACTACACGAGACCGGAGACATCAGTATGCTATATACGTTGTTCGTTGTATACGTTTCCATTTATCGGTGGGGATATTCGTCTGCAGTTCGTGATCCCATTTTCCCTGGGTCCTAAACTAGTATTTTATCAATCGCCTGTAGGTTGTAAATACATGCCGATGGTGATTATAGAAAATATAAAGCCCTGAACAAGGATATATATGACAATATTCAAATAGTTAATTTCATACCATATCGTCTTGTGTCGCCGTAGACGTCTTCAAATCGTACGACGCGGTCGCGTACCCTGCAGTAGTATAATATACGGGTTTGTTGTGGGATGGAGTTGTGTTTATACGTGACACTAACTGGAGATTTTTCAGCTGCTTCATTCAGTTTACAGAAGGGACATCACTCTGTTTCGTTCAACTCTCCTTGGTCGAAAATAATAAACTTTCAGCATGGAAAACTAGTGTTGTTTCTGTCAAGACTCGAACTTAAGGTAATTACCGAATACAGGTGCTCACAACATCAAAAAATATGTTAAGAAAATAAACGTTTCAGAAGAAAGAAATGTTTTATCAACATTCATCTGTCTCTGAAAATATCTTTGTATCACTTCTAGCTAGGTAGCTATGTGGATGGAAATCTCAGATAAGTCAGTCTCAGTGACCCTGACTGACAGGCTGGCCCGGATGCCTGAATGCTAAAGCTGGTCCTATAGAAGCGCTCGTAAAATCTCCACAATCACCATCTTCATGATCAGTTAGTGAGTGAGTATGATTTTACGCCGCTTTTAGCAATATTCCAGCAATATCACGGCGGGGGACACCAGAAATGGGCTTCACACATCGTACCCATGTCGGAAATCGAACCCGGGTCTTCGGCGTGACGAGCGAACGCTTTAACCACCAGGCTACCCGACCGCCCTCTTCATTATCAACCTGTTTGAACACTGGACAGTTGTTTTCATGGCCTAATTAGTGATATGTTTCTGACAATTTTGCTTATTCTTTAATATTATCAATCTCTACATAAGACTCTCTTTACACTTACAATACTCACTGTGAGAAATAGCTAAAGAGTGCAACCTAATATTGATGGGTACTTGGTGCATGTAACAAGCATTCAAATTCGTGACTGTTTTGTTTTGTTGTTTAACGCCGCACTCAGTAATATTACTGCTATATGACTGCAGTCTATAACGGACCGAGTATGGACCAGACAGACAGTCCAGTGATTGACATCATGATAATCGATCTACACAACTGGGATACGATGACATACATCAACCAAGTCACCGAGCCTGACCACACGATCCCTCTTACGACAATCATGGGTTGCTGAAGACCAATTCTAACCCGAAATCTTCACAGGACCAAAACATTGGTGTTTGACTAACCCTTACTTGTCCAGACCGATCTCTGAACACACTCAATATCTTTAAGTTTTATGCATCATACTACATCACTAATACCTGTGTGATGGGCAATTTGTCAATGACATGCTTTCTTGGACTTGATGTCATAAAACTGTGATTATTACAATATAAAAGCAGGCTTGGGAGAGCGGGGTTCACAAAATGTCCTTTTAGCACAAACAATATAAAAGCAGGCTTGGGAGAGTGGAGTACACAAAATGTCCTTATTGCGCAAACAATATAAAAGCAGGCTTGGGAGAGTGGAGTACACAAAATGTCCTTATTGCGCAAACAATATAAAAGCAGGCTTGGGAGAGAGGGGTACACAAAATGCCCTTATAGCGCAAACAATATAAAAGCAAGCTTTGGAGAGTGGAGTACACAAAATGTCCTTATAGCCCAAACAATATAAAAGCAGGCTTGGGAAAGTGGGTTACACAAAATGTCCTTATAGCGCAAACAATATAAAAGCAGGCTTGGGAGAGTGGAGTACACAAAATGTCCTTATAGCGCAAACAATATAAAAGCAGGCTTGGGAGAGTGGGGTACACAAAATGTCCTTATAGCACAAACAATATAAAAGCAGGCTTGGGAGAGTGGGGTACACAAAATGTCCTTATTGCGCAAACAATATAAAAGCAGGCTTGGGAGAGTGGAGTACACAAAATGTCCTTATAGCACAAACAATATAAAAGCAGGCTTGGGAGAGTGGAGTACACAAAATGTCCTTATTGCGCAAACAATATAAAAGCAGGCTTGGGAGAGTGGGGTACACAAAATGTCCTTATTGCGCAAAAAATATAAAAGCAGGCTTGGGAAAGTGGGTCCACAAAATGTCCTTATTGCACAAACAATATAAAAGCAGGCTTGGGAGAGTGGAGTACACAAAATGTCCTTATAGCACAAACAATATAAAAGCAGGCTTGGGAGAGTGGGATACACAAATATCCTTATTGCGCAAACAATATAAAAGCAGGCTTGGGAGAGTGGAGTACACAAAATGTCCTTATTGCGCAAACAATATAAAAGCAGGCTTGGCAGAGTGGAGTACACAAAATGTCCTTATAGCGCAAACAATATAAAAGCAGGCTTTGGAGAGAGGAGTACACAAAATGTCCTTATTGCCAAACCAATATAAAAGCAGGCTTTGGAGAGTGGAGTACACAAAATGTCCTTTTAGCACAAACAATATAAAAGCAGGCTTGGGAGAGTGGAGTACACAAAATGTCCTTATAGCGCAAACAATATAAAAGCAGGCTTGGGAGAGTGGAGTACACAAAATGTCCTTATAGCACAAACAATATAAAAGCAGGCTTGGAGAAGTGGAGTACACAAAATGTCCTTATAGCGCAAACAATATAAAAGCAGGCTTGGGAGAGTGGAGTACACAAAATGTCCTTATAGCGCAATCAATATAAAAGCAGGCTTGGGAGAGAGGAGTACACAAAATGTCCTTTTAGCACAAACAATATAAAAGCAGGCTTGGGAGAGTGGGGTACACAAAATGTCCTTATTGCGCAAAAAATATAAAAGCAGGCTTGGGAAAGTGGGTTACACAAAATGTCCTTATTGCACAAACAATATAAAAGCAGGCTTGGGAGAGTGGAGTACACAAAATGTCCTTATAGCGCAAACAATATAAAAGCAGGCTTGGGATAGTGGGATACACAAAATGTCCTTATTGCGCAAACAATATAAAAGCAGGCTTGGGAGAGTGGAGTACACAAAATGTCCTTATTGCGCAAACAATATAAAAGCAGGCTTGGCAGAGGGGAGTACACAAAATGTCCTTATAGCGCAAACAATATAAAAGCAGGCTTTGGAGAGAGGAGTACACAAAATGTCCTTATTGCCAAACAAATATAAAAGCAGGCTTTGGAGAGTGGAGTACACAAAATGTCCTTTTAGCACAAACAATATAAAAGCAGGCTTGGGAGAGTGGAGTACACAAAATGTCCTTATAGCGCAAACAATATAAAAGCAGGCTTGGGAGAGTGGAGTACACAAAATGTCCTTATAGCACAAACAATATAAAAGCAGGCTTGGAGAAGTGGAGTACACAAAATGTCCTTATAGCGCAAACAATATAAAAGCAGGCTTGGGAGAGTGGAGTACACAAAATGTCCTTTATAGCGCAATCAATATAAAAGCAGGCTTGGGAGAGAGGAGTACACAAAATGTCCTTTTAGCACAAACAATATAAAAGCAGGCTTGGAGAAGTGGAGTACACAAAATGTCCTTATAGCGCAAACAATATAAAAGCAGGCTTAGGAGAGTGGAGTACACAAAATGTCCTTATAGCGCAAACAATATAAAAGTAGGCTTGGGAGAGAGGAGTACACAATCACGTCTAGTAGACAACTCTGTAGAGCACCGTAAGCAAACTTTTTAGATAAATAACACAAACTTAAGCACTGTTGAGTATCACTGCTCACACGGCGACATAGAGGCGGAGGCGGTTCGCATTTTGAAAAGAATCGGCAGAGTAATGACCACACGTAGTTTATTTAATATGACAGACATGGGGGGCCTTGGACTTATATGAAAAAGAATTGTCCTAATTGAATACGACTGTTAAAATATTTTTTTAAGTTCTGCCACAAAAGATACATTGTTGCAAACGCTTTTGAAAAATAAAAGCTGCGTAAAACCATACTCACTCACTCATACAGAGAGAATGGAACTGCAGCCCTGTAACTCTCACTTCCGGTTATATGCATAATAGAATATGTGTCACTGAGACTTCTTAAATAGAAATTAAAGTACAATTTAGCATTAATTGAAGGTAGTTCAAGGAATGTATATAATTATTTTTAAACAAATGTTCAAATTATGTGCACATGTGGGGCACAGAAAGCAGTTGGTCATTCTTGATTAATTTGTTTCCTGGCATAGTTGACAGAAGACAACTTACTCGTACAGTTGACAGAAGACAACTAGCTTGATCGACGAGGGATTTTACAACTGTAGTTGAAAGGCTTGTATTGTGGGGGAAACAAGGACTGCCTGTATGTATCAGTCACTAAGTAGTAGCTCAACTTATAACCAATAATCTGGGAGAAGTTAGTGAAAAAAAGAGTGACCAGTGGGAGTGGACGGTTTCCATGGACTCGAAGTGATAAGGTTGGAAGAATCGCTGCGCTCCGAGCCTATACATATTCTTCCAGTGCGTTTGTGAAGTGTCTGTTTGCTGTTTTAAGAGTCATCTGAATAAATAATTATCCTGTTCCTGTTGGGTCGTCGTCTGGACGTGCAGTTCCAAAACAAAAGAACCTGGTTACAATTCTGTATTTGGAAATAAAAAATAAGACTTCAACCCAAGCAAATGAGCACTCCAGGAGGTTTGGGTTGGCAAATATCTCAAGGTAAGTCTTAACCGTAAATAAGGTTTTTTGTTCTGCTGGCTACAGTTCTATTGTGTAATAAGGTTGAGTAGGAGATAAGAATTAAGAAGATTTAGTTAATTCATGTGTTTAGAAAAAGTTACATAAGTAAATGGACAGAATTAGTTTATCTTGTTTTAGCGAAAAAAAAGTATGAATTCAAAGCAGTAAGGAATTACATAGCGGGGTAATGCCCATATAGTGCAAACGACATAAAAGCAGACTTGGAAAAGTGGAGTAGACAATCACGTCTTTTAGATAACACTCTGTAGAGCACCAAAAACAAACTTACATGTTGTCCCTATTTAATTGTGCATACAATCGGGTAAACTGCAAATCTTAGATAACTAACACAAGCTCAAGCACTGTTGAGTAGCACTGCCCCCACGGCCATATATTTATCATATGTTGGGTGGTTTTCACGGTAGGATAAAGCCCACGGATAAAAACGATATCCATTGGTGTGGTGTCATAAGCGGATAGAGATGAAAATATCACAGGTCTAGTAGGGACTACTTTCAGTGATTACAAACAAACATGGCGTCGCCCTTGTCGTTCGGCGATAGTCAGAATTAACCTTGGGGAATCTGGAGAAACTACTGGGATATTTGCTAAAATTATCAAACGAATAGTCTACTATACTGAAAAGCATTGTCTAACTGTGACGTAGATAAGTTTTGCCAAGTTTGGAGATATAAATTGAGAACATTTCAGCGAGGCCACCAGCTTTGCGGGATCAGTTTACATATCTGTGCTTGTAGACCTCCGCGGCTTGGAACCTTTTCCCCAAATGAAAACAGTTGGATTTCGTCAAACTATGTTCGAATTGTTGCCTTGTTTCATTTTGTCGATGTGTGTACATCTGATTGCACTTCTGTACGTCATGACAGGACAGGCCGACTCTGAACAAATTCGGGGTAGTTTTTCAAACACAGCTCGATGTGACATTGGAATCTAAGTAGGATTGTTTTCTAAGAGGATTCCTGCCCTCCAGATTGGCAGGAATCCTCTCAGAAGACAATCCTACATAGATCCCAATAATGTCACTATATAGCTGATCCCGTTTCGTTTCCGAGTAAGATTTGGTCCCAGCAATCTATTCTGGTCGGAAACCAAATGGATCGGATGGGCAAGGTAGGTGACTTGGCTGATCGCGTGTCGTCTTGACTCGATTATGTGCAGGCTGTCGTCATAGAACTGGCATATTGCTGAGTGTGGCGACACACAACAAATAAACAAACAAACACTATATACATGATACAGCCGACAAAGTGCTAATATGACTTAAAATATTACGTTATTAATTAATATTTGTAATAAATAAACAGGATTTGAAACAGTGACCTAATATCATGTGTTGTGGATACAATTGCAATTTAATTTACTGCTCGATTCCAAACACATGGTCCATTACCACAGTGTCAAGTGTGGTTTGACCCTTGCTTATTCATCAAAAAGACACAGTCTGATAGTACTCTGCAGCATGAGGTTTCATGACCAACTGTGGAATGAATGAGTTAAAGCCGTTGTAGGTATCAAATATACAATCCCCGGCCGCATCATACCAAAAGACGTTAAAATATGGTACTTGTTACCCTGTCTGGCG